>NC_137803.1:22988301-23588301 GCF_963383645.1 Muscardinus avellanarius
CAGCATTTGGGAAATTTACCAACAAAAAGGATCTATCTCATTTGCTATTTCCTCTGAGCCAGAGATTAGCCGATTCTGGAATAATCAAAACATCTGGAAATGACTAACAGTGATTTTAAATTTCTTCCTCCCTATATCATTTGGATAATTATAGTGACACCATCTGACCACCATCATAGTCAAGCCCAGTGTGGGGAGAGAGAATAATGCAGACAGTCTTTCTCTCCTATCTTTTATTAATTTTTGTATTTTTTTTATCTTTTCTTTAACTCTCTCTTTAAAATTTTCATTGGTGCCTTGTAGTCATTCATCTTAATGAAGTACGTGATGGTGGAAACATACATGCACACATCACCCAATTAGTCCTTACCCAATTCTTGCCCCATTCCTTCCTATTCCCTCCTCTTCCCTCCTCATGTTTGGCTTAGTGATTGACTTTGATATGGTTGTTAATATACATCATGAATATTAGAGAATTTCCCTCTTCCCTCCTCCCATCCCCTTAGGTTGCCTTATTTGCTCATCTATAGTATCTCCATTTTTGTCTAGAGTTCCACCTCTGACCCATTTTCTCCCTAGATTTCACATATTAGGGAGAACAACCGATTTCCTATTTTTTATAACTGACTAATCTCACTTAGCATAATGTTCTCCAGTTCCATCCATTTCCCTGTAAATGATGTAAACTATGGGATATGTACACAATGGAATTTTACTCAGCCATAAAGAAAAACACAATTACATCATTTCCTCTGCTATTTTAGATAAAAGTGCTGAAAACCCAAAAAGGGTATCACAGTGATATGTTTGGCCACTGAGATATTCAAGTATGGTCCTCCTGCATGAGCCTCTTCTTAGTATGATGACCTGTGTAGGTGAACTGTAGAGCAGGGTCTCAAGGGGTGGTCCTAAATGGCCTGTACTCTATGTGCATGAAGGCTGCCAGTTGTAAAGTTTGCCTATGAATCTCCCACCTGGGATGACAGTGTAGCTCAGTGGTAGAGGGTTTACCCAGTAGTCACAAGGCCCTGAGAATTATCCTTGTCATGGCCAAAAACAACAAGAAATCCACACCCTACTCTCCCCACCACACTACCAAGTTTTAGAATTGTTATTTCCTAGACCTATACATACTGGAAGATTTTATTCACCCTGTGCTATAATTCTATAGATTTACTTTAAATATAATCCTTGAGAAAGAACCCATATGCCCTTGGACCTTGACTTTTCCCTTTTCTATGTATGACAATGTCACTCTATTTCTTCTGCCATGGAAAGCCGCCTTCTCAAAAGTCCCCCTTCTTGGACCTTCATATTTCATGTAACTGATATTCTATATTTTTAGGCCCATGCAGAACCCAGAAAAGCAAAAGGGAAAAGGGTTTATAGTGGAGTTGGACAACAGAACCAATTCTGGAGACCATCATCTGATAAATATGCAGAGAGTATTAGGGCTCTCGCCGAATCAAAAACAAAATGGGAAAAGGAAGAAGATTAAAAAATCTCTTTATTACTTATCCTCTGGCTGAAGGCAATTAGGTATTATTTCTTTGAAATAGGGCACCTCTAAAATAGATATATTCTTTAATGAAGTAGAAATACACATTCTTTTCAGGGTTAAAGGAGGAAAAAGAATCACAGTAAAAAATGTTTGAGAAGATCACCATTTCTGGATATAGCAAAATATGTTGGGTTTTTCTGATCATTAGGAGATTTTTTTCAGATTATTCAAAGCCATTCATGTTAAACAAGGATAACTCCTTCTTAGCTGATTGTGGTCCTTAATTTGGAATTGTTGCATTACTCCATAAAGGATTTTATTGGATTAAATGAATTATTTCTTGGAAGTAGAAATGCAAAATGCAAGATAGTCAATTAAACATAGACTTCTTAAACTTGATGAATAGTACCTACATCTTAATTTATTTATTCCAAAATTAGATTCAATTTCCCAGATCTAAGATAGGCGACCTTATTGTAAGAGTGGGAGTTTAAATTGAAAACAAAAAATCAGGAACAGATGATACATTTTAATGATAATGAAGAAAAATACATAAGAAAATATAAGAAGGTGCCTGTTAAATCCAAAATAGATTCACAATCATACTTCCAAAAATGTCTTCCAGAAGGCTTAAACAGCTGTTCTTCAATAGAATCTCTTGGATAAATGATCACATTTCATATTAAATTTTATGTTTAGAAGTATGGCATTTGCAATTTCTCTATTTAACAATGCATGAATATATCTAAATATACTTAAACCCTATACTAAAAGTTCTTCTTCTGGACATGGGATGAGAATATTTGTGGCATCATGAAGATACCTTCAGACAAAATCCTTATATGAAACAAAAACCCAAACAATTTTATAATAAACTCAAACACAAAAGCATGTTCACAAATAAGGCTTAAAATAACTGTTAGAATTTAATGGATGTGATATTTGAAATACAAAACATCCTTAAAGTTGTATGCATATATATCTAATAAAGGATCAAAAAGTGGGATCACGTAGGACTCTGTTCCTACATGATAAACCTTTCTGTTCCACCTTTTAAACAAGCAGATACCTGGGACACTCCTAAATAATTAGGAGCTGCTCCTTTTTCTTCACTCCTCTTCAGCCAAAATCCAATATTAGAGATCAAGGTTAACAAGAAATGAGAGTTAAATGGAATTCCTAACAGAGAGCTGCAAAATTAAGACCAAGGAGAAACAGGAGGATCTCTTGTGTTCCATCTCAGAATAAAATAATATTCGTCTGTTCTGAAGTTACCCATGCAATAGATTATACACTGTATACTAGTGCTTACTATATCAGAAATATATAGGTAAATATTTGGAAAGTTAAGTTATATGTTTGTAATAATATACATGGAGGATGGGATGAAGAATTAGATACAGAGACAGATTTGGGCATTATCCCAATATAGAACAGATGACAGGTAACATTAAAAAGGCAGTTTTTAGAAGCTCATGAAGTTTTTGAGAGCCTAAGAACTTTGAGTTTTATTCTGTAGACATAATAGAGACTCCTGTTAACTGCATGGAATTGAATTTTGACCTTAGTAAAATAAAACTTGGTAAAATCAGGCTATTTCTACAGGGAAACACAGAATTATTTTAACATCCTTATGACTAAGAATATTTAACTGACAATTTGTAAACTTGGGATGAAAACTTCTGACTAAAAGTCAAACAAATACAAACGCAAACATGCCAAAGGAAATTTTGCTATGCCACAAGAAATAATTATGGGACCATTCCAATAATAAGCGATGTCCGCCTGACAGTGATGTGGTTTGGGCTAGCTATTTCAGGACTGAAGAACAAAGGGAGACTCATCTCTGTTTCCAGCTTGAGGAAATAAAAAAAAAAAAAAACAAATCGCTGTGCCTCAGTTTCTTCCTAGGTGAGAGAGTAGAAACCGGCATGGTAATTATCAAATGGACCAGTAGGTATTATGTGAAAAACTAGGTGAAGTACTTCACAATATTAGAGTATATAAAATCCAGCGTTGCATTGAAGAGACATGCAGCCAAGTATTTCTTGGGAATATTTTCTAACTCAACTTTCATAAAATAATCTCCTTTTAACATCCCCCTTTCAAATATATATTTTAATGTGTGACTGGTACCAGACTATACTTGAGAAAAGTTGTTCTGCCAGAAGTCTGAGCTCCGAAGGTGCCTAGGAGCTGATCTTTCCCACAGCCACAAAGAAGATGGCAGATGTATAGAGAAATGACTTGAGTAGCTCACAAATGAAAATATAATTTGTAATAAAATAAGAACATGTGCAAATGTATAGTCTTGGTTGGATAAGATCCTTTCTTAAAAACGTATTTAAACAAATCTACTACACATGTTCAAAATATTCCCAAGTTATCAATCTTTCACTAACGCTCTTATTATATCCTAGCTATAATGACAACAGTGTTTTTTTTTAATCCCTCGATACCCTGATATTCTCAGGAGAAAATTGCCAGTGACTTGTATGTAGCTGATTCATGAATATAACCATAAATCATTTTCAACAAACTACTAGTTTTAAACTATTTCCAAAAATCCTTTGAGTTCATATTAGGACAAAATAAATCTATCCTGTTGACATAATTCAGGTTTTTTTCAAAGATAGGAGCCTTCAGGACACTGCACTTTGATACTCTCTACCATTCAACATGAAAGTGCTATTGTCATTTAATACATAGTAAGTATCTGGAGGTCAGAAAAGTCCAAATATCATCCATCAAATAAAAAACCATGGAACAAATTGCGACCATGGAATTGTATGTGTTCAATTCATCCTCATAAAACAATGCAAAGTAATTATTTTTAATCTCCATTTTATAACTGAATAAATTGAAGCCCACAGAGGTTAAATAAGTTGCTCTAGTTGTCACAGTTAATTTCTGGCAATGTCAGAACCATGCTAGGTAATGCTTGGAAAAAGAAAGGCATGCAAAAAGGGACCTGAAGGATTTAAACTTGCTTTGTATAAGTTCACTGAAGATGCCCAGAGTCTAAATGGTTTCCTTTTGCACAAAATCTAATTTTCTAAGCCATGTAACATAGGAAAATAACTATTAGTTCCCCTAGAAGGTATGACTGTGGTGTACAAAAGAGACATTTTTACCTGTCCCAGACATTCATGATATTTCTACCAGTTATCCATATAGCTAGTAGAATTATATAATGTTTACAACCAAACAGGTAAATAGTTTTTAATTTAATTGTTTTACAGATAAGTAAATTTGAGGTGTAGTGATGTAAGTGGCCTAAGGTTGTATGCCAACAGGTAGGTAGAATGTGATTCCTCTGAGAGCCTGTGTTCAACATGATACGTTCTCTTGGTTCTGCTTCTTTCTTATCCTAATTTGACACTTCGCTTCTGGGACCCATTATCTGCAGCAAACCTTAAAGCAACTCCCTTAAATATTAAGAGTGTAAATAGAGCATGAGGTGGGTGTGCTGATGCACACTGCAATCCCAGTATTTGGGAGGCTGAGACAGGAGGATTGCAGGATTCAAGACCAGCCTTAGGAACTCAGGCCCTCAACAACTTAGTGAGAACCTGTTTCAAAATAAAAAGTAAAATAGGACTGGGGGTGTAGCTCAAAGGTAGAATGCCCGAGTTCAGTCTCTAAGTGCACATGTGCGCACACACGCACACACACACACACACACACACACACACATTCTATAGAAAAAAAGCACTTTAGAAATAGAAAAAAATAGAATAATACTGAGCCCTCATGTTCAATACTTCCTTTAGGACACAACTTCAGTTAACTTCAATAGAATATGAAGAAATTCCATGGCTGGAAAGGACTGAGCTATCTGGTTTAATGCCTTTTTTTTAATATTTTTTTTACTACTAACTGAACTCTGGATTTTATTGGGACCTCACTAAACTTTACACCGATTTCCTTTTGCTATTGCAGGATCCACTCAAGGCTCTCACACTGAATCTAGCCTTCCTTTCTCCTTTGTCCCCTTCTAGTCTGCGACAGTTTCTTAGCCTTTCTTTTCACTACCTTAGCAGTTTTGAAGAGGACTAGCCATGGATTGTGTAAACTAACAGTTTATATTTGACGTTTTTTTTCTCATTTTTAGGCTGGAGATACAGGTTGGGTTAAAAGCCACGGAGATGAAATGTCCTCATCACCACATCATATCAAAGAGCTCTCACCATTAATAGAACTTACTAGGGGTGTCTACCTTGTTCACTTGGCTAAGAAAGTGGCTTCTAGATGTCTTTACTGAAAAGCTACTATTTTCCATTTTCTACCTTTCAAATGTCTACTGTTAGATGTGAATCATTGCATCCAGTCTACATCTGTGTTATTTGGAATACTAATATAAGCAAAAGTTGTGCTTCTCCCCCAACTTATTAACAGTTAGTTGTTTTTAATCAAGATTTCTAATGTCTGTCTGTCTGTCTCTCCCCATGTTTGCTAAAAATCCACACAAAATGTAGAATATTACAACAAAAGATATTTCATAACATCAATGTCAGGGGTATAGAAAGTACCGGTCTGGATAGAAGTGAGAGCCAGGGAACTGCCCTTAACGTTTATTTTCAGCAATTATCTCAATGGATGCAGATATAGATAGATACATATTACACTGTGGATTATAATCCTATACTACACTACTACACTATTTCTTCTTTTCCTTAAATTTGTCCTAGCTCTGACATTTGACAGTATCTGTTTGACTTTGTGTGTGTGTGTGTGTGTGTGTGTGTGTGTGTGTGTGTGTGTAATTGGAGACTAAATCCAGGGATGTTCTACCTCTGAGCTACACCCCCAGCCCTATTTTATTTTATTTGCTTTGATTTTGAAACAGAGTCTCCCGAAGTTACTTAGGGCCTCTCCAAGTTGATGAGGCTAGTTTGAGCCGGTGATCCTCCTGTCTCAGCATCCCGAGTACTGGGATTACAGGCCTGAGCCACCATGCTTGGCATTTAATATTATTCTCTTCTGTTTTCTCTTGAGCACACCCTTGTTTCCTAGGATGGCCATATGCTCTTGGTTTATCTTTCATTTTTTCTGTTCCAGCCTTACATTCAGCCATTGGGTCCAAGGAGCCATGGTTCCTTTAATTGGAGGATAGTATTCAGAAACCAAAAGTAAGGCACAGGATGTGCTGTTGCTACTAATATTTCACTGCTTCTAGCTCCTCTCAATGAACAGAGATAGGGTGTATGTTTATTTATAACAATGCCTGTATACACACATATGCATGGTTTTCTCTGACCCTATCTTTATATTAAACTAATCAGAAGTCCATTCTAATTTTTCTGACTCTAATCTTAACACTAGAGGATCTTTTTAAATTGCCTCCAACCTTGGTTATAACTTTCCTCTCTAACATTAAGAAATATTATTTTCACCATCCAATGGTGGGTGGAATCCAGGAGCTTTTTCTTCTGAACTACACCACAAGCCATAATTTTTAGTCTTTTTATTTTTGAAACAGGGTCTCACTGAGTTGTGAAGGGCCTGGCTAAGTAGCTGAGGCTGGCCGTGAAGGAAACTTTGATTTCTAATGGTTGCTTTTTCTTCACTCCTGCTTATCATTTCTAGCCTCTGGTCTTCTAATTCTATCATTTTGCACTTGCTGAGATTTGAATGCCTCACTTGAAAATGTATATGGTAGAATTTATAAGTACCTCTCCACAGTAAATTTAAAAGTAGGGTACATGAATGTGGCTTCTAAAAGAGAAGCTGTACATCCTCCCAGAATGCAGGATTTAACAAGAAAAGGTTTAACAGAACATCGATAGCAGGGGTGTAGAAGGTGCTGCTCTGGTTAGAAGAGAAAGCCAGGGAATTTCCCTTGCAGTTTTATTTGCAGCAACTAACATTGTGCAGAAAAAGCCCAATATTTTGCAAAGGTACTTTTGTTCACATTTGACATATGATTGAAAAATAAAACAGCATGACACTGTCAAACAATATTGTCACTCTTCTCAGTTTGGATAGGTGAGTGAGGGCCTCATGTCCTTCCCCAGGGCCCCCTGGCACTGACATTGCTTCTCAAACTACAGGATAGCCCTGCAAGCTCTTGTCACCACTACTGCATTCTTAGCAGAACAGCAATTGCAGCAACTTTGAGCCCTTGAGAGCTCAAACAGAAGAAAGAGTTGACATTTAGGAACAAAAATAAATAAGAAAAAATAAGTTACATAAAAGGAAATGGTTCTCACTCCTCTGATGCTTCTTCTTCTTAAAGTAATTGATATAAACAATCAGGTCAGTTGGGAACAAAGATACTACTTTAAAAAGGCAGCATGGCTCTCAGGTCAGTTCAGCTGCAGTGCAGCTAGAATCTATTCTTAACAGTGGTAGTATGGGTGAAAGTGTTCTGTGAGTTAAACTGTGTCCCCTGAAGTGCTCTGTTCAAATTCTCATCTCTGGTACCCGTGAATGTAAAGGCAGAGTGTCTTTTCGGATGTTCTCAAGTTAGAAACAGGTCATACTGGATCAGAGCGGGCCTTCATCTAATGGCTTGAGTCCATAGTGGAGAGGAGAAGACACTCACTGAGGAAGAGGCCTCTGAGATGGAATGAGAGATGGGAGTGAAGCATCCACAAGCCAAGGACTGTTAGGAGGCATTAGAACACAGAGAAAGCAGAAAGATTCTTCCTTACACCCCGAGAGTCAGCCTGGTCCTGACACCTGCATTTCAGACAGCTGACTTAAAGAACTGTAAGAGAATACATCTCTGCTGTTTTGAGCTTCCTATGTTTTGATATTTAGTTCCGGTAGACCTAGGAAACTCCCATAGAAGGTAACAGAAGTAAATCAACCTTGAGGAATAGCCAGAGAACTGATGTCCTGCCGAGGTGATCTTTAATACCAGAAGGAGGGCCTCTGTCTCTCTCCTCTACCTCCAAGGCAGGAAATACCACTAAAAGCATCCATCCCTCCTTCTCAGGTTTGACTGCATGGGCAATAGCAGCATTTTTTAAAATTATGACAAGGCTTTTTTTTTTAAGTGTTTGCCTTCAGGGAATAAATGTGCTGGTCTGGTTATGGAAATATGCTGGGGTGTATGACAGTGACATTGTGTGTGTGTGTGTGTGTGTGTGTGTGTGTGTGTGTGTGTATAGGGTATAGGGGTACTGGGTATTGAACCCAGAGGTGTTATGACTCTGAGATACACCCTTGCCACTTTTTATGTAGTTTCTAAATTTTTAAACAGGGTACCTCTAAGTTACAGGTATTAGCCTTGAATCTGTGATCCTCCTGTATCAATCTCCCAAGTACTGGGGTTACAGGATTGCACCACCATTCCTGAAGAGACAGTGACAATTATCATTGCATATTAATAAGTCTGTGTGCACTGCTAATATCAGCTATCTGAAGAGACAGATCTACTTATGTGCTGGATTAGTCAGATTTTATAACTCACAATGCTGAGTATCTGACTTCTAGGTCACTAAGTTGACCTGAGAAGTCTCTTGGGAGATAACAGCATGATGGACATACTATCCATCATATACTGTGGATATACTATTCACACTACAGATTTTATTCCTCAAAACTTTTAGAAAAGTTATTTAACTTCTCCTGGACTTTTCTAGCACTTTTTGTTAATTGAGGTCACTGCATTGTATACATTGATTTCTACTTTGTGCTTATTTTCACAGAGCAGAAGCACTGTATTGGCTGCTGATTGCTGGATCCCTACAAGCCTTAGCTGCTCTGTTGCTAAAACAGGAAGAATGTACTTCTCTGCATAACATTTAATTACTGTGTGGATCAAATTAGTTACTGTATATAGTAATACTGTTAAAATCACAAAGCAAATGAGTTTTGGTATTATTATTATACATATTCACTTTATCTTTTAACTATTCTCATTCTGAAATTTTTTCAATATCACCATGATCTAGGGCAGTGCATACAGTACATCTTCAACCTCTTTATGTGTGCAAAGCATGCCTGTCCTTCAAAGCCCATATCAAATGTCAACTCTGCCATGAAAGCTTCTACCGCTCCCTCAATACCCTTCCTACTGCCTCTCACAGTATTTATGTGTACACATGTATTATTTTCTGCACTCAGCTGCAAGTCTTTAAGGGCAAGGATCAAATTCAATCTCTCTCTCCCCACAGGGCTCATCCTCAATGCCTTCCTTGTGGTGTTTTCAGATATGTTGAATGGCTTAAAACAGCAAACATCTATTGTCTCACACAGTGAATGAGAGTCAGGAATATGAGCATGTCTTAGCACAGTATTCCTGGCTCATGGTCTCTTATGAGGCCGTGGTCTTTTGAAGGCTTGACTGGGCTTTAGGATCTGCTTCGTAACTTTGCCACACGTCTCTGGCAGGAAGCCTAATTTCTCATCCTTCGCTTTTTTTTTTTTTTTTTTTTTTTTTATAGGCACTGACAACTTCCCCCAGAGTGAATGATAAGGGACAGAGAACAAGAGCACAGGAGAGTATGCACTGCTACAGTGCTACATGGATTTTCATGACCCAATCTGCAAGTCACATGCCATCATTTCTGCTTTACTGTATACATCAGAATTAAGGTCTCAATTTCAAATCACATGCAGCAGGAAGGATGTATACAAATATGTAAATACTAGTAGACAGAGATCATAGTGGGCCATCTTTAAGGTTGGCCACTACAATGACTAATTAACAGACTAAACCAACAGGATAAATTTTCTTTTGCTTCCTCATGACATCACAAATTTGCCTTCTGCTTTAGTTGAAGCATGCTCAGGACTACAAGTACAAAACAATCATTAACATTTATTTGGCTGTGAAAAGTTGATCTATAATTAAGAATTCTGAAGCTACAGGAGAAAGAGACTTTTGTATTCTCTTATCACTGCCCTTTCTATCCTTATTTCCATGATTTTGTCTATTTAAATAATTGAGTCAAATTTTACCCAAAATAACAGAATCTTGGCAGAGAAAATATTACTGGCAAAGTCAACAAGTATTTGGTAAATGAAATCAGACAGCTTTTTGCCTTTATAGTTTCTAACTTCTATTTTTGATTCCCTGCCACACTGAATCCAAACTATGGATTCATGGAGCCTTCATCTCAAAGGGAAGAACCAAACTGCATTTAATAAGTCCTCACAACAGGCAAGGCATTGTTCTTGAGAACATGAGATGAAGAAAGGGCACAAGGTCCCTACCCTTACTTAATTTACAGTCTATGCAGAAAGACAGACTAAGGACATACAGCCGTTCTCTGAAATTTGATCAACATTGCTCACTGCTTTCCAAGACAAGACCTTGCACCATGAATTCCTTATGCTTCTTCATTACCCAAGATTCTGTGCATTTCTTGAAGGACACCAAATGTGAAATGTCTCCCAGGAAGTTTCTCTTGAATCCTGCTGTTCTCACTCGATTTCTGCTTCCTTGAATTTCTCTAACAAATTAACACCTAATTATGAGCTATCTTGCTTTTTTCCCTTAAATTGCTTCATGCGATTTAGTCATACTTTCCTAAAAGATGGCAATTTCTTTGAGGTCCAGACTCCTCCTCAATGTTTAGAAGGCACTCATCAAATGTTTGCCAATTGATGGCTAATAAAGACAAAATGTTTACTTCAATGTATGTGGCCAAAGTTCTGTGCACTTTAATCTGGGCTAAGAAGACTAGTTTCTGAATTAATATTCTAGGTGCCTAAAGCTAAGTCTAATTTGAATAAAAATTTACATAAATTATTTTAATCAAAATTAATGCATAGTGCCTTAATCTTTTCTGTATTTAGGATTTATTGCGGGAGATTAATAATTTACTCTTGCTTAGTGAAAAAGCTTAGGAATGATAATGTTACATATAAGTTCGTTTTTAATAACTACACAAAAAGAGCTATATTGCTTTGCCATGTTATTTATTTTATTTATTTATTTATTTATTTATTTATTTATTTATTTATTTTTGGTGGTACTGGGGATGGAACCCAGGGGCCTTCTACCTCTGGGCTACACTCCTAGACCTATTTTATATTTTATTTGGAAACAGGGTCTCTTAAGACAGCTGAGGCTGGCTTCGAACTTGTGCAATCCACCTGTCTCAGCCTCCCAAGCACGGGGATTACAAGCATGCACCACCACGCCCAGCTTTGCCATATTCTTTAGCTAGAACACTTTAAAAAGCTTAAGATTTTAGAATGAGGTTGGCTTTAGAGTCACACATACATGGATAACTCTCCAAACTTCCATTTTCTCTTCCATAAAATTAAGATACTGCTATTTTCCTTTCAGAGTTATTGGGAAAATCACAAGGATAAGCACTGACCATCTCATACTCTCTTTGTCTACACTACTCTATTTTCAGTATGTCTTTAGTAAAGATTCAAAATATATTGCCCTCATGGAAAAATTCACTGCTGATGATCCAATAAAACAAAACAAAATATACTACTGACCATTTTCAGAACCTTCTTTATCAAAAAAGGCCCCAGGCCAGCCCACATGTAATAGTGCTCTAAAGGATTTGGTGGACAGTTTAGACATATAATTTGCTAAAATTATGAAGCATTCTTGAAATACAAAACTAAAAAGCTAAAAAAAATATCAGTTAAAGACAAATAGGGTTATGAAAATAAAAGCAATGTTTTCTGGATTTTGTGCTTCTCATTTTCCTTTGAGTAGAATAATCTATAGTTATTCTGGACTGACAGGCTGCACTTGAATAGTTAAATGTGTGAACAATTGGCCTCTGGTCCTGTCCACAGTAACTGTAAACCCTTGAATTCTGAAAGCATTTAAATTCTAGGTGTCATAGACAACTTCCAACTTGAGCAAAAATGCTTGGCTTTGAATTTTTTAACATTTTTCTTTTAGTCTGCTAACAGTCCATGGTATTGAAGAAAGGTCTCAGGATATAGTTCTAAGCTCTCATGTGTGTGTGTGTGTGTGTGTGTGTGTGTGTGTATGTATATACAAATATATATATATATATATATATATATATATATATGCATATATATGCATATATATGTATACACACACATATATATATCCCAAATTTAATTTCAAAAATATCCATATACTTTAAAAATATTTAAATAATATTTTTAAGAACGAGAGTCAAGTTGACTTCCTATTTCCTAAGCAAATTAGATTAAACAGAATTCTTCATCACAATTAATTTTTTAGAATAAGCTTAAGTAGTAGCTTTATTTAAACAGTAAAAGTTTTGGGGCTATTGTTAGAAGTTGTTGGTTCCAAACAGTGGCTATGTTAATGCCAGTCTATGGTTAAGAAGAGTGAAAGAGCTGGGCATTTTGGGGTACGCTTGTAATCCCAACATTTGGGAGGCTGAGACAGGAGCATTGCAGTTCGTAGACAGCCTCAGAAACTTAGTGAGGCTCTCTGCAACTCAGTGAGACCCTGTTTCAAAGTAAGGAATAAAAATAGGGCTGGAGGTTTAGGTTGGAGGTAAGATGCCCCTGGGTTCCATCCTCAGTACCGAAAGAAAAAAATTAAAACAAAAAAAAGAGCAAAAGAAGATAGTGGTTAACCTAAGCAAAAGTAGCTACCAAGAAAGGCTCTTGTATGAAACACACAGAGTGGCAAGATGCTCCAAGTGGCATCACAAGAAAGGTTTCCAGTAAGATTTCAAAGATTATCCCCAACTCTTCTTTATTCAAGAAGAAAATGTGGAGAATTGGAAATTGGCAAAACTACAAACAATAGAAGTTCCCAGTGAGGAGAATTAGTGTTAAGACCTCAGCCTAGGACAGTGATTGATTTATCTCCATCTTCCTAATGTCTCCTTATATAGCTCATGACATTTTCACAGTAATGTACAGAGGAGTTCATAGATCATGCTCATCTCATTTTTTCTATTTGAGAAATCCTTGCACAGATCACAAGAACTATAAAAACCTAACCTGTGGGAATAATTAGCTGATCTAAATGACTGTAATAAGATACCAGTGAGGATGTAGAGAAGTGGGAACTTCTGAATAATTTCACTTAGCATAACGTTCTTCATTGTTGATGGGAAACCTACCATATGATCCAGCAATACCACATCTGGGTATCTACCGAAAAGAATGATGATCAAACCATCAAACTAATGCATGTGTATCTATGCTCATAGCTGCATCACTCACCATAGTCAAACTATGGAACCAGCCAAGATGTCTATCAACAGATGAATGGATTACAAAACTATGGGATATGTACAAAATGGAATTTTACTCAGCCATGAAGAAGAAAAAAATATTTCATTTGTGGGAAAATGGATGGAACTAGACAACGTTATGCTAAGTGAAATTAATCAGTAAAAAAAATTTTTAAAAATCGATATTCTCCCTTATATACAGAAGCTAGGAAGAAAAAGGAACATAGGAAGAACTCTAGAAAAGGAAGGAGAAACCATATATGACAAATAAGCAACCTAACTAAGGGGGATGGGGGGGATGAAGAGGGAAACTTCATAATGTACATGATGTACATTCACAAACATATCAAAGTCAGTCACTAAGCCATACATGAGAAGGAGGGAGGGAGAGGGAATGGGGTGGGAATTGGGGAAGGGCTAAATGAGTGATGTGTGATGTATGCCTCCACCCTCTTGTACCTCATTAAGATTCATTTACAATGCACCAATAAAAAAATCTAAAGAATAAAATGATTATTTTGGGAAATCTTAATTAGGTGTTTCTGGGTTTGTTATTTATCTTTATTTTTATTTTTTATAAGTGGAACATATCGAAAGTGGTGTACATTTAGCTTTTTTTTGAAGTGTGGGCAGAAAAGTTAGAGGTACCATTACCTTATCCTCCAAAACCCACATGGACTATGCAAATACTTCCAGATCCTATTAATTTTACTTGATTAAAACAAAAAGGAAATTGAGCAGTACCTGGAAATACAAAAACTCTAATAAACCTCAGACTTGATGTGCTATATAGTTACTGATAAAGAGTCAGAGGTAGGCCAGGGTAGAACAGATTCTGGTGAGCTATGTGGAAATTCAGTATTATGTGTCAGCCTGAGTAGCCTCAATAGTTAGGCGAGACCTATTTGACTCAATAATCCAACAGGAATGAGTGCAGACCACCCATCAAGAAGGAAGGAAATGAAGGTATTAGCACCTAATGCCACCGTATTCTGGAGAATGATGAAAGAGTATAGAAGAAGCCTCAGGAATAAAATTCATAACTGAGAAAGAGCCAAGTTAAATAACATTGGCAGTGCTGCCAGCAGGGTGAGTCACTATGACTGGGTGTGGGTCACAGTAGGTTGGCTTGTATCTCTTTGGATGAAGGTGAACTTTCCTCCAGGGTTTATGTTAATACAAACATTCCTCATTAGAGCTGAGAAGGCTTGGGGTATCAGCTTCTTGATTTAATATATTACTTTCCTCCTTTTAACTAAGCTATCTCAGGGCAGGAGAAACTCTGTGAGCATAGTGCAAGGATCATTTCCAATTTACCTTTGAATCTTTTCCACCTCACCATATCATGTTTTGAAAATAATGTCTACATAGTAAATATTTAAGAAAAGGAAGACAGAGAAAATAATAGATGGTGGTAGGAGAATGGAAAAAGAAAACACTATTATTCTAGTAATTCCTCTGTTTTATTTTAAGATGAGGCTTATGAATCTCTTGGAAGGAAACTTGCACTTGGATTTGCTGTTTTTCCAGTTTATATCTTTCAATATAGAAAGCTATGGACTATTTTCCCAAAAGCCTAGTACTGCACTTGTTAATTTATTTATTTAACAAATAAGCATTGGGCTCATACGTCAGCCACATGCCTATATACTGTCAGTACATAGTATATATGCACATGTGTATATATTATAAGCAATAAACATGAGCGATCAGTCCCTTATTCTTATGCAACATATATGCTAATGGGAAAAAACAGCACATAAGTAGAATGATGAATTATCAAAGTCCTGCAAGGAAGTTAACATAAAATGACCAATACTATGAATTTCTGTCCCCCTTTCCCCAATTAAAATATGAAAACCTAATAATTGGCATGTTGGTTTTCCATGGTACAACTTTGGGAGGTAGCTAGGTGATGAGAGTAGATCCCTTATCAATAGGATTATTGACCTTATAAAAGAGACCCCAGAGAGCTTCCTTGCTCCTCCTGCAACATAGATGGCATCTATGAGACAGAAAGTATGTCCTCATCAGAGGCTGAATCCTGATCTTGGATGTCCCACATCCTGGATCAGTGAGAAATAAATTTCTCTTGTATGTGAGCCACCCGGTTTATGGTATTTTGTTATAGCAGCCAGAATGTACTGAGATAGCAAACCTGTTCACAGTCATTAGCTCTCTCTTTCTGTCTCTCTGTATTTCTGACATATTTCCCCCTAAGGTTCTGAATATATCATTTCATCTAGAACTGAGAAGAAAGGGCTTGCTGTTCAGAAGTTAGCCAGTTTATGTGTTTTGTTACATGATTCAAATGAACTGACAAGGTGGCATGACAAAAGGTGACTAAGGATCAGAGAAGGACTCTCACTGAAGACCTACCAGAAAGGCATTCTATTCAGTGGGGATATCTGATACCAATTCCCTAAGTCAAGAAAGATTTGGGGTATCAAAAATGACACCCAAAGAAGAAATGGTGCGACTAGAAAGTACGAAAGAAGGTGAGGGCAGAGTCAAATTATCTAAGTCATGTCATGTTGAGCTTTGGAAGACAGCTTATAGCATTTACATTTTATTCTAAGCTTTTAGCAGAAAAAGGCACAATATAAATTATGTTTTAAAAAGGTGTTGCTGTGATGGATTGTAAAGGGGATGATGGAATCAATTACGAGATGATTTCAGTGTTCCCGGGGAGAGATGGCTATGGCATGGAGGGACATTGGAGGTTAAAAGTGGGGAGAGGTGCAGTGTAGGTTTTAGATGCCAAGGTTCTAGGATCACTGATGGCTAGGACAGGAAAAGACAGCCAATGAGGATGCACAAAAGCTCTAATTGTCTGGCTGTTTGTTTTAACTTAAACAGAAATGTCTGTTTACAGATAAAAGTAAGACTCAGAAAATTAGATTTGAGAGGGAAGATCAAGTATGTCAATTTGGTTAAGTTAAATCTGACACGCCTTTAAAACTAACAGATGCTAATCTGGAGAGATCTGTTTAGAAAATCTATTTCCTTGTCTTTTGGTGAAAAGTGTAAAAGAAAGCCCATTTTGGATTTGTGTAATCAATATGCAATCCACCTACTGCAATCCACTTTATATTCTTGTATTGATATTGTCCTTTAAAAAGCAATCACCAGCATATAGTATTATCAAATTAGGGTAAAATATGAATTGTGAATATTTACAGTGGGCCAAGAAAGCTCTCATATTTATCCTGAGAGATGGTAACAAAAGAAAAAAAGGCAAAGAAAAAGCTTAAGTACAAAATTGTCCATAAGCTAGTAACTTAAGTTTACCTATAAAATTTTCTTACTTGTCAGAAGATATGGACAGGTATAGTGCCATTTTATTCTGAATGTACAGACACTATTACATATTTATTAAACTAAATGAATAAATGAATATTTATTCATTTTAGTTCATGCCTTCAAAACATAAGAACATGACTTCCATGTAAGAAGTAAAATTACATCTATGGAGCCTAAAAACTTGGAAGCATACATTTACCTATTAGTATTTGAGCAGCAGAGTAATGCCAAATGACAACCACTAGTAAGATTAGCTATAAATGTCAGGGTAATTGATTAAATTTTTTGAAATATTCAATTGGCATAAAACATAATCAATTCACTTTGATTATGATTTGAGTCATTAGTAGTATGAGCAGATTAGCCACCTGTACACTTGAAGGCCTTCCTTTTATAAAGTTCTTGCTCTTAATTTTTTTTCCTGAATATTTTAATATGCTTTGGAAAACATGTAACAGTAAGCCCTGCTTAGCTGCTCTTGCTTTCATCTTTAGCTTCAACTGGCACCAACCAGATGGATGAGTTTGCCCATGCACTACCAGGGACAGTTGGAACACCCGATTGACTGATGTTATGCAAAATGTCAGAGACTTTTGAATCTGATCTTGGCATCACATGATGGAAACTTTCCAAATCCCAGGATTGCAGAGAGCTGTACAATCATGACACAAAAGAACTGATGTGTTGCATATTGAATTCAGGCAATGATTACATATAATTGTATCATTACCATCATTACCTAGAGTGAGATTAATGGAAGCAACTATTCAGAAAAACAAGAAAGAAATTAGCTTTGAAGTAGCATAATGAAAGATTTTAATTGTGGGAAGAATCCAGTCACATTTTAAAATTACTGGTTGTGATTCCGTCAAACTTGCTAACCCCCAATCTTATTCACTGCATCAATGCCCGTGCTTTATTTCATTTGGCCACACAATGATTAACAGAGGTCAGATAGCCATGGAATATAACCTTGCCACAAAGCTAATAAACCAATCTATCCAAAAGGTTTATTTTGATAAATGGGCAAAGGAACACCCACTGACAAAAGCAAAGCAATGAAGTGTTATTTGTATTTGCGTGCTTTTTAAGCATCATTAAAATCAACACACAAAAGGTATAACCCTTGATAGAAGCAAAATAATACACTACGGATGAGAACATGAAATAATCTAATGTTAACTCCCAATGCTACATCAATGTATCATCAGAAGAAGAGTAAATAGAGTACAATAGGATATTTTAAGAGAGACAGAAAGAGAGAAAGTGAGAGAAAAATAGTCACATAAATTTGATTGGATATAGAACACATTTTAGATCAAATTGGTAGAGATTTCTAATATCTAAGATAGCAGTTAATTTTATTCAACAAATACATCTATATAACTTGCATACTGGTGTTTTTCTTTTTTATGTGGGAACATGTGGTTTTTCCAATAGTAAATATGTTCATTCCACCTTACTAGTTGGGAATGTGTTCTAAGATCCCTCCTAGATGCATAAAAATATGGCGATTAGCAAACCCTGTATATACAATGCTTTCCCCCCCTATACACACATCTATGTTAAAGCTTAATTCATAAGTTAGGTACACTACGAGACTAGCATCAATAACTAATGATAAAATAGAACAATTATAATAACACCATATTCTGGTCAAATTTATGTGGATGTGGTATCTCTCTCTGAAAACATCTTATTGTACTTAAACTTCTTGGGATGATGTGAGAAGATACAATGACTATATGCTGAAATAAAGTGAGGTGAATGGTGTAGCACTGGAACTTAGCATTAGATTACTGCATAAGAGTAGCTTAACACCAACACTATCATACTACAACAGTGATCTGATAACCATGATAGCGACTAAGTATCTAACAAGTAGGTAGCACATACCACAGGAATACACTGGACAAAAGAATGATTCTTATTGTGGGTAGAAAATGTCTGGATGGCATGAGATTTCACTGCACTATTCAGAATGGCACATAATTTTAAATTTATCCACTGTTTATTCCTGGAATGTTCTATGTAGTATCTTTGGACCCTGGTTGATTGGGAGAAATCATAGAAGATGAAACTAAGTTACATATGTGGTATGTGTGTGTGTATATATATATATATATATATATATATATATATATATATATAGTACTGTATAGGTGAGGTAGAAGATTCACTGGTCCCTGACTAATACTAAGGAGAAGATTAAACCAAGTGTTCCACATAGGGATGTTCTAGAGGGTTCTTGACATTTGGAGTTGCTCTTTCCTTTCCTTTCTATCATCAAAAGAAACCTCTTGAGGGGCTCTGGAGAGTTTTAAAGCCCTGAGACCTAGGAATGGATCTGTACAATTAGTTCCATGTCTAAACATAATATTTGGTTATAGGCTAAGGTTTAGATATTGCTAAAAATATTCATACTCTCAAGAGTATTCACATACTCTCAAAATTATAAGATAAATAATATTTTTGGTGATACTGGGGTTCCTGGAAACCTTTCTGCCTCTGGGCTACACTCCCAGACCCAGTTTTTATACCTTTTTATTTGGAAACAGGGTCTCTTAAGCCAGCACGGCTGGCTTCAAACCTGCACAATCCTCCTGTCTCTGCCTCTCAAGCGCGGGGATTACAAGCATATGCCACCATACCTGGCATAAGATAAATAATTTAAATTGTGGATTTCTTTGTATTCCCTTTATGTTATTCTAGGATTTTATATATATATATATATATATATATATATATATATACACACACACGTGTGTGTGTGTGTGTACATATGTGTGTGTGCGTGTGTGTGTGTTTGTTTATACTAAGGATTGAATCCAGGGTTGTACTAACTCTGAGCTAGACCCACAGCCTTCTTTTATTGATTTATTTTAAAACAGAGTCTTGTTTAGTTGCTGAGGTTTTCGCCTAAGATCCTCCTGTCTGAGCCTCCCAAGTACTACAATTACAAGCACACGGCACTACATTCAGCTTCTTCTAGTAAAAAAAAAAAAAAAAAAAAATCATAGCGTCTCACCCATCCACCATTAAGTAATAATAGTTTGTATATTGTATGAGATAGCATTTTACATATTTTAAGTTTTTCTTGCACATATTTTCTTTACAAAGGCCTTAAGAGGAAGAACACCCTGGGATCAATACCTACATTTATACAGAAATCAAAAAAAAAAAAAAAAACAAGTGGCTTAAAGCAAAATAAATAAAGGCTTAAAATGAGTTATTACTCCTAGTTCGGAATTATTTTCCAAAACGGCATTGTCATCTAGAATCAGGTGAAAAATAAGAACCAATTCTAATGATGAACTTTATTTAACCCCACGCCCTAGGTGTTCTGCAAGTCTCCTTCTCGGAAAGTGTAGCCAACTCCTTACTGGTCCTTTGCTCCCACTCTTTCCTACTTTCATCTCCTGGTTTACCCTATTGCCAGGATCATCTTTTCAGCATATTCGTTTTGGGGAGGTGAGTACTTGTGATTGAACCCAGGGTTATTCTACCTCCAAGCTACACCCTCAACCTTTTTTGTTTGAAACTAGGTTTCGCTTAAGTTTCTGAGCCTGGCTTCAAACCTGCAATTCTTCCTATCTCCTTCTCCTAAGTTCTGAGACTATAGGTGTGCGTCACTATACCTGGCTTCAGCGTGTATTATTTCATGCCATCTCTCTACTTGAAATTCTTCAATGATATAGCCTTTGCTCTTAGAAAGCATAAGACCCTTAACACAGCTGACTGCTTAATTTCCATTCAAATTCCACCTTCTCCTAGCAACTATTCTTTATGAACTGTAACGCTTCCTTCCAGCCACCCTCTACCCTTAATCTGGTTTAGTTTCCTTCATAATACCTATTGCCACCCAACATATTCTATACTTATCTGCTTCGTATTAATTATCTGTCTTCCCAGAACTTCATCAGCTTTGTACACTTCTGTATCCCCAGAATAGCACCTCACAACAGATGATGGCTGTTTGTTGAAAAAAAAAAATGGAAGCATGAGTTCCCTATCATACCCTGTAGGATCTAGTTCCTACTTATCTTTCCAGCCTTATCTCAGAGGATTTTGTTACTCTTTATCCCAAAAGCCAACTATCCTTTCTCATTTTCCTTGAAAATATCCAACTCTCATCCCAGTGGTACTAAGCCTGAAATGCATTTGCCTTCAATCCTTCTTTAATTAATGCTTATTTTCTATTAGATCGAATGTTTCATCATAGCAGGAAATTTGCTATTGTTACTCTGCTCACTTTTTTTAACAATTTTTTTATTGAACATAAATAGTATACATTTAAACTATATTTGGTGCCCTCTCCCCCCTGCCCCTGTTTCCCTTCCCCCCTCCCACCAATGGTTGTCCAGGTTAACCATGTCTTATTCATAATTTTACACATGTTCAGATGTAGACCCTCATTAATCAAGATCGGCCTTCCTCCTCTCCTATCTTTTCATTCAAACTTGGCTAGTATTTCCCCTCTAATGTCTGGAGTCCCACTGGTATCCTTTGTGTTTCCTAGTTTGGGCATATTAGAGGAAACATATGTATCTTATGCCAACAACGAATCCACAATGAAAGAAACAAAAACAACAATTCCATTCACTATAACCTCAAAACCAATAAAATACCTAGGAATAAACCTAACCCAAGATGTAAAAGATCTCTACAACAAAAACTATAAAACATTAAAGAAAGAAATTGAAGAAGACCTTGGAAGATGGAAAGATCTCCCGTGCTCATGGATAGGCAGAATAAATATCATCAAAATGGCCATTCTGCCAAAACTGATCTATAGGTTTAATGCAATTCCCATTAAAATACCAGTGACATTCTTCAGAGACCTAGAAAAATCAATCATGAACTTCATATGGAGAAAGAAAAGACCTAGAATAGCCAAAGCAATCCTCAATAATAAGAAACATGCAGTAGGCATTACAATCCCAGACTTCAAACTATACTATAGAGCAACAGTAGTAAAAACAGCATGGTACTGGCACAAAAACAGATATACTGACCAGTGGATTAGAATAGAAGATACAGAAACAAATCCACACACCTTTAGTCAATTAATCTTTGACAAAGGGGCAAAACACATAAAAGACAGCCTTTTCAACAAGTGGTGCTGGGAGAACTGGCTATCCATTTGTAAAAAGATGAATCTAAACCCCTATATCTCACCAAACACAGGAATCAACTCAAGATGGATCAAAGACTTAGAAATTAGACCTGAGACTGTGAAGTTAGTAGAGGAGAGCATAGGTTCAACACTACAACATATTGGCACAGGCAGTAACTTTCTCAACAAAACCCCCAAAGCTCAGGAAATTAAAGCAAGAATAAACAAGTGGGATAGCATCAAACTAAAAAGTTTCTTCTCATCAAAGGAAACTATCAATAACCTAAAGAGGAAGCCTACAGAATGGGAAAGAATCTTTACCATCCGCCATTCTGATAGGGGGCTAATATCCAGAATATACAAAGAGCTCAAAAGACTCTACACTAGCAAAACAAACAACCCAATCAAGAAATGGGCTAATAAACTAAATAGACACTTCACAAAAGAAGAGATACAAAGGGCCAATGGATACATGAAAAGATGTTCTTCATCACTGGCCATCAGGGAGATGCAAATCAAAACTACACTGAGATTCCATCTAACCCCAGTCAGAGTGGCAAGCATAAATAAATCAAACAACAACAAATGCTGGCGAGGATGTGGGGAAAGAGGAACTCTTTTACACTGTTGGTGGGAATGCAAACTAGTTCAACCACTATGGAGATCTGTATGGAGATTCCTAAGAAAGGTGGGAATAGATCCACCATATGATCCAGCTATACCACTCCTGAGTATCTTTCCAAAGGGGTTGAATTCAGAGAAATACAGCAACATATGCATACCTATGTTCATAGCAGCACAATTTGTAATAGCCAAAATATGGAACCAGCCCAGATCACCATCAACAGATGAATGGATAGCAAAACTGTGGGAAATACACACAATGGAATTCTATTCAGCCATAAAAAAGAACAAAATTATATCATTTGCAAGCAGATGGAAAGCCCTGGAGAACATTATGTTAAGTGAGATCAGCCAAGCACAGAAGGAGAAGATACTCTGCTCACTTTTGTATCAGCAGTGACTAACCTATAGAGAGGATGTCACTTGCAGGTGGTGTGCCTACGTAGTTATACCTATACAGGTAATGTAGCCCATTGAATTAGTCTATTCAACATTTCACTTTGACTGGTTCACATCTGGAAATGCCTGCTGGAGCAAATTGGGTAAACTTAGGCAATCTATAAACAAATGGGAATCCATTAGCAAATTGCCTTCGTTATTTGTGCTGTTACCAATAGCAAGTTTGATGTGGCCCTTACAAAGCTAAATTCTTTTAGTAAAAATTGAGTTGCCAGATTCTTGGAGCTTCTAGAATAAACTATGGCAAAATCATTTATTAACCCCTAGATTAAAATTAACTTTGAAATACTTAATAACTACAACACTTCCTTAGCAGGGGAAGAACCCTATTTAAGAACTGGGAGAGTCAAATTTTCATATTAGAAGCTTCACAAAAGCCTACCTTTTTGTCCTGAAGGGTACTCCAGGTCTCCTCACAATGTAATCAAATTATTGAAGAAGTAAGCTGAAAACAAAACTTGCTTCTAATCCACTCCAAGTGCATTCACTTTTAGTAAACTACTGGTGGTCCCATTTGTGGCAGTCCCCAAAGTGAGGCAGAATTAGCAACAAGGCCTCAATATTTAATATACACTGAAAAACAATGACTAATAAGAGGGGACTAATCCTCACTTCAAAGAGAAAACAAAGCATCATTTCTCCCCAAACCAGCCAATCAATCAGTCAAAACAAATTTTTTATTTCTTCTAAAACATTTTACTTAATGCTATTCCTATTGAGAATAAGAAATTTCAGTAGTATCAATCAAATTAATGAGTATTTATTAAAATATATTTTTGTGTTTGCAACTGACACATCTTGCCCCTGATGGCATGCAAATCAACTGCCAAATACGAACTCTGACAACAGCTGATAAATATCTAAAACAGTTCTAAGGATTAGGATAGTAAATGATAACACAAAGAAGAGTTGGGTGATGAAAAGAAAATGTCTTTAGGGTCACACTGACCTGGGTGTGACATTTAGTTCTATTGCTGACTTCTGGGAACTTAGGAAATACAATTTAAACCAGGTGTGGTATGCCTACCTATAATCCCAGTACTTGGGAGTCTAAGACAAGAGAACAAAAAGTTTTAAGCCAGTCTCAACAACTAAGCAAGACTCTATTTCTAAATAAAAGTAAACAGGCTGGGAATGTAGTTTGGAAGTAGAGTGCTCCTGACTTTAATACGCAGTACAAAAATTTTCTATTTAATTTGTTAAGAACTTGACATATTTTTTTAGAAAATGGGCCTAACAGGATATCTAAAATATTACTGTGGTTGAAGTTAAACATGATGGTTTAGGTTGAGGAGAACGCAGTAAGACTGATGTGAGTACTCAGTAAATGTTACTCCTTCCTCCACCACAGGTGATCTATTCATAGATTTTTAGAAGATTTAAGGCACTGGGTTGGGCTCATATAAAACTAACGAATATTTATCTTTTGAGCATTATCCAAATAATTAATTCCAAAGTTCTCTTCCTTATGCTATATATACTAAGCAAAAGGCTAAGGATATAGAATATAGAGGGTAGATATAGGTTGGGAAAGGCAGTGAAGTAAGGAAAGATTTATTTCCTTAGCAATATCACAGATGGGGACAATGAGTTTGGCCACTACTGCAGGAAAGCAGGAAAGGCAGGGCTGTATCTGACATGATTTGCAAGCCCACTCCCCCATGGTTCCAATATTTACTAAGACTACAACATGCAAGGCACTGTGTGTTTTATGGAGACAAGATGAGCCCAACCTCTACGCCCCTTCATTGAAGAAATTAAAGGTCTAATGATAGAGAAGGCCTTAAACTCAATTAAAGCATTAAATGGCATTGTTTGGCTTATAATTGCAAATGAGACAAGCCCCCTGAAAGGAAGGAGGAAGGAGCTGAAAAGATAAAAAACATGAAGAGTGGGGCATGGTGTCATAAGCCTGTAATCCCAATACTTGGAAGGCTGAGACAGGAAGATGGGAGGTTCGAGGCCAGCCTCAGCAACTTAGCAAGAACATAAGCAACTTTGTTAGACCTTGTTTCAAAATAAAAATAAATAAAATAGGGCTGGGGGTGTAGCTCCAAGGAAGAGTGCTCCTACTCCTAGGTTCAATCCCCAGTACAGAAAGAGAGAGGGAGGGAAAAAGGAAGGGAGAAAGAAAGGAATCTTTCCAGTACAGTCGTTTATGTTAATAGACTAACAGTAACTGGGAGAGCCAGCAAAGATCATTGTAAAATTATCATTTCTTATGACACACCTCCTAGAAGCCAGTAGATTCCCACTGGCTTGCTGAGCTGCTTTCTGCTCAGTGTCACTCAGACACTTCCATTATGCTCAGCCCAAAGGCTCACCGTAGTGTCAGTATCTTTTCATACCTCTCTCTCCATATATGAAGCCAAGATACTGGCTCCTTTTTCTAGAACACCACTATTCAACCTCAAGAACTCAGTGGGCACCTAGGAAATGTTTCATGAATGAATCTATGCCTTTTTACCATAGCCACGTGCTTTTACATAACATGTATTTCGAATGAGTTGATAATTAAAAAGTAGTGTTTTAGCTGGGTGCAATCCAAGTACTTGGAAGGAAGAAACAGGAGGATCCTAGGTTTGAAGCCAGCCTCAGCAACTTATTGAGGCTTTCAGCAACTTAACTAGACCATTTCCCAATAAAATATAAAATAGGACTGGGGGTGTAGCTCAGAGGTAGAATGCCTTGGGTTCAATCCCCACTATGTAACACACAATAAATAAATAAATAAATAAATAAATAAATAAATAAATAAAAATAAATGCAGAACATCAGAAATTAACACTTCAGTTTAAGTAGTTAGTGAGAAAAAACTTTCAGAACCTAAAAAGATCCAAAGGACAAAAGATCCCAGACAACAAAGTTTTGATTCAGGGAAGTAACCCACCATACAATTTTATAGTAATAACTGAGCAAGACTTAGGGATTATTTATAGCAATGATTAAACTGAAACTGCCAGGAAGTTCCATAAGGCTAAGTGGTACTTTGTCATGCAATAATAATTCTGTTTGGTTCAGCAAAAATGCAAAGGATCTCAGAGGACAACTCTCCTGTACAGGTTTATGCATCTCTGCCCAATCAGAGATACACACCATGGGCCCAGCTTCCGTCACAGCATCCTGTTACCTAGCAACCAACATGTCAGGCACTACAAAGATGGGGCTATATGAACACACATATTCACTCTCTTTTCACAATACAGCAGAAAAGATGCAGTGTGGGAAACAGCTATAAGTCATCAACAATAGTAAAGGATAACTTCTGACAGTTTGCCTGAGAATGAACACGTTATCAACATATGTAAAGCTGATCTCCATACAATTTCACCATCTTCCCAGCACTCCCAGGAGGGCACCTTTTCATGTATTCCTAATCTTTTTCAATATCTACCACTCAACAAAGCAATCAGAGTCAAACTATAACAGTAATTGTGATACTAAATTATTTACTCTCTATTACCACTCAATAGATGTTTCCTTTTTTTTTTTGGTAGTGGATTTGCTTTGCTTTCATTTACATATAATATTTATGTAAAAAAAAAAACCTGTTATACACTATGGAAAAAAACTATTTGGAAACTTCATCTCTGATATGCAAACAAAGTTTTCTGTGGATCATGAGGTCCAGGGTCCATATGGTTTCCTCAATTAAAATCTTAGAAGAGATAGGGGATGCAATAAGGTAAAAGACAGCAAAAACTGAAGGATGGAAGTAAGGTGGTAGCTGTCGGAAATGGAGAGGGGCAAGAAGCTTTGAGGCCAGCTGGCGACTTTAACAATGAAATCATTGATGAAAGAATGGGGGGAAAGGATAGGGAAAATAAAAGAACTGGGAAGGAACAAAGCATGAGAGCCATAGGCCAGGAACAGAAGGGGGTGGTGGAATAAGGAAGGCAATGTGTGGAGTTGGTTTCCTTGTGAAAAGGTTAATTAAATCTTCCATGGTATGCCATTCTTAAAGAAATACTTTTCTGACTATGTGTGTATAGACTCACGTGTGTTCTTTGCAAACACACAGAAATGATAATGATTTTCTCCAAATACTCTCTCTGCACAGATGCTTTGGAGACAAATTTTTTTTCAACAAGGACAATGATTCAGTTTCTTAAGCTTCTTACTTGCAGAACAGAAAAAAAAATAATAATATTGCTGGCCCACAAATAAATCCTAAGAGCCAGAGCTTGTTTTCTTGTCATAGTCCTGTTTGATTTTTTTTTTTTTTTTGCTGAAACTTAGAACAACAACAAAACAAGCAAAGCTCATATTCTTATTAAAATAAATGGCAAAGCAAATGAAAGCTTACAAACAATAGAAGGCACAAACCCCACAGGGCTGGGGCGTGTCAGTACCCCTCCTAAGACCATGAGACTGATTTCAAAGCTGAGAAGTGATTATAGATCATCCCAGGAGGACACCCACTAATAAGATGGCAGCAGTGCTATTTGTTTTCTGCCTTTTGTGTATTTCTTAACGTTAATCTCGCCATGCTGTCTCCAGGATTCCAGCAGCCCAGGGCAGGGTGAGGGCTCAGGGAGAGAGGGTGGAGTTTTGATATTGGTGTAAAGGACAAATGCTGATCAGTGTAATCAGGAACGCACAGTCCACTCAAGGCTTGACAGGGCATCTCCATCATTGTTATCCATTAATGTCTCCCTATGTCGTTTATGCACACTTCTGCAGAAATGGAAAGCGTGCCGCAAATGCCCGCCTTTTGTTTGTTTGTTCTGTATTTAGCCTTCACCTTGGCTTTAAAAAGCATTTGATGTATTTGTTTTCAGAATCCCAGGGTGTTCTGGCTACTGAAATAATTGCAGTTGATCAGGCTACAAGTTGTAGGAGAGAAAGTATTCATATACTTGCTCGACAAGCAGCCAGCCTACGTAGGACCTCCTGTGCCTAAATAGAATTCTTTCATGTGGAAAATCAGAAACAACAGAGTGTGGCCGTTTCTTCAGGAAAGCATTTTTTTTTTCCTTTTCCATTTTGTCAGAAAGCAAATGTGTGTGTGTGTGTGTGTGTGTGTGTATGTGTGTGTGTGTTTAGAGAGAGGGAGAGAGCGAAGAGAATGAGTCAGTCACATATATTTGATTTCACCCTCAAGTCTTCTGAGAAGATGCCAATGGTTTCATCTTTAAAAAAATAGCATTTCTTCCTCTTTTACCAATGAGAGGTAGACTCACTTTGTGAAAACTAGACAGGATGTATGGATGCATTTATAAGTTAAATGAAAATGATGATGATGAGGAGGAAACAGTCAGAGGACCAAGAATGGACGAACATTACAATATTGCATCTGCTAGAGTAATGTTTATTGTCTCGTGGCCAGTGAAGGTACAGATAAATATTGGTAAGAGAAAATACTCTGAGCCTTGAATAAGAAGAAAGAGCCAGGCACAGTGACATATACCTGTAACCCCAGTGCTTAAGAGACTGAGACAGGAGGATCACAATTTTTAGGTCAGTGACAGCAACTTGCCAACCTGTTTAAAAATGAAATATAAAAGGCTAGAGGATTATTTTACAGGTAGAGTGTCCGTGGGTTCAATTCCCCAATACCAGAATGAAGAAGAGATGTTTTATATCACATCTATTTTTAAAAATGTTTGCTCACTTATATCCCCATCATTATGGAGCTAAGTTAGTTTTAGCATTAGTGAATTAGCCCTAGGGGTACCACTGGTCTGAAAGAATGGGAAATATTAATGATTAGAGAATTTTTATGATTAAAGAATTCACTTAAAGACAGAATTTTAAAACCCCTACATTAGGAGATAAAAGTTAAAAGACCATGCCATAAGTTAAATTCATTATATTCTCTGTATCACAAAGTATTGTCTGAATTTATTTGCTGTTGCGTTTATGTTTCTCTGAGCTCTTTGGGCTACATTAAAAAAAAAAACGATGATAGGATGTATTATGTTCAAGTTTCTAGAGTAAATGTTTGTGATAAACAAAGATATCAAAAAAGCTGCCCCTACTTAGAATCTGGTTAGAAAGATAAAATGTATCACTCTCAAATGACCTTAATTCAAGGCAGAAGAAAGTCAACTTCTAGGAGAAGATCATTGGTAAATGAAATAGGTCTGGAATTGACTTCAGTGCTGGGTTGATTAAGGCTCATTGGCTGCTAAAAGAAAACAAAACTAAGAAAAGACAAAAGAAACAAAACACAAAATGAAGATGCTAATGGCCCTCACATTGCATTTGACAGTGGCTGAATTTAAGTTGTTTCCCACAGAGGATCCATGATTCATGGAAAGTATTGGCCTCAGTTTAGTTATTTGTCAAATAGACAACAATAACAACAACAACAACACAAGTTAAACAGTATGGTTACAAGTAATTGACAAATGTATGTGGATTTCTAGAGGAGACAATAGATTTGATATATTATGGGATAAAGCATTTATTTATCTAATTATCAATAATAATTACCCTAAAATAGTGGTAGGCAACATTTATGAAGCACTTGCTATACGATATGTACTTTACTGAATACTTCATCCAACTCAATTTAACCCTCGAGGCTCTGTATGCCAACATTTTTGTTATTACCACTTATAGACAAACAGGCTCAGAGTAGCCGAAATCAAAGATTGTAAATAATAGGACTGAGAACTGAATCCATTTCTGCTGCTGACTTTGAAGTCCCTTGGTGCTAACCACTGCTTCTGAAAACTCTTCCAATTCTTGAGTTGATGGAAGAAAAGATGTGAACTAATAATTAAGAATGTATCACAGGATTTTCTGGAGTTGAGTAATATTTAAAGGCCCTGAGCCATTCTAATTTAACAGGTGATTAAACAAAGTCTACAAAAGGAAAATCATGTGCCGAAGGTTAGCTACCTACATAGTTGAACCAAATCTGGATATGGGACCCGGCTGGTCGGTCCTATTATATTTCTTTCTTTTCAATGCACTAAAATAGAAAAATGCTCATAAAAGGTATGCTTCAGTGAAATTGCTAATTATTTAAAATATGGACCACCTTCTAAATCAGCTCTTGTTTTTACAAATCTAAAATACAAGAGTTGTATTTCTTGCTTTAGGAAAAACAGTATAAGAATAAAGTATCTTCCTTGGCTTCAACATGCCGCAGTGGATATAGATAGTACTGAAGCAGAATTTATTTGGTTTCTAGTTGCAACTTAGTTATTTGCTCTGCAAATGTGTAGGTTTTGACATGAAGACTTCATAGTGAATCGTACTTCCAGTGTTCACTTCTTTGTATAGTTCTTGTGATAGAACTGTATGCGCCAACATGACTGGCCTATGGAATGCCCAGATCCCTGGTTAAATACTGAGTGTGTCCCTGAAGGAGATTAGCATTTAAATTGTTGGACTGAGGAAAGCTGATCACCTTTCCTAGTGCTGGTGAGCATCATGTGCCTGATGAGGGCCTGGAAAGAAGAGTGAGGGAGAAGATTCAATTTTCTCCCTGCCTGACTGCTTGCTTTGAAACAGTAATATTTTTATGCCCTCAGTACTCCTGCCTCTCAGGCCTTTAGACTTGGATTGGAATCGACCTCACCAATTCTCTGGGGTCTCAGCTTGCTGATGTCTGATCATAGAATTTCTCAGCTTCCACAACTGTATGTGGCAACGTGTTATACGAAATATTTTTTTATTTTTTTAATTTATTTATTTATATTTTATAAGTGAAACATATTGAAAGTGGCGTACATTTAGATTGTGCTTCATGCACTTTCCCCTCCATTTCCCTACCCCCTCCCAATAGAGAGTGTCCAGGTAAACCATATTATACTATTACACATAATCGTATGTAGCTCCTCCATTGAACAACCTCAGCTTTCTTCTTCTCCTATCTTTCCATTCAAGCTTTGCTGAGATTTCCCCTCCATCATCTGGAGTCCCTCTGGTATTACCACTACTCCCTAGCTTGGGCATATTAGATAAAACATATGTCCCTTCTCTTTCTGTGCTTGACTAATCTCACTTAACATAATGTTCTCCAGTTCCTTCCATCTTCTTGCAAATGCTATTATTTTATTCTTCTTTATAGCTGAATAGTAATCCATTGTGTGTATTTCCCATAATTTTGCATTCCATTCATCTGTTGATGGAGATCTAGGTTGGTTCCATATGTTGGCTATTATAAACTGTGCTGCTATGAACATGGGTATACTAAATATTTTTATAAGGTTGCGTGCCTTGCGATCCCCAATTAATACAACACCTCCTGCATGGATTCAAGACTCATTCATGTTATTTTCTTTGGTGACTGGTGTATCAGCAAGAGCAACATGAGCAATGTTTGCACATTGGGAAGAACTGTGGTAATCCTGTAAAAAAGCCAGACCCTTTGAATATGAATTGTCATAGGGGAGGCATGCCCAGAAGCCCAGCCATTGCTATTGCAGCAGAGCCAGTCCTTAGCTGTGAGTCCCAGAATCCACTCCTTCCAAGGACCTGGTGGAAGCATCACCCACCATGAATATTAAACTTCAAAAAACTCAAGAAAAAAGAGTTTGCTCAGTCTTCTATCCACATTCATAAGGGCAATATTCCTTTTTCCAGGACTTGAACACTTAGTGCAAGATTATAGATGTGATCCAAACAAGGTTATATTTTTCACCCATCTACCCTTTTATACCCATTAGGCCCTATATTTCATATTTCAAAAGGGGCCCTTATCCCCTCCACCCATTGAGAGTGAGCTATATTTAGTGAGTCACTTCCAAAGAAAAGAGGATAGTAAAAAAAAATAGTGTCTTTACAGTGGAGAAAGTTGGCAAACACTAACATAACCGAGAGATGAGGGTCAACATCATCAGTGGTATGCCAAGTAGATGCTATGAAATCTTGCTATGAGGCTGTGTAGTGATCGTCATCTCTCTAGTATTCATACTTAAAGAGAGTAAACTCCATCTAAACATGAGATCAACACTGGACTGACCCAAATTGCATAGCATTCTAGAAAATCCCTGACCAGTACTCCTCAAAACCACCATGGCCATGAAAAACAAGACTGAGAAATTATCAGTAACCAGGGGAAACTACCAAAGCATAACAAATAGATGCAAATGTGAAATTGCAGATTCAATTTTAAATAGAGAAGACATGTGCTTAACTGAATACTTTATCCAACTCCATTTAATCCATTCTAAGCCCCATGAACCAAGTTTTATTACTGTCACAAACAAAAAGGCTCAAAGTGGTTAAATTAAAAGATTATAAATAATAAATTAATCAAATGAAATAATTAATTAAAATATGTAATCAAGCAGTGAAAACCCCAGTGAAATCCAAATAAAATCTAGAATATAGTTTAAAAATGGCAGAGATTTTATAATAGAACAAAGGTCACTATGTTTTTCTAACCCTATTGGTTAGAAAAATTGGGGAAAATTTTTTTAAAATGTATCTTCCTCTTAGAGCTAAAGGAGTATCCCTGCACTTGGGCCACTCGAAGATGCAAGATTACATATCTAGACACAGAATACACTAAGTGAAATTGTTGAATGTCAGGTCTTCTTCAAAATTTGGGGGGAAAGGGAGAGAATTAAAGAAGTAAAGAAAGATAGAAAATTAAGAGATTTTTTTTGGCTTTATGTTTTAGTGCAATATTTCCCCTCTACGCATTTTCCATAAAAATTGGAGTACAAAGAGAGAAAACACTTACTATAGATATAGTGAAAATATCCAGAGAATTGATTCCTAGCTAAGTTTTATCTAAAGATGTCTTATGATGACTAGCCTGTAAATTAAAGTGTAACCACACACACACAATACTCATATAACTTTTAATAGAAGTATTTGGAATAAATATTCATTTAAAAGTATTATTATAAAATATGATTAGGTTAGTTTTAACAATTCAATGGTGTTCTAGTACCCCTCTTCTGTATTAATCCTTTATTATCCCTTTGTTATCCTTAAGTATAATAATAGTTAAACAATCGCTATATTCTTATTTGCATGTAAAGTTTAAGATTTGGGAGTAGGAACTAATTTTATTGTTTTATCTAAATGGATGTATTTTAACTCAGTGGACTTGGATGGAGATGGGGAGAATTAAAAAATTTGTAAAGTTCTACACGAATAAAAGCTTATACTTTGACAAAAGTACATCTGGCACCTTAAATATTCATGAAAGCAATACTATAAGGCCTCTGCTCTGTGGGGTATTTGCTCCCTTTTCAACAATTTAGTTCTGCAAATGTGATGGTAGAAAGGTTGGCATATGATACTGAAACATGCTATTATAATGGAGGAGAAAAAGATTCTGATGCAGGTGACATCATCTGTGCCTTTTGATTTCTTTTAAAGGCATATTGGAAAGAGATCAAGAAGAGTTTCTTGGCAAATAACAGAAACAAGCTAACAAGGAGAAGGAGCAAAGGCAGACAACCAGAGGGAACGTGTTAATTCCAAATATGTCACTTTCAGAATTACTATACTCTCAGGCATGCAACAAAGGTGGGTTTCTCCCAGAGAGTGACGGCAATTCCCTCCAAGACTCCAGTAATGCGAATGGTGTTGGGACTGTAAAACCAGGTACCCTGGATTATGATGAACTCCTGTTTAAGGTCCAAGCATCTATTTTTCTGAAATCTCAACTTTGTAATATAAAGATGATTATCTTAAGCCTCCCCAGCAGGGGTCACTAAGCTAATGATAAATATAAGCTCTGTTATGATATGTAATCACTGTTTCCATTGACAACACAAGGGGAGAAAAAACGTGATACTAAAGACCTGCTGGGAAAGCTTTGGGAGAAAAACACAAAATGTTTCTCAGCCATGATGACAGTATTTAGCAGAGAGTCAAAATATAATAGTTGTATTTCAAGTTATGTTTACAAGAGAGGACAACAGTCTAAATGTCTGTTAGTTTTTAGAATTCTATGTAGATAAATTTGGTCTACTATCTGAATCTTATGAATCTACAGAGGAAAGGGACATGACTGATGATTACTTTCCAACCATGATTTTCCTTACTTTCTCTTAAATAATTTGAATATAGCATAGGCCTTAACACGTGCTCTAGACACATGCTGGTGAGATTGAGTTCTCTGTTCTCTAAGTCAGTTCCTATTTCCAGGGGTTAGTTTTGGTTACCATGTGTTTGTATTTCCTCTTGGTACTCGCTTTTCTCCATAGCTTTGTAGTAGTTTGGCTTTGAATAACTAATTTCGCTGTTCAGTACTAAGAATGAAAGGATAAGAACTTTTTGGCAAAGATACACTCCATTGGAAGTCAGGCTCCACACAATTTCTAAAACTTAAAAGACAAAGATGGATTAAAATGATGACACACCAAAGATGGTGTGTCAGCCAGGCATGGTGGTTGAATGCTTGTCATCTCAGCATTTGGGAGACTGAGACAGTAGGATCGTGGTTCACGGACAGCCTCAACTACTACTTAGCGAGGCCCTTTGCAAATCAGTGAGACCCTGTTTCAAAATAAAGATAAAAAATAGGGCTAGGGGTGTAGCTCAGAGATAGAATGCCACTGGATTCAACCCCCAGTACTGCAAAAAGGGGGGAGGTTGTCTTATTTTTTTAAGGCAGTAAAAAGTCTTCACCAGGACCTGAGAAGGCTCACAGGATCTCAGCCCTGCTGCTTCCCTTTGCTTGGTCACTTTCCTGCGGGGCCCTAGCTCCTTGAATCTTGAAGAATACACCAGACACTCTTTCCCCAGAGTCTCAGCCCTTACTCTTTCCTCTAAGGAAAGAAACATTCTTTCTCCCAACTTTTGGGTAGTAGTTTAGCTTTCTGCTCAATTGTCATTTAGTTGTCTACTCAATTGTTACTTCCACAAATAGACCTCCCTGAGCACCAGAGGTAAGAGTACACCTGCTACTCTCTACTTCTTTCAAATATTTTGTATTTCTACAAAGCATGTCTGACATATTGTTACCTACATTATCTTTTGAATTTAGTGGCTATTTATTATCTAATTGTTCTGCCATAACATTCCCATGAAGCTAGAGGTTTTATTTTCTTCTGTTAAAAATCCATCTAGCTCTAGATGTAGGAGAAACCATAGATGAGCAAATAAGGTGACCTGAAAAGGAGGGAGCGGGAAGGAATGGGGCAGGAATTGGGTAAGGGCTAATTGGGCGATGTGTGCATGTATGCCTCCACCATCTTGTACTCCATTAAGTTGTATGGCTACAGTGCACCAACAAAAATGTAAAAGAGTGAGCCAGGCGTGGTGGTGCACACTTGTAATCCCAGCATTTGGGAGGCTGAGACTGGGGGATCATGGTTCGCAGACAGCCTCAGCTACTCAGTGAGGCCCTTCACAACTTAGTGATGCCCTGTTTCAAAATGAAGAATAAAAAATAGGGCAGAGGGTGTAGCTTGGAGGTCAAATGACCCTGGGTTTCATCCCCAGACCCGCAAAAAAAAAAAAAAAAAAAAAAAGTAAAAGAATCTGTCTAGCTAGCATCAAAGAGCATATCTGGTCTAACTTGTATGGGAAAAGGAATGAGGGGAACCAGGTTGGATTCAGAGAGATTCAGTATGCATGCATGAATATACCTCTCTGCATACCACTATGACACATAATTATAATGTACCAATACAAGTAGAAAAATAAAATTAAAAAGCATACTTGTTAGAATGATAGTTTAATAAATATTTTCAAATATACAAAGAAAAAATAATAATATATACATTATGTATTTCCCAATTTAGAGAGTACTGAAAGACAGACAGATGAGACATATACTGTAAATACTATTTTTTATACTTATACAGTTTTCTTGAGCAGAACACCAACATTAGTAGGAAGGTGAACTATTATTCACTTAAAATATACGCCTTTAAAAAGAATCTTTGACAAACTGGTCAGATATTCTAAATTCTTATTTTAACTAAACCTCCTATTATTTGAAAAGTTCACAAAGAAAAAGCTGTAGTCTGCTCTGCTGTCAAAGATAGATTTGGGGACTGGGTATTGCATTGTTCTGAAACCACACGATATGTCATAGAGTATTATATTCTCATTACATTTTGCTATTTATACTTTCATCTCTAAATTCATAGCAAAGACTGGCGCATCAGACACTTTCAAGATGAGAAATCATTTGCAAAATAACAGCACTTAATTAAATTTTTCTTTTTCCTCTTTCAGTTATCACAAAAATGTAGCCCGAGTACATGTGAAAATGACCTTTTTTTCCCCTTGATCTCCTGTCTAGGAACCAGAGCTTTCATATTGAATTCTCATTTGTTTATTCTCCCAAACTTTAACTATTTAATCCTACATCACTCTGGAACTAATTAGAAAATAAAAGCAAATGAGGGGGCTACTCTGGAATTTGCAAATATGTAATATTGCCTGAAATTATAAAGAATGTAATAATTTGCATTCTTCACTCAACTTCTTTCTCAATAAAAATATTTAGCTAATGTAAATATTCTACCTGGCTTTCCATTAATTTGGCAATAGATTCCCTTCTTGCTTTGATGGATTCCGTTTTTATCTATTTAGAAAAGAAAAACAGTAGAAAAAGGAAAAGGGTTGAAAATAGGCCCTTTAATGAATATGTTTAATAGCTGACACGTTTCTTTCTTCTCTGTTCGATTAAACTGGCACACACTCAGCTTGGCATTGTTCACTTTGAAGTGGTTTTTCCATTGTTCTACCAGCCTCTACCAAGGCCTAGTGACAGATGACCTAGCAAAAGCTTCCTCCTTTGTCTTCCAGCCTCCTTACCACCCCTCATTTCTTCTCCGTCTTGTTTTGAAAAGGCACAATCTGCTCACCCTCTGGCTCTTCCCTTCTCCAGGGTAGCAGTTGGTAGGCCTGGGCCCTCCCAAGCCAGGGACTGTTATGCAGAGCGTGACTGTATCCCAATTATCCAAGGGAAAGTAGTGCATAAATTAGTAGATACTGTTTCTAAAGCTGTCAGGGATAAATTATTCTTATTTCCTGAAGCTGTCATAGTGAGGAAGAGAGATTCGAGGATGAGCTGTGACACTCCTGTTGCTCTTGGAAGACAAAGAGGCCTGAGAGTCTCCTGGCAGGCCTGAGCCAGGAGTGGGCAACAACAGAAAAAACTCACAACAGCTTTAGAAAATCAAAAAGATCTAGTGCTCCGGCTAAAGGCAAGTTTCAGCTCAGAGTATATAAGGCAGCAGCCATCATTAATAGTAATTGTTTCATGAATCACCTGGAGTAGTTACGCTGCAGCTTCTTGGATGACTTTATAGTAGGTATACCTGGCAGGAACTCAGTGGGAGTAGGGATTTGGACAAACCACATTCTACTACTGCTAAAGGTGAGTTAGGCTTGGAAAGTCACTGGGCTGGAATGACTGAACCTCAGCCTCCTCAAACCTGCCTGAGTAAAAGTCTTTCTGGGAGTTTCTCTCTTGCGTGGATTCTGTCTTCAGTCTATTGAAATTATCTGCGGTATCACAGACCCCGCCTCATGACTGTCAGAGCACTCTGTTTCCCAATTTTTGATACATACATTGTATGTTCTGAGACAGCGGACGGCATCTCTACAGAATTATACAGAAGGAAATACACTGAGTGTTATGTGCATGCATATTTGTACCACTTTGAATCTCACTATGGTGTATAATTTTCATCTATAAAATCATATAAAATGATTCAACTATTTTGCTAGATGACCTACCATACAACCACCTACCTGCGCATATTTACGATTTTCTGAAATATAATTTTAAAGACATTTCCATCAAAATATATAGGAGTTGGCTTTGAAAAAAACCTGTCTCTTTTATATGTGGGCTCTTCAGATTATAAGCAATAGCATATTTTAAAAATGAGCTTCTGTGGAGTAGATCCTTCTCATATGAAATAGAAGTGACATGCCATCATTTCTTGCTGGTGAGGTACTAACAAGTTATTTCCTCCAGACAAATTAATTTCGAGCTTTCCAAATTTTGTGAAAATTTGTCAAAATACGATGAGTTAAACTGAGCAAAAGTATTCCTAATGGTAGATCAAAATAAAACAAAATTTGAAATTGTATTACATATTTGATTGGCAGAAACCTGAGTCACAAATATTTTTGCTTTCTGAAGAATTTCTATTTAAACAGCTATTTCTCCACTTTATTTCACATGGATATAAATGTGAAAGCAGACTCCTTAAGAAAAGAAATTACAATACTACTGTTTGTTTACCAAAACTGAAGCTCAGTCATTACATTCCCTAATATTGGGTCCCAAACATGTTAGGGTTCATATTCACATAGTGGAAAAGGAAAATCTATACTGTGATTCTGTATGACCATTTCTTATTCTCTTTATGGGGACTCTTCACCATGGTTTCAAATATAAGGGAATTTGATATAAATGAAGTCCATAAACATTTTAATCTGATAGTTAACCTGAGTAATTGAACTTCTAAGAAACAAAGCACGTGCTTGAACTCTAGATCCTTATGGTAATTTAGGCATCCTAAATGACATTTAAGTTTCATAGCCAGGGAAACAAGTGGTTTTCCTTCACATACAGAAGAAATGCTCTTCATTGCTGCTGCTTTACATGATAAATTAGGCTTTGGCTCCCCTCTATTTGATTGATTAGACTGGAAGTATGGAGTAAACTATAATTACCAAAATACCAGCTAGGCCTAAGATATTTTATCACTATACACAATATCGTTGTATCCTTGAATATATGTAACTATTGTTTTTTCAATAGATGATATAAATCAAGCTCCGATTAAACAATTATAATTTTCTAACTTCTGGATGTTATCCAAACTCCTCAAGCACATCTGCTTCACGCACCAGCAAAATGTACAGCAACAAGAGCAGCACAATTCAACATAACAATTTAAATATTTTATATAATTAATGATATGTAATTAAACTTAATGTAATTACATTTGGGTTCTCCAAGGTAACTATTTTACAATTAGCATTTCATCAACAAATAGCTTTTCCAAAGCACACTACAGCTCTTCCTATAGGAGCAAGCCATGCCAAGAAGTGTCCCTGTTAATGTAAATAAAACATGGAACACAGTCAAGCATCCTGGCCCCTTAGCACTCAGCTTTTGATTATGTTAGAAACAAAAGGCCACTGCATTCTCAAACTACATATCAATCTGGATATCAATAGCTTTGCCTTCATGCTGCTAGAAATTGCAAAAGGCTCAAGAAGGTCCAACCAAGAAATAATCTTCCTGATAACTTTGTAAACATGGTCATTTTAAAAAAAGCCCATAAAGAGAATAACTAGTATTTGGCGTTCATGTCTTCACAGGACCAATACAGCCATCTACCGATCTTCCTTCCTTTTGGATGTGGAGACTGTGGAATGAGGGAACTGAGAGGTCCTTCTGCCTTCAGGTTTAGAATGAGACCTTGGCACAACTCCCAAAAGAGGACTGCATCTTTATGTAGGCATTTTATGACCTATGCTCAAGTAAATGAATGGCCACACAAAAGACGTTATCACCAGGATTTTTACTTTGAGGCATTAGGACCAGTGAAATGATATGTTGAACATACATATGATTTTTAAATATGCCATTTTCCTAGGGTTGCTTGAGATTAAAAGAATTGTAGCGCACACACACCTATAATTTCAGTGTTTAGGAGGCTGAGACAGGAAGATCGCAGACTCAAGGCCTTTGCAACTTAGTGAGATACTGTTTCAAAATAAAAATAATAAAATCCGGCCGGGGATGTAGCTCAGGGGCAGAATGTATTTGGATTCAATCCCTAGTACCACAAAAAGAAAAAAAAAGGAAAGAAAAAAGAGAGAAAGGAAGAAAGGAAGGAAGAAATGAAGAAGAGAACAAAGAAAGGGAGAAAGAAAGGAAGTAGGTAGATAGATAGATAGATAGATGATACAGATACAGAGGACAGACAGACAGACAGACAGACAGACAGACAATGACCCAGAGGTGTGGCTATCTGGCCTAGCCCTCCAAGTTCAGGCTTCTGAGGCTCTTCATACCTTTAGCAGGGAACGTGACATTTCTTCTACTAATTACTTCCTCTCAAAATAATTCTACCTTCTACAACTTGCTCTTGCCCAAGATTAAGTACCCTGCATTTTTTTCCTTTAAGAATTTTTATTAGTGGCAAAGCATTACATGACCACAGTAAGTGTCAAATTAAACCTCAAAGCTGTAATGATAGAACAACCATCTCCTGACACAGCCCTACTCAGATAAAAATTATAGCTCTGAGGAGCAACCATGCTTAGCTCTTATTGATTCTTTTTTATTTCTAAATAATATTTTTAGTTCTTGATTTTTCTACTTTAAACATTGTTAAATGACTTTATACCACAAAAAGGAAGGCTTTAGCTGTCTTTTCCCATCAGAAATACATTTTTTTTCCTTTTACTTTCTCTTAAAATAGATGTAGCATAATTTTCATTTTTGTGGTAATAAGGATGACATACAGGGATGCTATGCCTTTAAGCTACATTTCTAGCCCTATTTTATTGTGAAATAGGATCTCAATAAATCACCACACACTGTTCTTAAGCTTATGATCCTCCTTTCTGAGCCTCCCAAGTACTGAGATTACAAGCATGTGCCACCACATCTATCTAGATGTAACCTACTTTTAAAATGCTTTCATTAGTTAATTGCAATTATATACCATAGTGAACTTCAATGTGACACACACATACACACATCCATGCATACATACATACATACATACATACATGCATACATACAGTTCTTGGAGATACTTCCCTCTCTATCTCCAAACCATTAACTTTCTCTTTCTATACATGCTAACAAAACTGGTAATAATATCTTTATACATTGCCAAAGTATTATTTGAACCGTTTCCTTCCTCAATCTTGTTTTCCTCTCTTCCCATCTCTCTCATCAAATATCCTTCCACTCTTCCAGTGGCCATTCTCCACATTTATCCAAATACTTTATGCCTCCTGTTTTTTCTCTACCTTCCATTTATAAGAGAAAACACACAACCCTTGACTTTTTGAGACTGGCTGATCTCACTTAACATAATATTCTCTAGTTTATACAAGTGACATAACTTTGCTCTTCTTTATAGCTGAGTAGAATTGAGTGTGTGTGTGTGTGTGTGTGTGTGTGTGTGTGTGTGTGTGTGCATACACCTGCATGGACACATACACACACCTCAAAAATACTTAGAAATACTTCCAATCAAGAGGTAAAATGCCTTTGTAATTAAAAGTATAAAACATTAAAGAAATAAATTTAAGAAGATATTAGAAAATGGAAAGACCACCTATGTTCTTAAATAGGCAGAATAAATATCATCAAAATAGTCATGCTAGGCTGGGTGTGGTGGCACACACTTGTAATCCCCATACTTGGGAGGCGGAGACAGGAGGATTGTACAGGTTCGATGCTAGTTTCGCTGGCTTAAGAGACCCTGTTTCCAAATAAAAATAAATATAAAAAATAGGTGTCTGGGAGTGTAGCCCGGAGGTAGAAAGGTTTCCAGGAACCCCAGTACCACCAAAAAAAAAAATCAACAAAAACAAAAACCAAAATATTCATGCTACCAAAAGTGACATACAGATTCAATGCAATCCCTATCAAACTATCAAACCACAGTGACTTGTTAGCATGGAGTTGTAGTTGTTTGCTCCCACCAGGCTTCAAATTCAGTTGGTATTCATGCATCCATCTTCCAACTAACAAAATTTTTTTCTTCTATCTGCTATTCTCATCACTTCCCTTTTTGTTGTTCTTGGGGGTTTGCCTATTTATCTTCCTTTCTGTCATGATACCTTAAAGGTGAAGAATTAAGTTGATATGCTGAATGTATGTTCTCTAAGAGCCCTGGTCCTGCTGAAGAACATTAGCAAAGGGCAATGCTGAGCACTTGGTCAACATGTGTCGATATTTCAGAAATGATGACAGGGTGGGAATGGGCTGGAAAGAAAGAGTATTGGCTTCCAGCTAGAAGCATTCATTTTGATGAGAAAAGGGGGAAAGAGGGGGAAGCCCAGGGCCACTTGATTTTTAGATGTGCCAGGAAGTCCGTGAAAATGTTTGCTGGTAAAAGAGAGAGGGAAAGAAAGGGGAGAGAGGGAGAGAGGGAGAGAGGGAGGGAGGGAGGGAGGGAGGGAGAGAGAGAGAGAGAGAGAGAGAGAGAGAGAGAGAGAGAGAGAAAGGGAAAGAGAGAGACTGACTTGCTCTTTTGACTTGAGTGAGTGAAAAGATACAGAAACACAAATTTGCCAACAAAGATTTATGGGCCACAGTGATTTTTTTTCTCTCTTGTAATTAGTAATTATAACTACAGTTTTATCACTTTTACCCCAGAGGGTACTCTCAACTGAATTTCTCTCTTTAGATTGACTTTCCAAGGTGCTGTGAACCTGAATCACAGCAATGCAATCATACATGTAATTGGATAGTCAGCTCAGTCCAGGTGGCCTCCAGAACATATGGTTGAGTGGTGTTTTTGCTTTACTTTCCTGTCCTGGTTGATTGGACTTGAAGTGATTATTGGTTGCTCCATGAATTCTCCTTTTCACAACATTTAGTTGCAGAAAAAGTAAAAGAAGGAAGGCATGTACGCAGAAGCCATATACATATGGAACTTTTTTTTGTTGTCAGGCAAATAGTTATTAACACAACAATGATAGGAATATGTAACATGAAATAAAATCCTTTGGAAGCTGGACATGGTAGTTCATGCCCATAGTCTTAGTACTTAGGAGGCTGAGATTGGAGGATCACATCTTTGAGACAAACCTCTACAACTTAAGGAGACCCTGTTATAAAAAAAAAAAGAATAGAAAGGGATAGAGTGTACCTCAGAGATAAATTGGTCCTGAGTTCAATTTCGAGTCCCCTCTCCTCTCCAAAAAGGACTCTTCTCTAACAAACCTACTAATATGCCTCATACTCAACTAAAGACACACCATGATATAATAGTAACACTGCAACACTCAGTGTTGGCTTCTAATTTTTCTAATTTTTTATCTATATTGCTTGGCTAGTCAAGTCTTAGAAGATAAGAAGTTCTGGATCATTTTAGGCTCTAAACAACCTCAACTGGTTTAATAGAGACAAATATCTTAATCTTTTTATTGCAGTAGTCAATAATCTTAAAATGGGAATGATAAAATAAAAAAAAATCCCATCTGTCTCCCTTATGATTTTTGTAATCCTCACATTAATATTCTTCACCAATGCTCATATTTTTTTAGATGAACTGTTGAAAGGCGTAGTGTATCCCCTCTCATTACACTGTAATTTTTCTACTATGATTTAACTTTAAGAAATGTACTCCAACACAAGAAATGGATGGGGTTAATTGGTTCAAAAGCATTTGTAAAGCTGTAGTAAAACAATAAGTAAAAGGTCATTGGGAAGCAAAGTTATTTAATGCGTTGCAAAGCTCAGGGTCTCTGCACATACTCAACTGTTGCACTATTTTTTATTTTTTATTTTTGGTCTGGTTCATTTGTCTCCTGACTATATGAATTCTTATTAGGATGACTTCTTAGATTAAAATTTTAATTAGCTTAATTCAGTGAAGTACTGCATAAACACAAATAAAAAAATCAGGGTATTAGAGACTGCAAGTGAGTTTCCTTATCTCTGCCTTAAAATATTTAGCTTAGAATCTCTGGATGGAATACTGCACAGGCCTGATCTAGGGAAGGTAATCAGCAGACTCCCTCAGGCAATAGCATGCTTAGGTTACTTGGCTTCATTTATTTGCTCTTTATAGGGTCCTGGAAGATTATATGATGTTATTTTGGATTACCACTTACTCCCCAAATGAGAGTTTTATTTCTAAACCTTGAATGCCAACTCACTAGTTTGTAATAACTTCAGAGATAGATCAAATATCTAACTGTTGTCTAAAGAGTATAAACTGAATTTCAGCTGTTTCTCTTTTGCTTTCTTAATCCCAGTGACAGATAAAGGTAGAAAATCTGATTTTGATAATAGTAAAATGCTGGGACATTTGTCGAAAGTAGATGATTGCCAGATCATTTTTCTTAGTTTTTCAATTATTGTCAAGATCCTTTTTCAACTTGTAAAGTGCTGCTCATCTACTATTGAAGGACAAGTAATGAATAACAGATACTGATTTAACCTCCAGTGAGATCAAAAGTGTCTGGTGTAAAATCTGTAGCCTAGTCATTTTTAAGACTATTAAGTTTCATCTGGATGTTTATATACATATACTCTGAAGCTATAGTCTTCTCTAGTTTGTATGATTTGAGTGACTTTTTAAAACCTCTTCTAATTTTAATTACTATGCAGAAAAGTGAAAAAAAACTTGCAAAAAAGGTCTCTGCTATGGCATGCAATGAAAATGTATAGCATGTAAAGGATGAGAGGAGATTTTTAAGATTGCAACTTTTTAATCGCACTTTTCAGATAAACTAGGAATTGGCATTTTGTAATCATGAAATGTAGAACTAAAAGATGAACAAAGGATTATTTCCAAGTCCTGAGTCAATGAAAAATACTGAAAGTATTTATCCCCAGGTGCGACAACTTATGTCTCTCAATCAAATATGGCCAGGGGGCACCAAAGGAGCCTAGGGCTATTTAAATAAAATGTTTATGTAAATATGGGAGCATTATTTATTTATTTATTTATTTATTTATTTATTTATTGCGAGTCTGGGGATGGAACCCAGGGGCATTTGACCTCCGAGCTACACCGGGTCTCACTGAGTTTCAGAGGGCCTCACTAAGTAGCTGAGGCTGTCCACGAACCACGGTCCTCCAGGTCTCGGCCTCCCGAATGCTGGGATTACAAGCGTGCGCCACCACGCCCGGCTGGAGCATTATTTTTTTAAAGGAGGGTTATCTAATCATTATTCTAAAGAGTAAACCAAGAACTTCCATGATCTGGAATCCTTTAGGAAATTAGCCATAATTTGAATGAAATTTCTGAGGTTGAAACCATCCCCTTTTCTACCTAGAAGAGAGGTAGACCCAACAATAATTGGTGCTCTAACTAAATCAACAATCCATATCTTACAAATTTGTTCTGTGACACTTGAAAACACTCAGCTACTTACTTCCTCCCACAACTTTGTCATGGATAACTCAAAATCAAAACAATCATCTCTTAAACATAAAAAGTAAATGGTGGTGTGACTGTTCTCCTTACAAAACCACAAAATGAAAGGAATAGCTTCATCTCTGGTTGAAAACTAAACGAGAACCCCCCCCCGCATTAAAGACATTTAGACATATAGTCATTTCAATTTCCACCACTTACAAGTAGAGATCTAGAGGAATTAAGCAACATAAGGGATTATAGCTGGTACAATACAATTCATCAAGCATACTATTGCTGAGCCTGGAAAAATACAAATACCAGAGAAAAAGAATACAGACAGTTCCCACTCAGGAGGTGGTCACGGTCGTATGCAGAAACAAATGTATAAATATATAATTACAATACAATCTTTTTTATCCAGTGTGGGATTAGGACACTCATCTTTTAGTTTATCAGTGGCAGGTACATCAACCTAGCTGTCTTAAACACACTAAAATTTTGCCCTAAGTGAATCAAATCTGTTTGAAGCAAGACAGGCAGAGTAGAGTGAAAGAAAGCTTAAGATCACTTCAGGCACATGGCAGGTATCCATGAGAAATGTTGGAGCCCTGCTGGTCCAAGTAAAATCCTGACTATTAATATAATACAGTGATCACCTGCACTTAGAAGACCTTGGCCCTCTCCTAGGAGGCCCTCGGCAAATTCTATCTAGTTTTAAAATCCTGGAAAAATGGTTCCAGCTAGCAGTGAAATGGAGTCACTGCCATGTGGTGAAACCCAGCAGCATAATTTCCACCGACAATCTTTAGGAAAAAAAAAAAAAAAGAAAGAAAGAAAAAAAAGCCAAGAGGAGAAGGCTCCAGCCAATTGGAGCATTTGTGCAGACTGAGAAACTGCATTTGTCACTTGCTTTACACACGCGGTGGGGAACATCAGGGAGAGTGTGGTGCAGGGAATCAAATGCTGGGCTCAGAGAACAGCCTGGGTTTTGTTTCAGCAAGGTATCAATCTTGCCACACAATACAGAGTCGCTCCCTTTAATCTCTTATGTTGTAGTTTCTTCCTCAGCACACAAGGGAAAACAAGAAACTCAAATGTCATCGCATTTTACCTTCTCTGAGCATGGTGGGAATGGAATAAAGAGTTTCTAAATGTCTCTCTAGAAGAGAGCTGTTATGGGAAAGCGTGCTGCCCAAGAGATAGGAAAAGGTACATTTCTGACCCATCATCTGGGGGAACAAGCATTTTGATGACTTTTTTTTTCCTCCTAGCAATAAAGATGGATTTTTACTTAGATCGCCACTCTGATTAAACAGAATATCTTGGGAAGGCAATGGAGTTAATGGTGCTGTTTGTAATTTAGAATGAAGAAAAAGGAGCCGGGCGTGGTGTCGCACACTTGTCATCCCAGCGCTTGGGAGGTGGAGACAGGAGGATCCTGCTGGTTCGAAGCCAGCCCCGCTGGCTTAAGAGACCCTGTTTCCAAAATTAAAAAAGTATAAAATAGGTCTGGGTGTGTAGCCAGGAGGTAGAAGGCTTCCAGGAACCTCAGTACCACCAAAAAAAAAATAAAAATAAATAAATAAATAAATAAATAGGAATGAAGAAAAAGGGAAGGAAAAATAAATCATATATGTGTCAAAGTCAGGAGCAGGCTTTGGTCTGATTCATACTATGTTTTTATTAAACTCTATTGAGTATGTACCTATTGTGAGTTTTATTGTTAGTCCAAGTTAAGAGTATAGTCCTGGAAACCACCTACTTCTCTTTTTCTCTGCATGAAACCCGAAAAAGAATAGCAGGAGACTACAGACAGAGGTAGTGCTTTCTGTAGAAATGAAATATGATGTAGATTACAGGGAAGGGACTCTCAGAGACCGGACTGACAGTGAAGCAGCAGTAATATCTTTCCTGACTATTACATCCACAAGGTGAGATCTCAGTACACATCACAGCAAGTAGTGATTCAGCATCTCTGTGCAGTGGCCTGAGGATGTACTCTCATGACACAGATGACCTTCTTTCTGAAAGGAAGAATATCCTTCCCCAAAAATTGCAAAAATCACTGTGTTGGAATTTTCAGTTACATAAGTACAAGTTGTGTGCTACCAGAAACAGAAGTGTTCTGGGTATATAAAATGTGGCCTAGTCTTTTCTGCATTACATTAGTAAACATACACATGTCTCACTGTACAGTAGGAACAATGTTGCTACAAGAATTTTTTTTTTCTTGGCACTGGGCATTGAACCCAGAGGTGTTCTATTCCTGGGCTATATCTCCATCCCTTTATTACTTTTATTTTTAAACAGGATATCACTAAGTTGCTGAGTCTGGCCTCAAATCTGTGTTCCTCCTATCTCAGCTCCAAAGTACTGGAGTTACGGATCTGCACCACTGTCTCAGGCTGCTATCGGTCACTTAAACTGAGGGATTACTTTATTTCTGAGGGAAAAAAATAGAGTAAATAAAATGATGATATGCTGAGAGAAATCTCCATCCAGAGTGTAAAATGTGCACCATATACCGTGAGGAGATGAAATTGCCTTGGTAAAATAATAAAATATATACAGTTACTCACATGGGGTAATATGTACCCTCATATTACATTCTTTCTCGTGAGAATATAACATTGTGTACTGTATGACATGGAAATCCAGAAAGATATACCTGTAAGGCATGGTTGATATAGGATCTTTGATCCATTTTCTAAGTAAAATATTTCTGAGACAGAGGAATACTTAACCCCCAAGAGTCAGGCTCATACATCAGAATCCATACCACCCCTTGGAAGTATGGCATTTTTGCAATCAGTTCTTCTTATTTCTGCCTAGAAAACATATCACACTCCAAATACCTATAGGGAAGAATTGTATGACTTAATGTTAAATTATTAGCCTATTGTCTTACAAGGTAGCAATTGGTGGTAAAATGAGACATTATGCACTACAATATTTTTATCAATTGATTTAGTTTATTTGGGCTGATATGACACACTACCACAGAATGAGGATATAAACAATAAAAAGTTATGACTTCTAGTTCTAGAGGTTGGGAAATCCAGGTTCAAGGTGCTGAAAAATTCAGTGCCTGGTGAGGGTCCACATTTATTTATTTATTTATTTATTTATTTATTTATTTATTTATTTATTTCTGGTGGTACTGGGGTTCCCGGAAGCCCTTCTACCTCCGGGCTATACTCCCAGACCTATTTTTTAAAATATTTTTTATTTGGAAACAGGGTGTCTTAAGCCAGCATGGCTGGCTTCAAACCTGCGCGGTCCTCCTGTCTCGCCTCCTAAGTGCGGGGATTACAAGCGTGCGCCACCACGCCCGGCATGAGGGTCTACTTTGGATGGGCCATGGACAGCCATAATTGTGATGTGTCTGGAGGTGGTGAGGGGAATCTCTGGCTGAGTTGTGAGAAAATTCTCCTTTATAAGGGCAGTAATTCTTTTAATGACAGCTCTGTTCCCAGGTCCTAATGACATTATAAGGATCCTCTTACTACCATCATTTCAAGTGTTAGGATTCTGCCATATGGATTTTGAAGAGAGACAAAAGTGAATCATTAATATATTGTGTTTATCTACGTGAATATCTATATAAATATTCAATGGATAAGGCAAGCAGAGAAAAAGTCTGCTTAGCATTTTAAAAGACGCCAAAAGATCTCAGAAATACACAGATATGTTGAAATCCTAGGGACTAAGTAAAAGGACATCACTGAGCCCTCCTAAGGAAATTTGTGTTTTGTTTGTTTTTAATGGATTAACTATTTTTTAAATTTTCTCCAAGGTATAATTCAGGTAATTTTATCAATTGGAAAAAGTTGTATAGCTTTTGTTTGTAATATAAATGCTTATGTCTTTTGAAATATCATTTCTTATTTAATCAGCATATAAAAAGTAGGTTTTATAGGCCATTTTCAATACTGAATTAAATAAAAATAGGTATTCTTCTATCTTGAAGGTTTTCAATAAGAGGCTGAGTGAACTGATATCAAAACCATGTCTTCCTTGGCTCAGATAAGACAATGAATTTAGCTGCAGGAGCAATGTGTCCCTTTGTCCATGTTCACAAGAACCAGCTGCGAGGATACAATCTTTTTCATCTCAAAGAATCCACTTAGGTCTCACCATCTTCAACACAGGTAAGAAGCTCTACAGCTCAATTATTAATTTGTCAAGGCATTAAATAAGATAGGTTTCACCTCCTCGTAGAACTGCCTGCCTCTCTATGTTCAGCCATGAAGAGTAGGCTTAACAAGCCCCTGGTGTCTTGTTTCAACCAAGCAGAACTCTGTTTTTCATCAACAACAACTGTGCTTGAATGAACTTTAATTTGCTATTCTGGGTCTATGTTCTTTAACTCTTCTCATCTTTTAAAAAAAGAAAAAGAGGATATAAATGAAAGCAGGATGATTGCTCAAATGTAAAAGTGATTAGTGGGTTAATAGGAAAAGATGCAGATTCAACCATCTAATTATGGCACACCCACCTTTAGGAATACTTCAGTTCTCCAACTCAGCAGGGACAGATTTATTTTTGCATTAATGCATGGGATACTTAAGGCCAAGTGGCTTAATTTATAGCAGCAACAGGCAAACAATGAAAGCAAGTCAATGAAGTAGGTAGGACACAGTCCTTTGGTGGGACAGAAGTCCTTAGTTTTGAAGTAACAAGAAGCATTTTCAAGTTATTGCAGAACATACATACTTGAGGTATAAAGCTTGGGAACATTCTCTTTCCATGTTTAACAATGCAGAGAGGAGGGTGCATTAAAAGCTAGGTTGTGCCCTCACCCCCCCATATACACACCATAATTCATATGTAGAAGTCCTAACACCTAGTACAAAGAAACATGAACATATTTGCCAATAAGAATTTTAAAAGATGAATATGGTAAAATGAATCCTTCAATGTGGATGCTAATCCATTTTCACCAGTGTTCTTATAAAAGAGGAAATTTGAATACCCAGATACACACACATACCAGGGATATATACACAGCTAAAAAGACATAGAGACACACAAAGTAGGTAGTCGTCTTCTAGCTAAGTTGAGAGGCCTCAAAAGAAACCAAATACTGCTGATGCCTTGGTCTTAGACTCCTAGCCACCATAACCTTGGAAAAAATAAATTACTGTTGTTTGAGCCATCCAACCCTTAGTAATTTGTTATAGTAGCTGCAGCAAACTAATACAGGTATGAGAGATTCTTTCCTCCCCTTTCTTCCACTGATGGTATCTTGTTCAGTGGCAATGGTTTCATATTGGTTCCAGTCATGACTAAACTAAGAGCTTGCATTATCCCCCTCCCTCCCACCTGTCTTGCTTCATCAGAGTGCTAGTGATTAGTTATTTTCTCTCGAACGAGACGACATGCTCCTCCAGTTCATAATACCTATCATGGGCCTCAGTAGCAAGAAATTATATAGTTCTACAGACAATTTATAGGGTATTTTATCCTTTAATGGTTCAACTTGTTATTACTTTCAGTGTCTCCAAACAAAGAAATAACTACAGCTTCTGATTATATGAAGCGATAATCCTTCCAGCAGGAGGAGCCCTGTTTATTCAAGCTAAGAGAAGTGACAGTATAAATGGATTATTTTTTAAAATGCAGCATGTATTTTTTATACTTTTACTGGTTCATTGTAATTATACATCATACAGAAGTATAGCATGATAGAAATACACAGGCGCACATGCTTGGTGTACTTTCCCCCAGATCTCAAGCCCCTCCTCCCTCCTTTTCCTCATACATGTACATGTCATTTAGATTTTATCACCAAGAAAGAATGTATACAAAGGCTTGGTGCTCTAAACTTAAAATAGATGGACTTAGATGCAGGATAATGAAGACTAGGTGCTACATGTATTTTCTTGGGCAATAAAAGTGAGGAAGGCTACTTGGTTAAAGGTCTTTAGTTTCAGACTGAATGTCATAAATTAGTAATCAGAATCAAAATGCCAATAATGTAAAGGTAAAAAGAGTTGGAACAAGTGGCACATGGAACAAAAAATTTCAAAGTTAAATGATAAAAAAGGCAATAATTTCAACTTCTTTCTGGAATGCACTTTAGTACCTGGATAATTCTTATTACTTCTTTCTGGAATGTTCTTTAGTACCTGGATAATTCTTATTGCTTCTTTCTGGAATGTTCTTTAGTACCTGGATAATGCTTATTCATCTTTCATCTCTCTAGATCTTCTGTCATTCTCTCTGGAAAACCTTCTTGAACTCCCATAAACTCTATGACCCCTCTGTGCATATAGCATTCATAACATTTGCCAGATTTGTAGCAATTATTACTCTAATTAAATTTAAAATGTTGATTTAAGATGCACTGATATTTTACACTACTAAGAAAGATAATTCAACCATGGCACAATTCTTCCTTGTCACATAAAATTTTCAGTTTATTCTTATTGAGAGAGCTGTTTTAGACATGTTTAAACATAAATTCCTTATCACATGTCACTCTAGTCATAAATAAAAAGGGAAATACAAGCAAAGATCTGAGTACATTATTCCTAAAACTTCTTTATATACAAAATCTTACTCATTCAATTTTTTGAGGGAGAACCACTGATATCTATGATTTTTTCTTACAATTTTGCCTTTTATACCACTGAGGACATATGTGAAATAGCATTTCTTAAAATGACTGCTTCCCAATTGTGTCAAAGATTTTCTTTCAAATATCTGGAGTTAATCAGCAAGATTGTGTGTATTTACTCAGGTGACAATAATGTTACAAATTCTAACTACCCAACAATAAATGTCTTATTCAAAGATGGTAGTACATAGGCTTGATGGCAGAACCTTGTAATCATAGTACTTTCTTAGGAGGCTGAGACAGGAGGATTGCAGTTTTGAGTTCAGCCTTAGCAAAGTAGGGAGACTCAGCAACCTAGCAAGACCCTGTTTCAAAACAAAAACTTAAAATAGGGCTAGGGGCATAATTCAGAGATTTCCCCTTCCAAAAAAAGAAAAGACATGAAAAGAAGTGTCCTTTAGAAGAAAGAAAATACAGTAATTGCTTGGCACCTTTTATATCATTATTATTAATATTATTATTACTGCCTTGAATCTTCAGTATGCTGAATTGTAATATAACATATTTTTATTCCCTTTTGTTAGTACTTAAAACCATCTGGTACATATAGTAAGGTAAATGATTAACACATCTCAAGCTCCTTGTTTCTTTGCAAATTGCAGACACCAGCTGCATCTCCGTGTTTCTCAGGTGAGTTGGCTGCTCTAGCTGGGGTGTGGGGCATCAGGAGAGGACTGCGTGGAGCAGGCAACTCGTCTAAGAAAGGGCTCAAAAACTCTAAGGGAATAGCAACCACCTGGTCACTGCAGGGAGCAGTCAAACATCTCCTACCCCTTAGCAGTTGCTGGAAACCAGGTTCCAAGTGCACCAGGACTGTCTAGGAGGCGCAGGATCACAAGGGAGATACCCTATGCCCGGAAAATGAATATAAAAAGAATAGGCTGCTCTGAAGACAGGCACAATAGATACTACCACATAATGCAATTTCAAGCCACAGTGGCAGAAGGATATGAGTCTAACCTCAGGGGCTAGGATTATGAAATCTACCAAGATGTAATTCCCCGACCCCTTTTATAAACTGATAATTTTTTGAAGACAAGATGGTGTTTAAATAAAGGTTCTATTCTTAGAATTGTTCCTACCAAATGAAAGAGCTCTGTGAATGGTACCAGAGCAGTGGTGTTTCCTCTGTGGCTTTTCACGTGGTAAGGACAGAAGGAGAATGGGAGGGGCCCCTTGTCACCCGGCTTGTCCAGCTTCTAAGATCTCAGTGCAGTCCACTTGTGCATGGATCCTGTTTGCAAAACTGGAAACTGACACTAAATATTCATTCAACAACACCAGTGATGCCTAGCGTCCATTTGACAGCAAGCAGAGACTAGGCACTCAGCTCTGATGTACAGTCCATCACCTAGCAGAACAGGTGAACACAGGAGGATGCAGGTGACATAGTCTTCTGTACTGTAATTTTGCAGTGAATGGAACTAATTAGGTGGGAGAAGCACATTGAGTTGGAAGAAACAATACTCTACATATAGGTGTAAGCTAGTCAAGATCCAAAGGCTGAGGAACTACAGCTGAAGGTTATATGCCTGGAGGAGGACCAAGTTCTGAAAGTCACAAGGAGAAGAGATGTGAGACTAAAAACCATCTCTGGCCTTTTCATGGATGATGAACTCTTACTGCCTGGCATGTTACAGTGAGAGTTCAGTGGGAGGTGCTACTATTGACTACATGGAGTAATACTGTCATTGAAATATATTCATTTTATGTCCATGGTTTCTGGGGTTGATCATCAAAGGGATCAAGTAACTAGAGGGTTCGGACTTTCAGCCCCAGCAACTGACTCCAGGAAAGTGTGTGTGTGTGTGTGTGTGTGTGTGTGTGTGTGTGTGTGTGTGTGTGTGTGAGTGAAGATGTCTGAGGATTGCGCTCTATAAGGATGTTATATAACTGGGTTTGAGGAGCCTACTGGTTGAATGCATTAATGCACTGGGAGGCTATGGCATCCCAGCTCCATGGAAACATAAACTTTTGCACTTGAAACCTTCCTGTACCTTGCCTTATGTCCCTGTTCATCTTTATTCTTTACAATGCCTTTTATTTATTTCCAGTAGACATCATCAAATGTTTCCTTGAGGTTGATTTTTTTGGGGGATGAGGATTTGGGGATTGAACCCAGGAGAAGATATTTTACCTCTGAGCTATATCACAAGCCCATACACACACACACACACACACACACACACACACACACACACGTAAACAATATGTATGCTAAGACACTGAGGGTCTTGCTGAGTTCCTGAGGCTGGCCTTGAATTTTCAATCCTTCTGTCTCCGTTTCCCAAGTATTGAAATTACAGGCATGTACCACCACACCTATGTTTCTTGAGTTTGGTGAACCACTCAAGCAAATTATTGAACCTATAGACAAGTACTGAGAACTCCTGATTTACAGCTGGTCATAAGTACAAGTAGCCTGAACTTGTGATTAACAGCTACTGTAGTATTTTGGGACAGAGCACTTAACGTGTGTAACTTTTGCTCATGAGTTAGTTTGATTGGAAGGGAGTTGAATTATAGGACACCCAGGTGGTATCTGCAGAGAATTGTAGTGTTGCTTTGTGTGAGGGGAATCCCCAAAAATATGATGTCTAAAGTGTTGTGAGTAGAAAAAAATTATTATAAATGTGTTTTCAAAAAGTGAAAACATGCAAAATATAGAAATTACACTGAAAATAATTTTATGAGCTGGATGTGGTGCAGCAATCCTCTAATCCCAGCTACTGAGAAAGATGAGACAGGAGGACTGCATCTTTGGGACTAGACTGAACAACTTAGCAAGACTCAATTTCAAAATGAAAAAAATGCTGGGTATAGCTCAGTGGTAGAGCAGCACTGGATCTAATTCCTAGCACTGTAAATAATAAAAAATGACAATTATTATTTATAACTAGTAATTATTAATATTTCATGGAAACTTTAAAAGGTTCTTTGGAATTACAAGTTCATTTACAGTTTTGTTATAGGTATGTAACCAATCCTTGTAAGGATATCAAGGCTCAGAGAGATTGGAAACTTGCCTAAGGCTAAATAAGGTAGTATCTGAAAGATCACATCCAAAGCTATTTGAATCTAAACTTTATCATCTTCACAATGTCATAAAGCAAACCAAAGAAAAACATCCCTAATGTAATGCTTTTCTTTTCTCTTATGTAGTTCACAGACGTCTAAAAGGAAGTCCAAAATTGCAAGCACCTAGCTTTCAAAGTTACTTAGAGAAATGACCCTGATGTGGAAATTGATGCTCTTGACTAACTGAGATACAAATGAAGGTCTATTATAGCCAAGTCTTATATTTGGGGTAAGATCTTATCAATGTGAGGAACTCACTGGACACTCTGTCTTCACATGGCTCTAACACAGGCTACCTGGTGGATGTAGACATAGGCTAGTCAACATGTCATTGGTTTCATCATTTTGGATGCAGCTGGCATATTTCTTTTCCTTCTTTGAAATGGGTCAAGGTAACAATACCACCTGTTGGAAGCATCATTCAGCTCTTTGACTATACCCTTCTTCTTTTTGTATGTTTGCTCAAAAAATTATTTTAAAGCTAGTCATTTCCAGAAATGTCATGCCATTTTTGAAAAATATTCAAAACACTTCATATAATACACTTCTGAACCTAATACAAATATTAGAAAGGCAAAATTCTGTCATGAAAGCCAAATACCTATTTAGGTAGTTTATGTGAAAAGGAGCAGACAATCTAATGACCGTGGGACATTCTACATCCTTTTTAGGCTGAGAGTTACTGTGATTTCTCTCAGAGAAATCTAGGCCATTTACATTTTCAGTCTTTGTCACAGTGGACTAGTCATGTTTAAAACACTGTTTTATAACACACCAGTGCCCACTGACACCAAAGTCAGAATCTAATCAACCCACAACTCATTCACATAGTTTTGAAGGTAAAAGTCTAATAAAATATCTCGATAAAATTAAATGTAAGTGCAAGGTCGATGTATGCTCCTCCTCCTCCTCCTCTTCCTCTTCCTCCTCCTCCTCCTCCACTGTCTTCTTCTTCATCATAATAGAGGTGAAATCCAGGAGAATTCTATCCCCATTCTCCACCCTCAGATCTTTAACTTTTTTTTTTTGAAACAGGGTTTCATTAAGTTGCTGAGGGTAGCCTTGAACCTGTAATCCTCCTGTATCAGTTTCTCAAATACTTGGATTTCAGGCATTCATCACCTGATAATAAATCATCTTCTTGATGATAAATCATCAAGATGATAAATCATCTTCTTACTAAAATAAATAAAAAATAATCATAATAACAACATGACTTCCCTCTTTATTTTCCTAAATAGAAAACAAAGTGTATTCAAAGGTGAAGCTACCTCTTGTGAAAATCTGCCATATGTGGAGCCAATGCTATACTATGGTTTTCATTATACTCTACCAAGTGAACTCTACCAAGCAACTACTTCAACTAAATGGTACTAATATTTATACACAATTCAATTGGACATGGTTACTTAACTAGTTCACTGCCTCTCAACCTTCTCACAAACTCTCAGGGAATTTATGTTGACACAGTCCAAGAGGGCAGATGAGGCTCATCTGTGTCAAAGATATTTTCTCCTTAGTACAGCCTACATGGGCACAGATTGTGCTCCTCATACATCTTTGAGCAAATGACTCCCTGAGAAAAGTGAATTACACTAAGTATAATATGCTTTATTATACAAGTTATAATACAGAAGTCTCTGTGACTTATTTTTTTCATAGAAATTCCTTCTATACTCTCCCCTTACCTCTGATATGCTAAAAACCAGCATATACTTTTAATAAAAGAATATTATTTCTTCACTATATTTTTCTTCATTATTTTTGCTATTTTAGCACACCAAAAACCAAGAGTATACTTTATCCTTGTCAAGACACACAAGATGAGAATTGGCTGCTCCTAGCAATGGAAGGAACAAATAAGTCATCCTGGAGGGGATAGATCTTACTTTTTTCCCTGGTACTCAGAGCCTCTTTTGTGGGAGAGAGGATGGTAGGTACATAATTAGCAAATACTATGGTCTAGTATTACCCTAAAAAGCCTGAACTAGGGACCATGGTCATGACCTGGTCCTTCTAATCCAGTTTTCTCATGTTTCCAAGCCATTAATCCGATTCTAAATAAGGGATATCCCTCTCTTTAGGAACTAGGGATCCAGTTAGATAAATGGGACGGACTGGTGATCACAGTTATCTGATTTTAGAAACTATATTATCAAGAAGAAAGAAAAACCTAGAAGAAAACTAAGATTTTTTGATTATAATGAGTATAATTAAGAATGATGAGTTATTCTGAATTCTGTATTTTCTAAAAACTATGCAATTTCGCTAGGCATGGTGGTGCATGTTTGTAATCCCTGCCCTTGGGATGTGGAGACAGGAGGATTGCACAGGTTCGAAGCCAGCCGCCTTTCAAATAAAAATATAAAAATAGGTCTGGGAGTGTAGCTCAGAGGTAGAAGGGCTTCCAGGAACCCCAGTACCACACACAAACACACACACACACACACACAAAAAAAAAAAAAAAAAAAAAACGTAATTTATTTCACTATGTTTTTTTCATTTTCTGAATATAAAAATATAAGGAGAATGTAAACATAACATTTTTAACTCAAACCAACCACAAAATATTCTTCAAGATCAGCCAACACACCTATAGTAACTAGGTCAACAGCTTGAATATTTGGTAGGTAGAAAATCTTCCTGTCTGAACCTCCTCAGTTTAAGCATTTCTTCTTAAATTACAACCAGTGAGACTATGTCAGTCGGTCTAGAGACATTGATTTCTTTCCCTTTAAGCTTTCTACCCATCTATAAAACACTCTTCTTTGTGCATTAAAGTTTCCTTCAGATGTTTAGAAACATGCTAATTTGAGAGGTTTGGATAGGTAGTCACTTTCTATTCCTCATTGAATGATTTTAAATTCCCTTTTTCTCAAAGAAAAATAGCCTAAGAAAAGCTCTCCCTCAAGAACTTTGTTAAAATTTAAGGGTTTCTTTGTTTACTTTTCAAGTTAAAAATAATTGAGGACAAATGAACAAGAAATATTTGCTGAATGTCTTCATTGTATATACTATATTCCTGTGAGTTTGGGGGAAAAAGAAGTTTAATACAGCAGTGGTCTTTCCCCAGAGGGAGTTTAATTCCACTTAAGAATTAGCACATGAAACGGAAGAACATCGAGGTCAAGGTCTCATTGATTTTTTTTTTTTTTTCATAGAGTAGAACACGAATCTGAAAGGAGGGTATATGTAGAAATGTTGAAGGAAAACTTGAGCTGGCCATTTAGCAGTGGATGGGATGGAACGAATACACAATTCTAAGTGTCTACAGGAATGTAGATAACAGTTATCTGTAAAAGAGAAGTTCTCCTGACAAATGTAATATTTGCTTAAAAATTATTTTTTTTTTCTAATTTAAGTCACATAGCAATTTTGTACCCTGTCATGGAGTGGGTGTCTTTTATTTTTCTATCTATTCAAATATAGATGCCTTTGGGTTTATATTTCTAGAAGAGAAACTAAGAGTTTCTTTTAGTGCCTCATGGCCTAGCACAGTGCTCTTTTGGGTGAAGGTTGATCATTTTTTTTAAATAGCAGTGAGAATGAATTGCCTGCATCAAAGGGCTGTTGTGAAGCCATAGATAGCAATACTTGCAGAGATTTTTGAGCTTCTTGGAGAGAGGTGTTATCTGAATCAAAACCTGTGAAAAGAAGAATAGCTATAACATTTTCTGACAGTGAGAAACTATTGTGTTGTAAAATAGTTTCTAAAGGGAAGAGTGCTCTAGATATTATTTGTCAAATTTAGAGGAATAAGACAAATCAAGGTGCTAGGAACCACTGGAAATAATACAATTTCCAGTACAATAGAGAAAATAATTCATTAGTAATTTCCATGACTCCATGTTGTAAGAATAGTAAGAGCAATAGCAAGAGACATTTAATAAAGCCGAATCCTACACCTTCCTGGAGAATTGAATTACTGGAGTGGCTTGAATCAAGACGGATAACTTTACCATGGTACATCATTTCTCGCATTCAAGGGATATGGAAAAGAAAAGAGTTAAACAGAGTTCAAAGGCCTAGCCCTCTGCACATCAGGGAAGGAAGAAAAGAGACATTAGAAAGTATAATTTAGAAAATTAGTATATCAAAATATAAGGCACAGAGAAAAAAAACAAAGTTTCCAGATCTCTGCCACTAAATTATGTTGTTAAATAAAACTATTCCCACACTATAATTTAATCTGTAATAATGATTTTCATTATAATTCTGAAATTGAATCATCAGTCCAAGGGACCATCAAAGTAATTCAAGTTATTTTTTTCATGTTTGTTGTATGCTTTTGTGGTATTTTTCCCATACACATGCTAATATTTTTCTGAGATTCAAATGATAATAGACGCTTCCCACTTCCCAATCAGGTGATGTACAGCAGCTATGAATATTAATTTTTTCCTAATACTTTTATAACCAGAGTCATTAATATGATAATACTTTGGTAATGAATTTACAAAAATTCCATACAAATACTACATGTGCTAATACAATGAAATACCGTGGAAATAATATGCATAATGCATTAGGCTTTGTTACAGATGCCTGCCAAAAACAGTGTTTGGCAAACAGGAACATGCTTGAAAAGTGCCTAACCGATTAAAATTTATTGCTGCTTATAGACCCAGGGCAAACACTGAACAATCTATGCATGCATGTCCTGGCAGACACATCAGTTCACTGACTGCTCAGATTATCTCTGAAAGCTTCTGGACATCACTAAAATTAAGGAAGACATTTAATGAGATGTTTAATGCTGAAGAGAGTGACTCCCCCAAAGAAAGAATCCCCCATATACCGCATCTCATCTTCGTGGATGTGGCACATGGCAGACTGTCTCGAGTCCATCCACCTGCCAGAGGCAGGGCTGCTCTGTATCCTTCTTGAGGTTTTGTCTATCTGTGTACAGACAGCTTCTCTTTTGGGTCAGGGGCGACACTAGCATTAAAGCTCTCTCTTATCTCTGTCCTATTTCCAGTTTGATGTCATGCAGTGTCATGTAATTTAGGTGTTATTTACCTTATTTTTATGATTGCACTTTCCAACCATATCTGAAATCTCCATTTTTATCACTGCTACAGGGTGAATGGAGGAGGAATGTCTATTCCATGCTTTGGAGTCATGTGGGAAATTTGCTGAATGGGGTAAAGCTTCCTAAATATAGATTTCGTCTTCTTTAGAAGCTATGATTTGACAGCAAAACCAGTGAATATTGTTGTAAGTGAATCAAGGTTTATTTGATTTCTGAAAGATCACAGGTTTATCAGTTTTCTTAAGATCGTTAGCACCATGGAGCTTTGAATTAATTCAATTTAGCCCCATCATTTTACAGAAGGACAAATTAAGGGGTATCAAGGGGATCTGAAATAACACAAGTTAAACAGCTAATTAGGAACAGAGGTAAGAAGACATTTATTTCCTCATTCCCAGTCCAGATCTGGACATTCAGTCTTTCTGTGAAAAGAAGAGAACTGAGGCTTGTTTAGTGGCAGCCTGCCTCCTACTGCAATGGCCAATCCTCATGCCCATGACTGCTGGATATCTCTTCAAAGAAGGGAGGAGGAGAGAAGCTTCTAGATTGAAGATAACCAGAATGAGCATGCCCTACTTATAAGCCCTAAACATGGGAAACTCTCAAATATGTATTTCAATGATAAAAAAAAACAAAACTTAGGAAGAAGTAAAATTTTGGTCCTTACATCATTTACTTATTGTATTATATAACATTTAGGAAGGTTTGCATATTTTTATTTATGCCTTTGTTTTCACTGAAAGAAAGATGAATAATTTCTAGTTACTCAAAGCAATAGAATTATGTCTGAGGGATATCTTGATCATACATAAACTCCACAGTTCAGAACAGGTTCCTGAAAATGAAACTGAAATTCATCTCAGTTAAACTTTAGATATGAAAAGGGCAACAGAGACCATGAAGTTTCGCAGAGATGCAAGAAAGGCCATCCATCAAACATTTTTAAAAATACAATCTGCAAAGAATATAAACTTCAAAAAATGTTACAAAACACAAAGAATATGAAGACAGCCTATAGAAATTAGCAGAAAACAGTTGTAAGGATGATTAGCAGAAGGGAAGAACAAATGGGAGTGTGAAATCACAGGCATGCTCCCAAGCAGAATGGAGAGCAACGTGAGCCTGGAGACAGTAGCATGTGTTCATTAACAGACAACAGAGGAGAGAGTAGCCAATAACAAAACGATTGAGTTAAACTTTCACTGCACCTTCTGAGAGCTACCTATGTGGAATAGGTTTCTACTCAAAGGTGTCCAAGTACTTCCTAAATATCAAGATAAAGAAACTGTGTTAGCAGGCTATTGAGGACCACTTTCTCTATGGATCTTGATTCCCCCTATGCAAATCAATTTTTTTATTTTCTTTCTCTCTATTCTCTCTTCTTCTCCCCTCCCCCCTTCTCCTCTTCTTCCTCCTCCTCTTCTTTCTCCTTCTCCCTCTTTCATGTGTGCACTAGGGATTGAACTCAGGGGTTTTCTACACCTCTGCGATACACTCTGAGACACATCATCAACTCTATTTTATTCTTTATTTTGAAATTGTCTAGCTAGGTTACTATGAATTGATCTCAAACCTGTGATCCTTCTGTCTCAGCCAACCAAATACTGGCCTTACAGGCAGGCATTGTCATGTCTGGCTGCAAGACCCTTTTCAATAAAAAAAAATCCAGTGGACTGTTCACCTATAAAACTTTAGATTCATTCATTTAATACATTTGTTATTTTCTTACAATGTGCCAAATATCATGCTAATGCCTGAGGACTAATGAGCAAAAATGAACACAGTCCCTATTTTTTTAGAACTTACATCATATTTGGGAAAACAGTAATATATTAAGACAATACTATCCTCATGAATGTGTACTTATAAACTGAGTGCATTTTTTCTCAAGGAACACAGCTCCATGACAAAGTTGGATAATGCCCAGCATAGGCTGGGGATTTAGGGAACTTTCTCTGAAGGGATGATACTGAAGTTGACATTGGAAAGATGAATGAAAGTTATCTGGAGAAGGTTGGTGTGGGAGGTTTATCTGGGTGAAATTGCATGTACAGACTCTGGATGAGAGGTGCAAACTTCCTAGAAGGAGAAAGGGCCTGAAGGTCCAGGGGATAGAGCAGAGGCTGTTTTCTTTATCTTAATTCCATTGTCAGAAGACTTGCTTTCCAAAGAGGGATGGTTGAAGATAATTTTAGAAACATTTAAAATACACTTGACCTCTGTGAGGCCTTCGTTTGTTCAATTGATGTAACCAAGACGCTTTCCCAATGGAGGTGAGAAGATAAGCACATTTCAAAGCATAAACTAACTTGCATTGTGTTGAAACACAAGTCACCTCTTTTAAAGATCAATGTGACAAAATTTGTAAAAGCTAGCATGAGCCTGAAATACATAGCTAAGAAAAGCCTGGTGTACCAAGCCCCTTGGGGGACCTTCCTATTCTGCAAATATTGGCCAGACATCAAATTGGGAGATTAAGAAAAGAACTGGACCCAATCAGATTAGCACCCTATTTCCCTGTTAAGATCCCTTAAATTAGTAAGACTGAGGTATGAGGGTGAAGGGAGCAGTTCCATATTAAAATGTAAACTGGCCTAGTAGCCAAGAAACAGCCTCTGGCTATGCAAGGGGATACCATTTTCTGGAACTTTTCACTTTGGAGAACAGTTATTAAAATAACCAATTTTATTTTTATTTATTCATGCATCATCTCCTGTAAGCCTTTTCCTTCATTTATTTTACTCTCTCTCTTTATTAGTCAAGCCTGTGGCTATCTTGTTGGATTGGGGAATGTTTAATATAAACATAAAATTAAATAACAACTATATACTAGAAATAACAAATGGTAGTTGGAAAACAGTGCCCCAAACTTGAATACATTTATTTTTAAGGTATTTTATTAGAACGAATAGATTGCTCACTCTCTCCAGGCCAAAACTCATGTAGAAACCTAAGATTTCAAATAGGTGCTGAAAATTCCTGGCCTAAGACACTTAACGGGTGTCAGGAGAGGGAGGTCCTTCTGTGTGAAGGCCTCTTTCCCAGGACCAACTAAAAATGATCAGCTAATAATAACTAGTATACTAAGGGTGTAGGACACAAAAACACAATTTAAACATTGAATATTATTGACAGATTGCATTAATTTCTAGCACTTCTCCCTAGGTACATTTCTAAAACACTGGCAGGAGGGTACCTCTCGAGGGTCATTTGGGGCATTATTTAAATAACAGCCTTTTAAAGCCCTGTGGAACCTGGTGTGATAGTGCATGCCTGTAATCTCCTATCCAACCTAAGAGGTTGAGAAAGAAAGGTCAGAGGTTCAAGGTTAGTCACAACAACTTAAGGAGTACTCAGCAACTTTGAAAGACCCTGTTTCAACCTGAAAAATAAAATAAGGCTGGGGTAGAAGGTCTCTGGGCTCAGTCTCCAGTAACACACACACACACACACACACACACACACACACACACACACTCCTATCAATGTGACTTGTCAAGTACAGGGAGTTGGCTCATGTGAATGAAAATAACGATGCTTGAGTGTAACTTCCTACAAAGTCATCATCTTCTGCTATATGCCCTAGCTTCTGATTGCTTCTTTCTAAAGATACTGTAAGAATTACCTAAGCAGAGAAAATTGCAACTGTCCTTAGATATTTACACCAAAATCTCCCCTTCCTCAAGGTCTGGCCAGAAGCCAAGGAACATCAGCTTTATTTTGCTCCAGCTAAGCAGCTTTGCATTTGATTTCATTCATCTTCTGGCACACAGTGGCATCCACCACATGCCTTGCTGTGTGCCAGGCTCTGTGCTTTATAATTCTATAGGCATTATCTTAATTAAACTTCATATCGACACTGTTGTTATTCCATTTACAACTGAGGAAACTGAGGGCCAATCAAATAAATCCTATTGCCTAAAACTGCATTCCCACAGCCCAGAATCTATGTGGAAGGATTGAGATTTTTCTCCATAATACTTCATACCTAGAGTATCCATGCTCTAAGCAATCTGATTCCTGGAATCAACAGCTCTTCTCTACCTCAGTGTTTTAAGTCCCTTGCAGGATTAACCCTAGGCTGCACAAAGACCCCCTAGACTTTTCCTTTCATTTCTAAAGACAAGATTACTAAGGGTATATATGGATAGGCATGTTGTTCTTATTCTTGTATAGGTTTCATCAAAATATCCTCTCTTGTTTGTTAAATTGGAAATATTTCATAGGGGCTCTCTTCTCTCATCATTTGTACGCCCCAACCTACCCCAGGTTCTGTGTAACATATTCTAACAGACCAAGATGTAGAAATGATTACATTCCTATAGGGCTTGAGTGACAACTGCCTCGGCTAAAATATTATATTTAACGTATAAAGCAAAAATAGCAACAGCAGTAGATGAAGCTTGATTGTCAAAATCAAAAGAGGCGGTGCATGGGTGCTACATTTTGTTGTTGTTTTGCAATGCTGGGGTTTGAATCCTGGGCCTCACATATGCTGCATAAGTGTTTCATCACCAGGCTATATCTCATTTTTTAAAATTATATGGCGCACGCTTGTAATCCCTGTGCTTGGGAGGCGGAGACAGGAGGATCACACAGGTTTGAAGCCAGCCTCACTGGCTTAAGAGACACTGTTTCCAAATAAAAATATAAAAATAGGTGCCTGGGAGTGTAGCCCGGAGGTAGAAGGGTTTGCAGGAACCTCAGTACAACAACAACAACAACAACAACAACAACAACAACAACATATATATATTTTTTTTAAATTATATACATATATATATATTTGAAACAAGTTCTCACTAACTTGACCATGTGGCCTTGAACTTTTGATCATTCTGCTTCAACCTCCTGAAACAGTTTAAATTATAAGTATGCACCACCATGCCTGACTAGGTGAGACTTTGAATCCCCTTAAAAAAAACACAAAACTATACGACAAATAAGAAGGTCATTGTGCTAAAGGCAGAGCTGGAAGAAAATAACATACTTCTGAGTTCACTGGTAGAGTATTTATTTCTCTCCTGTGAGATTCTTGAAAATCCTAATTAATTCAAATTTTATCTAGTTTCGAAAAGACAGGGTCACTATGTAATGGAGCAAACTTTCTCCCACATTTCTTCTGTCTCAGAACTATATCATCACAGTTGCATCAAATTTAAATATATTTGTTTATAGACGTTATTTAAATAATGGCTTCAAAGAGAAGAAAGCGTCCTTGCCCGGTATGTGGGTAGCCAAGTGTGGACCGTTGTTACTGGTGCTCTGCAGGCACCTGGCATCCAGCCTGCACAGATGTCCACTTTAGGTTAACGTCAACAACACCTGCAGCTTCAGAGGCACTAGGTGATAGAGTGACACTGAATCTGAGACGGATGCTGTATCTCCCAAAGAAAGGCACCAAACAGATGCCATTAAGTAAAAGGGTTGTCTCTCTCCTCCCTCTGTAAGCTGTACAAATGCCAGGACACTTTCTTACCCCTTTAGGCTTCTGTTCCCCGAGACTCTGAAGCTTCATTTTGGAAACTTTGGGGAAGGAGACCAGATATCATTTTGGAGAAAATCACATTCATGAGCTACAATTGACCTCCAAGCCCACAGTGATTAGCATAGTCTGTGTGGATCCAAGGGATGGCTGGCTGGCTGTACGTATCAATGAAGGTAAGTTTAGAACAGGTACATATTTGCCTCCAGCTGCCTAATTTGTTGAAAACAAACAAACAAACAAACACTATATATCAGATTATGGGCAGCAAGGCAGAGACGTAATTAAAAGAACACTTTGCTTCCAGCATTGGATGGTAGTTCTCTTGTACATGACTGATTTGCATATTTTTTTTTCTGATAAAGGTCTTAATTATGCTAGGGAATGTCATAATGAAAGAAAGTTTCCAAGTATGTTAAAATTTTTATAAATATAAGGCAAAGAGTTGTGAAGATTCTGCTTTTTGGAAAAAGAAAAAGAAAGTCTCCAAGGTCATTCTAATTGAAATGCTCTAATTTAGGAAGGATTCACAGCAAAAGGAAAGATGTGAACCATTTTCCACACTTGGCGCAATCTTAAACTTGGAGATAGAGAATGAGAATTGGAAAGGGTAAAGTCAATTTTTCTCAGAATGTTATATAAGCACATCAAATACCTGACAAGTCAGAGCTTCCAAATTATACAGAACACTAAAGTTTTCTGTAAGAGAGAGAGAGGGGCCAGGATGGGACTGTGAATGTACACTACCCCAGAGCCGTTGCCAACATGCAAAGAAAAGCAAGGAGTGACTGGTCCTGGACATTAGTCTCTGGTCTAAGCAAAACAAAAGAGAGAGAGAAAGAGGGGGGGGGGGGTTATGTGGGCTAATTTCACCAAGAGAATGCTCCAAGGACAGCAGAGTATAAATATGTAAATATGTATAAAGACTAGAGGGGTGTATGAATATCTCCTGTTATCATCCAAACAAGAGTTATCTCACTTCCTTTCCTCCTAGCTTTCAGGGAGAAGCCAATACATTTTCTTTTCATTTCTTTTTTTTTTTTTCAGAGGAAAAGGAGGTTGCTTTCTGTGGGGTTAAAATAGGAAAACTCTACCCTGGCATGGTGGTATATTATTGTGATCCCTATACATGGGAGATTGAGACTGGAGGTTCTCAGATTTTAGGCCAGCCTTGGCAACTTAGTGAGACCCTGCCTCAAAAGAACAAAAAAGCTAGTTGTGGTGGTGTGTGCTTGTAATCCTAGCACTTGGAAGGCTGAAAAAGGAGAATTTCAGGTTCACAGCCAGTCTCAGCTACTTAATGAGGCCTTCAGCAACTTAGTGAGACCCTCTTTCAAAATAAAGAACAAAACAATTAGGGCTGGGGGTGTATCTTGAAAGTAGAATGCCCCTGGGTTCAATCTCAGTGCAGCCAATGGTAAAAAAAGAATTAATTAATTAATTAATTAATTAATTTAAAAAACCTTAAAATGGGATGGAGTATAACTCAAAGGCATAATGTAACTTGGTTTTAATCCCCAATACTGCAAACAAATGGGAGGAGCTCAACTGAACAAGTTTTTCTTTGTTATTTTGATTTTTATTTTTCCATATTCAAGGAAATCTATTTTGAGTAGTTTTAATGTTTTTCCTTTTTAAAAGTGGTAAGTTTAAACAGAAATTCAAAAATAAAAGCAAAGTGCTATCACTTGTGGACGCTGAGCCATGATTTCTTACATTACAAAGTGTACCTATCACAAACATATCAAAGAAAATCACTAAGCCAAGCATGAGAAGGAGGAAGGGGAAGGAATGGGGCAGGAATTGGGCAAAGGCTAATTGGGTGACGTGTACATGTATGTCTCCACCATCTTGTATCCCATTAAGATGTATGACTACTATGCACCAATAAAAAATTTAAAAATTAGTTTTGTTTGTTGATGTGGGATTTGTGTGTGTGTATGTGTGTTGCTAAGGATTGAACTCATACATGCTAAGCAAGTGCTTTACCATTTCACTACATCCTCAGCTTTTTAAAACTTTCTTAATAGAGCAAAAGAGTTTAAGCTGCTTCCTCTTTCCATGCAAAACATAATCACACTATGACCACATTACATTAAACAAATATCAGGCCATGAATATTAGCTAATCCTCTTGTTTTCTTGTCAGCAACTCATCACCAGTGTTGATATCACAGGAATCTCTACATCACTAGCACCATGCAGTCATCTTGGTGGTTCCTGGTATTTGATGACTATACATTTACTTTCACACCCTATTCTAGGTACTCAGAATACAGCAGTGATCATAATAGAAAGAAGACTTTACTATTGTAGACCATAATACAGAGGAAAAAGATGGACACTGGTCAAATGAAAGTACAGAGTAACTGCAAATTGTGAAAATTGCTACAGAAACAGGGTCGTGTAATGAAGAATAATTGAGCTCTACTTGTGATAATGTAGGCATAAAACACCTCTCTGAGGAAGACAGATTTAAAATAGGAATTAAACATAGGATAGCATATGAATAGGTATCCCCCCCTAAAATGCAAAACAGCTTATCACAGATGGGGAACAGAGGAAAGGCCAGCCTAAGAGGGATGAACTGAGAAATAAATGGTGGGTGTCTATTTTAAAAAATGGAAGAAGTTGGCCAGGTGTGGTGGCTTATGCTTGTAATCCCAGCATTCAGGAGGCAGAGACTGGAGAATCCCGATTCGCAGACAGCTTCAGCTGCATAGCGAGGCCCTTAGCAATTTGGTGAGACCCTGTTTCAAAAATAAAGGACTGCCGGGCTGGGCCTGGTGGCGCACGCTTGTAATCCTCGTGCTTGGGAGGCAGAGACAGGAGGATCTTGCAAGTTCGAAGGCAGCCTCTCTGGTTTAAGAGACCCTGTTTCCAAATGAAAAGCATAAAAATAGGTCTGGGAGTGTAGTCCGGAGGTAGAAGGGTTTCCAGGAACCCCAGTAGCACCAAAAAATAAAATTTTAAAAATAATAATAATAACAAAGGACTAAAAATATAGGGCTGGGAGTGCAGCTCAGAGGTAGAATGTCCCTGGCTTTCATCCCCAGTACTGCAATAAATAAATAAATAAATAAATAAATAATATTTAAAAATAAAAAAGTAGAAGAAAGGCCGGGCGTGGTGGCGCACGCTTGTAATCCCTGCGCTTGGGAGGCAGAGACAGGAGGATTGCACAGGTTCAAAGCCAGCCGCGCGTGCTGGCTTAGGAGACCCTGTTTCCAAATAAAAAAATGTAAAAATAGGTCTGAGAGTATAGCCCGGAGGTAGAAGGGCTTCCAGGAACCCCAGTACCACCAAAAATAAAAAAAAGTAGAAGAAAGAAACTAGGTCCTACATGGCTATGTGTGCTTTGACAATAGCAACAACGACAAATTGTTTTTACCTGCAGTAGAGAGGGACTGAGAAGTTTTAAGAGGAGGATGATCTGTTTGCTGTATGGAGATGAGGTAGGGCTTGGGCAGCACCAGGTGAAAAAGAAGCAGAGACACCAGTTGACACGTCGATTGTAATATTGCAGGAGAATGAATAATAGCTTGGATCAGGTTAGGCATGAATATGGAGAAAAAGGTTGGACTGGAGATACATTCGAAATAGAGTTGGGAGGATTTACTTGTGAATGGTATGGGTGAAAATAGAGAAGTCCAAGAGAAAAAAGATTTATTTTTCTTTATAGTTATGTGACCCCTGTAGGAAGAGCAGGTAGTGATAAGACATGATTTGTGTTCTGGAAAACGCTTGGTGTTTTGGTTATTAGGCATCCATATGTAGGTGCCAAAGAGGTGCTTGGGACATTTCAGGACTGCTAAGAAAAGGGAAGGGCTGGAGAGAAACAAGTAAGTTGTCCTCAGGTTTGATAAAGATAATCCAGAGAGTATACACAGGGTATATAGAGAGAAGAGGGCTCAGAGCAGGCTCTGTTTACAGCAAACGTTTAGGAGTAAGGAAAGGAACTAGACAAGAGACAGAACAGGAGCAGCCAGTGAGGAGAGAGACAGGAAAGCAGCAGTGAAGAATAAAATTATATCATTTGCAGGGAAATGGAAGGCGCTGGAGAATATTATGCTAAGTGAGATTAGTCAGTCAGACACAGAAAGTGAGAAGTCACATGATTTCCATAATATGCAAAAACTAGAAAGAAAATGGGACACAGTAGGGACTCTAGACAAAAAAAAAAAAAAAAAAGAGAAATCTTAGATGAGTAAAGAAGGTGACCTGAGAGAGATAGGAAGGGGAGAGGGAGGTACTTTACTGCACATGACGTACATTCACAAATTAATGAAAGTCAATCAATAAGGTGAACACAGAGAAGGAGGAAGGGGAGGGAATGGGAGAAGGGCTAAATGCATGCTGTGTGCATGTTTGCCTCTACCATCCTGTACCTCATCAAGATGTGTGAATTCAATGGACCAATAAAATTTTAAAAAGACAGTTTTCCAAGAAGAATGTGACCCTGTGGTGCTGGAATGAGAGGGAGGACAGGGACTGAAAGCTGACTTTGGGATTTAGCATGTGGACGGCATGTATGACCCTGAGATGAGCCACCTGGATGAAGCAGTGGAGGTGACGGTCTGATTGGAGGGGATAAGAGTGAATGACAAGTGGGAAGATGGAGACCACTGGGAAGAGGGCTCTTTTGTGATGTTTTGCTGTGAATAGGAGCGGTTTTTGGGTAGTGTCTAAGGTAGACTAGGGTCAAGAGGCTATTTGTGTGCTTGTTTGTTTATTTTATAAAGGATAATGCCAAAGCACATTAGTATAATAATGAAATACACAGAGAAAAATTAGTGAAATAGGAATTGGGGAGTGATAATTCCAAGAGGGAAATCATTGGGAAAGGAAGGACATACTAGGATTGTAACTCCCATATGGAAGCTTGACCTGGATAATAACAGGAAGCATACCCCTTTGTAATAGAATGAAGGTAGGAAACAGGATAAGGACACACAGAGGATATCCCAAGGACATTGAGTGAGCAAATGAATGAATCAATGAATCAATGACTCTATCTATAATATCATACTAATATCTATAAGATCATATCAAATAACTTAGACATTCTCTCAAGTTTTGCATGAGTAAAAGGATTTCAAACCCACAGACTTCTTCTTTCTCTAAATACACATATCCCTATCTCCATAAACCCATTGTCTTTTTGCTTTGCTATGTCCTAAGCCTATGAGCACCTTGCTTTCTGAAGGCAATGGCAAGGGCTGCCTATACCTGTGCCCGTCTCCACAGTCATTCCTTCAGAGCACGAGCTCAATTAGTAATATGTTTACTGATTAGAATTATTTTTCCAATGTTCTGTCCTACAATATCACTCTTAATGTTGCTTCTCCCTCAAATATTCTATGATTCCCAGGTGGCTGATAATTAAGCATGCATTTTGGTCACCAGATTAACAGATAAAAATTATAATATCACTGAAGCTACTAGACAGCTCTTGATTCTTGGAATGACTCAAAAGAATGTTCTAGAAAAATAAAATGAGTGGACCACAGCATGTAAGATAATAAACCCCATTTAAGTTTAAGTGAGATAAATAAACTCCAAATGAATACCAAGATGCATTCCTATTTTAAAAGAAGATTCTAACCTTCATTACAAAACTGTTGAGCCTCAAGCCCTTTCTCAGTTACCCACCTGAAAGATAATGATTGAGCCTTAGCATTCTTAGCCAAACTATAACAACAGACACTAGTTTACTCACGTTCTTTTTGAAGGTGAGTACAAAACATTAGAAAATTAATTTATATTTGGATATTTATATTTGGATTAATTTATATATGGAATTTTAATTACAGGATGCCAGCCTGTGATTAATTTAATTTTTCTTTCAATTTATGAAGTTGCACTTGGTTAATGGAGTGGCTTTGAAAAAAACATGCCTTATTGAGGAATCTCATCTGTGTGATTTACTGTCTGGGTATATGCTAAGTTCCTTTCATTACTGGAGAAACTGTTATGTGCCCTTGAAGTTGAAGCATTGCATGAGTGGGGGAGGGGATGCCAGTACTTTCATATAACCTACGATTTCTGAGAAAATCCATGGATTCAAAAGAAACCTTGTTTGGTTTTCTAGTCGTAAACCTCTTTCCCTGTATATTCAACACACACATGTGCATTGCTGATTAATACCCAAATCCTTTCTGACATTATGATAAGCTTTGAAGCAATCCTGCCAGAGAGAGAGAGAAAGAGAAAAAGAGAAAGAGAAAGAGAGTGATAAAGGAGAGAATTACCTTTTCTTGTTTACAATATAGTAAAGATTAGAAACAAAGGAAAAGAAGGGGAGGCAAAAACTGAAATGGAAACACTTACATATAGAAAAAGAAAACACAACATAAAGGGCAACACTACTACTCAAGGAATTATCCTTGAATAACCTTGTTTGGAAAATTGTGGAAAATAAGCCCATCTATGTAATCCTGTTATGAACTGTTAGTTTAAGGTTTTAGTCACAGAGAAACTGTGTAATGAGATTAAACCAGGCAAGAAAACAGGGCTGTCTGCTGCACGTTAAAAGAATAAAACAAAGAAAGCAATAAATGGATGGTTATAATCTATCCCTTTCCACCTCCCCCCCAGACATAAAACAATCAGGAAGGAAGATCTCCTGATAATGCAAATGCCAAACTCCAGCCTCTCCCAGCTGCACATGTTTGAAGAGAAGGCATCTGCTTTCATTATTCAGTTTCTAATACTCTTTTTATTATTTTGAAAGAATGAAGTGCTTTTAAAGGAAAAGACGCATTCAGCTGATCATTACCCTGGACTGGAGTTTCCCTTCTTGGTACCCAGGGAGATGTGTGTTAAAGATAGCCAACTATCTCCTAGTGTTTCTTCCTCAACCCCAATTCCAGTATCAGCAAAACTTTAATTTTCTCTTTCAGTTACAGCTGCTCAATTCTGCCTTTGTAGCCGTAGGCAATGGAACTTTTCAAAAACAAGTAGCCTGTTTGTGGGTTATAGTTTGCAGAACTCTGGGTTAGAGTTGAAAGAATGGGAATCAAGTATGTGGGACACTTAGATGAAAATGGGCTTTTTCCACTGTATACAAAAACTCACTTTCTTCATATGTTTGTTCTAACTGATGCATTTATAACATGAATCTGTTACCAAAGGTCCAGTACACATATAACTTGAGAATAATCATGAACAAATGTTAGCTTCCTGATCCTTTTTTTTTTTTTTCTAAAATCAAAGGTGTGGTAGTAAATGAAATGTATATAACAAGGGACAGTGATGGAGAGAAAACACTCCAGCCCTCTGAATGGACCACTGGGTAGTGCTTGCATATGGATAAATCTACTGAGTAAACACGGCTGTACTCAGAGTTGGATCCTGTATCAGTAGCAAGACTGCATGCATCACTTGGGATATGGTTGAAAACATGAATTCTCAGGATCCAAATTTGAGCTACTGGACTCAAACTTTTTGGGGTGGGGCTCAGATATCACTGTTTTAATAGGCCCTCTGGATTCTCCTAATAAACATTCAAATTTGAGAAATATTTGCCTATTCCAGAGACTCTTCTATTCCTCTTAGCTACTGTCCATTAATTCAAATACAGTATGTTGCGGTGAAATATGTTTGGTGTGTGAGGGGAAAAGTAATTCCCCCACCACAACCACACAAACAGAAAAACAGAAAAAACGTGGATTCTTGTCCTAGACTAAGAATAAATATCCATAGCTTGGACAGTTGCTGAAGATTTAAAGAAGTTTATTAAAAAGATAGAAATACAGGAGATGGTTACAGCCCTGTGCCCCAGAGAGGGGCACAGGGAGGCAATTTGGATGAAAATACCGAAGAACTCCAGTATACTGAGTGCTTTTATCCAGACCAATTCTGCTGCAGGTCCTTTGATCTGTAGATATTTCTAGCCCTCTCTCTAGCCCAGTTTTCTGCTGTCTCCATCTGGATTTGCCCTGATGGCGTGGGGGGCTGCCCTGTCTCTGAACACCTTTTATTCCCCCCCAAGACATGTTAAATTGTTTCTCCAGGATCTGGGATTTCCTCCCATCCCTGGCTCTGGCTTTCTTCCTTCTCTTTAGAAATGTAAATTACAAGTCCCTCCTTTCTGCCAACCCTAGCATTCTTAGTATAAAGGATATATTTTAAAAATTGGAAATCTTTCCCAATACTGGTACATTAATACATTTTTAAAACCTCTTCCTAATACTAGTACACAATCGAGAAACTGTTTTTAGAATCTTGCACATTATTTTAAGGATTTTTTTGGTCTTTAGTAAGAGAAAATAAGAAATAAATCAAAATGATGATTAAAAGTATTAAAGAAGCGTGCTATTCTCAATTTCTGACCATGTATATTTGAAGAGAATTTTTATATTTCAGCTGAGGGTGGTAGCACTTAGTGTGGGATTATTATGCCTATAATCCCAGTACTTGTAGTAATTGGGAGGCAGAAACAGAAAGATCACAGATTTGAGGCCAGCCTCAGAAATTTAGCAAGACCCTGTTTCAAAATAAAAATAAAATAGGGACAGGGTATAGCTCAGAGCTAGAGTGCCTCTGAGTTCAACCATCATACAAAAATAAATAAATAAATAAACTTAGTAATTATAAAATAATAATAAATTTAATAAAGTAAAATTTACATTCCATCTGCGCCTGGATTACGTTTTATTCCTTTTGGTGCTTAACTCACTTTTCAATGAGTGTGAGCATGGTTATGTGACACACATTTTAATAATTAGCAACGCATAACAGAATTTGGAAACTAAATCCATACTAAATAATGTACCTTTCACCGTAAATCATAGATCAGAAATTAGCAAGTCTGGACTTGGGTTCTGTTCAGGATGAGCTGTTTCCCACCTTCCTGTCAATGTGAGTAACCTGGGATGTGTAACTTCGAGCCCCTCTTCAAAAAGGTGTGAGAGAAGCCTCAGCTATCATAATTATCGGCTCCAAGACAATCTTGACTACAAGCAAAGAGCCCTGTAATCATCCAAGTTCACACTTTGAATTGTGTCCAGATGGGAATAAATTGCCAAGGGGTACCTAAAAAACCAACAGGCAGAATTTGGTGTGCAACGGCGAATGTCTTTTCTCCCTCCAAGTTATCAGATGGTCAGGATGATTTTCCTTTTGCAAAAATATGATCCTCCTTCCAACTGCTCACCTTCTCTGCTTGTGGCCAAACCCTGAAGCTCAGAAACCACATCAGAGTAAGACTGTACACTTTGGGGAGAAAGGAAAGAGCACAGTAAGTAGAAAAGGGAAGGAGAGAAAGGCAATACTTCCTCATTTAATTTTCACTTAATGAGCCCTCCTGAGACCCAAACTCTGCCACAGCCTTCTTCCTTTGGCAATCTTCAGATACAGAGTTCTAATCCCCTTTTCAAACTCAAGTTCGTCACCAGTGCAGTTATTTCCACTGTTTTGTGAAACAGTTCACTGTATGGCATAGCAATAGCCATGTCTACAGGACAATCCTGTAAGAGGATAATTGATTAATTCTTTTTGCTGGATGTCCAGTATTTGGAACCCAGTGGTGTCTAAGTGCAATAACCAAGTTAGACACAAAAGCAGCAGTAGTTAGCCTTAAGATTGTAAGTGAGATGGTAGCTCTGACAGCCAACAGCCATACCCTATGAACTTCACCTACAAACCCGCGATCCACGAGCTCGGAGGCTGGTGTTACAGCCCTCATGCAGACTGGCTTTTTCTCCCACCCCTCTTCCAGCCTCCTCCTGACAAACACTGGCAAGAAACCAGCTGTAAGAGAAACATCATAGTTCTGGGGAAAGTCTCTCTCGTTAGAAAATTATTCTAATTGGCTTGCCTCTGAATGTCACTTGGCCCTTTGTTTTTGTTGCCTTTAAGATTCTCTGCTTGGCTTCCACATTGGTCATTTTGACAATTATGTGGTGTGGGGATCCTCTTCTCCGATCCTGTCTAAAGGGAGTTCTATAAGTTTCCTGGACCTGTGTATCGACCTCTTGTTCTATGTTAGCTTTGTTCTTTTTCAAGATCGTTTTGGGTATCTAGAGTCCATATTCCGTATGAGGATAGATTTTTTTCTGAAAAATAAATATATAAATATATGATAGTTTCACCTAAAAAAAAAGAAAAAAAATATTCTCTGGTAAGAAAGAAAGCAAAAAGAAATGTTGAAATGTTACCTTTAAGTTATCAAAAGCTTGGTATCAGACAAATGAAACTGTTATGTGAGATTATCATTTTTAATTTTGGATAAATTGCTATAATACTAGATGTCAACCACTAAGCCAGGCATGGGAAGGAGGGATGGGGAGGGAATGGGGTGGGGATCGGGCGGGGGCTGACTGGGCGATGTGTGCATGTATGTCTACAAAAGTTTGTATCCCACTATGATGTATGAATACAGTGCACCAATAAAAAATTTTTATAAAAAAGAAAATTATACTTTGAGATATAAAATTAGCAATTGGCCTTTAGCATATATGAAGAAGCCAGTAGGCGTTCCATCTTAGGTACCTTTTATTTTGTCCAGAATATCTCCATGTAGTTGCTTAGTACAAACTATTATGGTTTATTCATTTTGTAAATACTTTTTTTTTTTTTTGCAGGTCTCGGAATGAAACCCAGGGGCACTGACCTCCGAGCTACACCCCTTGCCCTATTTTTTTATTCTTCATTTTGAAACAGGGTCTCACTAAGTTGCGGAGGGCTTCACTAAGTAGCTGAAGCTGTCCACAAACCACAATCCTCCTGTCTCAGCCTCCTGAATGCTGGGATTACAAGCGTGCGCCACCACACCTGGCTTCATTTTGTAAAGACTATAGGAACTTCAGTGGAGCCAGGAAGGAATGGGTAGGGACAGAGGAAGACTGAAATTCATTAATGAAAATACTATCATCGACTATGTGTCATATACTTGTGAATGTTAATCTGGGCACTGTATTGGGAAGGAGGGAAATGGGGAGGCGGTGGGCGCACCAAGTGCAGTGTGCATGTATGCCATTGTCAATGTGACTTACATTATGATGTTAAACTGTACTGCATCAATAAAAACATAAAAATACCATAAGTCACATACCTATAGTTATTTTCCGCAAAATCATCCATTTAAGAAAGGGAAAACTGTGGGGCGTGGTGGTGCACACTTGTAAACCCCATGCTTGGGAGGCGGAGACAGGAGGATCGTGCTGGTTCGAAGCCAGCCTCGCTGGTTTAAGAGACCCTGTTTCCAAATAAAAAATATAAAATAGGTCTGGGAGTGTAGCCCGGAGGTAGAAGGCCTTCCAGGAATCCCAGTACCACCAAGAAAGAAAGAAAGAAAGAAAGAAAGAAAGAAAGAAAGAAAGAAAGAAAGAAAGAAAGAAAGAAAGAAAGAAAGAAAGAAAACTGAAAAGAGGGATACGCAAAAATCTAATGTAATTTCAATTCTGCTTAAGCTGATGATGACTAAAGAGTAATTTAAAATGTTGAATAAAGGAAGAAAACTAAAATAAAAATGAGAGTAAAACCCAAATCATCTCAAGAACTTGAGAAATCAAAATTCAAAAAACTGGGCAGTTATCTTCTCTGTATAATCACAAATAGATGTAGAGAGAGAGAGTTAGCTGAGGAGCAGTTTCATTACTGAACACTCCAGAGATGGGTTAACCGGAACATGGACAAGACATCATCCTGCTTTATTGCTACTAAACCAAGTCTCAGAAACCCTATTTGCAAGGCACACTCAGCGAGTCAGTCTCTGAAGTTGGTGGAGTCACCGTATACCTTCTTTAATTAATAGAAAGTTGAATCTGGGAGCTTTGATCATAACTACCAATCTCTTCATTTCACAGACAATGGGATAAAGTGTTTGAGAGGTGGGAATTTTACCCCAAGTGACAAAACTAAGTTAGTTCAGAATCTAAATAAAAGTCAGTTTACAAATTCAAGGCTTTTTCAAGTGTAGTGGACCAGAAATGAGAGATTATTCATTTATCAATTTGTTTTTTGAGTACTCAGGACTGAACCCAGAGACATTCTACATTATACCTCTGAGTTACATCACAGCCTTTTTTATTTTAATTTTGAACAGGATTTCACTAAGTTACCGAGGATCTTGCTAAATTGTTGAAGCTGGCCTTGAACAAGCAATCCTCCTGTTTTAGCCTCCCAAGTACTGAGATTAAAGGTGTGCATATCTGTGCATAATATTATCTCTTGTAAGAGATAATATTTTACTAGCTTTCTTCACTGGTAAATGTGAAAAAAATAAGGTTCTCAGCTTTTTTGTATATGTTTTGAGGTCACCATGGCCCATTTAGTTGCTTCTACAGTTCTAGTGGGAAGTAGCATTTTACCCCAAACATTCAAGTTTCTGAAATCTTTCCTTCTAGCATAGTAGTTGAGAGTTTTTATAACCAAGTTTCAGGCACGAACTTCCTACCGGGCCATATGATTGTTTTATTGAGAGATATTACCATTTCTGATCAATGAAACTTATCAGAGAGAGGGTTGTGACAGTGAGTTTAGATTTTATGGGGACAAAAATCCATGTGCCATTTCCATTTTTCTTCTCGGAGCTGACTTACTGATAAGGGTAGGAATTCATAGAAAACCACATCAGGGAAATGTGAATATTACATAAATGTTAATTTTTGAGAGTCCTTGACAATATTTTATAGACTAATATTGGTAAATGCAATTACAATTAGTAAAATTTATAGTAAGTTGACAAATACATCCAAAGAATAGTGGTAATGGGATTACTCCCACTTGAGGTAAAATTTTAACACCCTATGCTTCCAAATGTTGCCACTTAAAGAAAATAAATCAACCCCTGCCCCCCAAAATATCTGGAAACACCTGATTACTGGAGTTTCACAGAGCTCTCTGCTTTGGCTGTTCAAGTCTAATTTTTGGTTGTTGCATTGTATGTAGTCATATAAAATAACATGATCAATGTCTGAATGTTTGAGACTGGCTGCTCTCGCTTAGCATAAAATTCTCCAGTTTCACCCATCTTCCTGAAAATAATATAATTTTGTTCTTCTTTGTGGCTGAGTAGAATTCCATTGTGCATGCACATCACTTTTTATTAATCCATTCATCTGTTGAAAGACACCTGGGAGTTTGTTCCATAATTTAGCTATTGTGAATTGTGCTGATATAAGCATGTGGAAACTGGAAAGAAAATAGAAAGGTCTTTAAATAATAGAGAGAGAGAGAGAGAGAGAGAGAGAGAGAGAGAGAGAGAGAGTAATAGTGGAAGAGAATCGAGGAAGGGTTAGGAGGGAAAAGAGAAAGATTGAGGAAAAAAAGATTTTAAATAATACTCTGACAATATGTGAAGGCAGTACTACCAATTTCACTAACATGTATGGGGAAGGAGAAGAAAGAGTAGACCAGGGTGTAGAAGGAAAATCACTAAGTTATATGCATGTGTTTGTATCACACCGAACCTCATTATGATGCCTAATTGTAATGTACCAATAAAAGTATAATAATAGAACATGATTATGTAGTAGGTGCCAAAAATAATTAGTAGGTATATGTAGCATACATAGCTGAGATGCTATATATCTTTTCCGATAAATTTTTCAAAAATATCCATTACAAACATACGGATAGATCCATATTCTATCAGGAACATATCATGATAGATTAAAACAATGATCAAATGATCAAATAAAGCACCTATAAATGATGATTCCTTACTTTAAGGGTATCAGTTGTACAAAAATAACCATGAAAATCTTGCTTTAAGAGAAAGTTGTAGTGAATATTCTCTAGATAATTTGTTGACCCAAAGCTCTATCAAAATCAGAAGTCAGAGGGGTATTCTAAAAAGAAGATAAGCAATACCTATTATTAATAAAACACAACCTAAGGTATAAAAATATTAGAACACAGCTGAATATTTAGGACATTTATATTTGATGAAGAGCTTTGGCGATTATTGTTAAATTTACTTATAGTATCCAAAAGAGAACTTGGCAATAAATGGGTTGAAGCTAAAGAGACTCATTTTATTTTTATTTTTCAGTTAAAATTAACAAGGATGCTGCTAAAGATTAGAGTTTTCTACCATGAAAGGATTTATATAAACACATAGTTCATTCTGCATGACCTCATGCAAAACTATGAAGGCTGTATTATGTTTGTGTTTGTATGATTCTAGGGACTGAACCCAGAGACATTCTACCCATAAACTACAACCCCCCCAGACCTTTCATATATTTTTGAAACAGGATCTTGCTAGATTGCTGAGAGTCTCACTGCATTGTTGAGGCTGTCATCAAACCTAGTATCCTCCTATCTCTGCCTCACAAGTGCTGGGATTATAGGCATGCTTCATGATGCTTGGCTAAAGCTCTTCTCTTTTTCAAAAAAATAAAGTATTATTGATTTGCCAAGAGGTCAGACTCTAAGGTTGATAAAGTTTCTTCTATTGCAGTTTTTGTGATTCCATGAGTAACTTTTTTTTTTTTATTCTAAAGAATGATAGTGGTTATGAGAATTTCCCTTCACATAGGAACCAGAGTGGTATTATAGAGATAGCAAGCTCGGTACCTTAATGACTAAAAGGTCTCTAATGTAACATATCTATACAACATTGTACTTAACATAGCAATTGAAATTATTTCCCTATAATTCCTTGCACAATTCTCAGTATGGATTTACTGTAATAAAATCAACTTTCTCAAATTAGGTATTTTGTTATACCTTTGAGCCAGGCCTTAGGCAATATAGAAACTGATCACATGAATAAGAAGTTACTTGATCTGGCAGGCAGCTTTTCAGAACCAAGCCCATTAAATCTTGCAATCGAAAACTGCCCAAAATAGTAAGCGAAATAAGCTTCTTTTCATGCTTCATTGACAAACTGTAATGCTACCTATGCTTGTTATTTTTTACTTTCTAGAAAAAATTCAGTCATATTTCTAAATAGTATTTTTAAAGCAACCTCAGGGTACATATATAAAGCAACATTAAGACAGTGAAAACAAAAATAAAAAATAAGCCGAGCATGGTGGCACATGCTCTTGTAATCCCAGTACTTGGGAGGCTGAGACAGGAGGATCACAGGTTCAAAGCCAGCCTCAGCAGTAACGAGATTCTCAGCAACTTAGCAAGACCCTATTTCAAAATGAAAATAAAATAGGTCTGAGGATGTAGCTCAGAAGTAGAATGCTCCTTGATTCAATCTCTAGTAACACACATACGCACACACAAACACACACACACACACACACACACACACACACACCACTTCCATCCTAAAACTGGATTAGAAAAGGATAATTAATATGGATTCTAATACATAGCTTTATTAGTTTTCCATATTTGTACCTTAATTTTCTGTGGTTTTACTTTAACCGATGGTCAACCAGTATCCATGAGTATTAAATAGAAAATCCCAGAAATCAGTATTTGTCCAGCAGATTCAAACTGTACACACTACCAGCTCTAAGTTACTCAGTAGCCACCTGGGTTGTCAGATCAGTTGTTGCTCTATCGTAGTGCTTGTGTTGAAAAGCAATTATTTTACTTAATAATGGTCCCAAAGTACGAGAACAGCCATGATGGTTACTTGGTCATGCCAAAAAGGTGTAAGATACTTGTTTTAAGTGAAAAAGGTAAAGTTCTCAGTTTAATAAGAAAAAAAAAATCACATGCTAAAATTGTTAAGATCTATAAGAATGAGTTTTCTATTCCTGAAATTGGAAGGAATGAAAAAGAAATTCATGCTATTTTTCTGTTTGTACCTGAAACTGCAAAATTATGGCCAGTGTGTGATAAGTGCCTACTTATTCCCCTTACCAGGCAAGCTGTCCATCATTTCTCATCGGTATAAGAAGGAGTATAAATACCGCTCAATAAGACAAAGAAGGATAAGCCTTAGATGAGTAAAGAAGGCGACCTAACTGAGGGGAAGAGGGGAGCACCCCAAGGCACATGATGTACATTCACAAACATTTCAAAGTCAGTTACTAAGCTGAACTCCAGAAGGAGGGAGGGGAAGGTAGGAACTGGGGAAGGGCTAAATGTGTGATGTGTGCATGTATGCCTCTACCATCCTGTACCTCATCATGATGTATGACTACAATGCACAAACAAATTAAAAAACTAAGGTAGAAAGATAGTATATACACAAAACTTTTATTAGCATATATTGGTATACATTTTCTATTTTAGTATCATTTTTAATCACTTATTGTGCTTAATTTATGAATCAAACTTTATTATAGGTATGTACAGACAAGAAAAACTGTATATGGGGTATGGCACTTACTATTAGTGATTTTAGGAATTTGGGGGGATCTTTAATACAACTCTACTAATAAGGACAGACAAATGTATAGGAGAACACGAAGCAAAGTTCACCAAAGAAATAATAAAAATAATGCTAAAAAGTAATATAAAACAACACTGATTAGATCTCTTTAGATATTTTGTGTCCTTATCTTAAATGGATTCTCAATGTGGTTCTGTTGCCTTTATGTTTAAACTCTGGTTACCTTACCTCCTGTTTCATTCTTCATAGCCATCAACACATATTACCTTATTGAAGCATTCACTATCTTATATTAACATTTTCCATCAATCATTTCACCTCCTCAATTAATGAGAAAACGAAGTCTATTAAGCACGAGTGCCCTCAACACCTCAACATCAGTAGCATCAGTATTATCAGAAATCTTTGTTTTTCTCTCTTGAATCCTTCATAGTGTCTTCTCTGCAGCCTCTTATCTGTGTCTTCAGGCTGTTCCACATTCTCCTCCCAGATGTACCTTCACAGGACATACCCCTGGCCACGGTATTCACTTCTGTTCAGGCCAACTGCTGCCTATTGAAAAGGTCAGCATCTCGGTCTGATATTTAAAACCTTTAATTCAAACTGTGTTTAATTTACTTTTCTTGGTCTTCTCTCTTACAAATCATCTGTATGTATCTTATTCTGTAGCACTTTCTCTACCTCTGAATACAATCCCAGTGTTCCCTTATTTCCATGTTTAGAATCCTGTTCCACTGAACCCCAATTTACCTAACTACCAAATACAATCTAGAATACTTTTTTACCACCTTAATTTCCAGAACTTATTTACTCACATCCTATCTCCTCCTCCTCCTCCTCCTCCTCCTCCTCCCCCCCCTCCTCCTCCTCCTCTTCCCCCTCCTCCCCCCCCTCCTCCTCCTCCTCTTCCCCCTCCTCCTCCTCCTCCTCCTCCTCCTCTTCCCCCTCCTCCTCCTCCTCCTTTCCCCCCTCTTCCTCCTCCTCCTCCTCCTCTCTGTCTCTCTGTATCTCTCTCTCTCTCCCCCCCTCTCCCTCACTCTCTTGTACTAGGAATTGAACTACTCAGGGGCATTCTATCTCCGAGCTATATTTGTAGCACTTTTTATGTTTTGTATTTTGAAACACAGTCTTGCTAGGTTGCTGAGAGTTTTGCTTGATCACTATCACTGTCCTCGAAGCTGTTATTCTCTTGTCTCAGCCACCCAAGTACCCTCCCTAGTGCATGACCACGCATGGCTCCAAACTCCTAAAAGCAAATCATACCTTTTTATCAATTACATCTGTTTGTAATTTGAATTGTATAGTGATGTGTTTTGTAATCCTCTACTAGGTTATAAATTCCTTATAAAACTGATTCCAATTGTTCCATAGTAATCAATACTAAATACTCATTTCTTGATACGTTGGATGGCTGTTGTTTCATTTTCCTTCTGAGATGCAATGTGATTGGTTAATTAGATAGACCATGCCCAGAGAGATTGGACACAGGAAGCTTTTCTCTCTGGTTACTGTCTTCTGTCACATTTCCCTCCATATCTCCTTGAACACATCTCTGGCACACATATTCACTCTGAACTACAAGAACAAGCTCATCGAGGTAAGAACCTTGGATTCATTTTTGGATGCTAAAATATGGAAGTTAAGCCTGAATAATAAAACTGAGATGTCATGCTTGGCTACTATTCCTCAGGAACATAAAACAAAAGGAAAGGATGAGAAATTATCATAGATCTTTGGAAACTGGCAGACATACAATTAAATGTCATGTAGCATCCTAATTCAAATACTGAAACAGAAAGAGAAAACCCTAGTGAAATCCAAATAAAACCTGGAGTTTAGCAATTGCAGAATGCATCAAAATCAGCTTCAGTTTCTTAGTTTCAATGTATATATCTTGGTAAAAACAAGGTGATAATCATGGGAAAATCTGGATGAGGGATATATGGAAATCATCTGTTTTGCCACTGCAAATATTTTGTAGACCTAAAATTATTCATAGATATTTTATATTTAATTTCCTATCTACTATATATTTTATTAACATGGTATAATATTTGTAAGTATAAAATTTATTTATGTATATGTATATGTATATGTATACATATATTTTTGTTGTTGTTAAAAATTAAGGTCTCCAGATTTAATCTTCCCCACCCTAATCCTTTTTAAAAAAATGTATTGGTGAATTGTAGTCATACATCTTAATGGGATAAAAGACTTGTGTAGACATACATGCACGTATCACCCAATTAGCCCTTACCCAATCCCCACCCCATTCCCTCCCCATCTCTCCCTCCTATGCTTGGCTTAGTGATTGACTTTGATATGTTTGTTTAAGTGCATCATGTGTTTTAGAGAGTTTCCCTCTTCCCCTCTCCCATCCCCTCAGTTAGGTTGCCTTATTTACTCCTCTGTAGGATCTCCTTCTTCATCTAGAGTTCCTCCTGTTACCCATTTCTTCTTAGCTTTCACATATTAGGGAAAGAAATCCAATTTCTTATTTTTTGTGACTGACTAATATCACTTTGCTTAATGTCCTCCAGTTCCATCCATTTACCTGTAAATGATGTAATTGTATTTTTTATGGCTGAGTAAAATTCCATTATGTTCATATCTCAGAGTATTGTAATCCATTCATCTGTTGATGGACATCCTGGCTAGATCCACAGTTTGGCAATGGTGAATTGTGTAGCTATGAACATAGATGTGCATGCATTAGTTTGGTAGCTTGGTTTCCTTTCTTTTGGGTAGATATCCAGAAGTGGTATTGCTGAATCAAATGGTACATTTTTTCCCATTCTTCTGAGGATTCTCAATACTGTTTTTCAAAATGGTTATGATAATTTGCAATCCCATCAACAATGTTTTAGAGTTCCCACTTCTCCACATCCTCGCCAGCATTTGTTATTGTTTGTGTTTTGAATGATTGCCATTATAGTTGGAGTTAGGTGAAATCTCAGGGTAGTTTTGATTTGTATCTCTCTGATTGCCAATGATGTTGAGCATTTTTTTCATGCATTTATTGGCCATTTAACTTTTTCTTTCATGAAGTATCTGTTTAATTCACTTGCCCATTTTTTGATTGAGTTATTTGTTTTCTTAGTGCCGAGATTCTTGAGTTATCTGTATATTCTAGATATTAGGCCTTTATTGGAGGAGTAGGTGGCAAAAGTCTTCTCCTATTCTTTTGGCTCCCAATGCAGGTTCTTGACAGTTTTCTCTGCTGTACAGAAGCTCCTCAGTTTCATGGAATCCCATGTATTAACTCTAACATTTTAGTTTCTTGTGTCTTTGGGTTCTTGTTGAGAAAGCTTTTATCTGTGCCTATGTGTTACAGTGTTAGACCTATGCCTTCTTCAAGGAGCCTCAAGGACTTTGGTCTAATTTCCAAATCTTTGATCCATCTTAAATTACCTCTTGTGCAGGGTGAGAAAGTGGGATTTATTTCCATTTTTCTGCATATGGTTAACCAGTTTTGCAAACACCATTTTTGAACAGACTTTCCTTATTCCAGTGTATGTTTGTGGCCCCTTAGTAAAAAATGAATAGCTTGTAAGTGTGTAGATTTGTTTCTGAGTCTTCTGTTCTGCTCCATTGGTCTATGTATCTGTTTGTGTGCCAGTACCATGCTGTTTTTATTACAGTGGCTTTGTAGTATAGTTTAAAGGCAGGTATTGTGATTCCTCCTGCAAGGTTTTTGTTGCTGAGAACTAATTTGGGTTTCTGAGTATTTTATTGTTCCAAATGAATTTAAGGACTGATTTTTATATGTCTGTGAGGAATTATCTTGGTAATTTAATAGATATTGCATTGAATGTGGAGATCACTTTTGGAAGTATGGCCATTTTGATATTTATTCTGCCTATCAATGAACATTGAAGATCTTTCCATCTTCTAAGGTCTTCTTTGATTTCTTTTTTCAATGTTTTATAATTTTCTTTGTAAAGGTCTTTTACCTATTTGTTTAAGTTTATTCATAAGTATTTTGTTTTTTGTGGGAAATCCCACATAAATATGTGGAGACTGAACACCACACTTCTAAATGAAGAATAGGTCATAGAAGAAGTAAGGGGTGAAATCAAGAAATTTCTAGAAACAATTGAAAATAGAGATACAATATATTAAAACCTCTAGGGCACTGAAGGCTGTATTAAAAAGAAAATTTATAGCACTGATTGCTCACATAAGTAAAACAGAAAACCATCAAATAATAACCTAATTATATACCTCAAAGCCCTTGAAAAACAGGAACAATCTAATCTTAAAGCCAGTAGAAGACAGTAAATTATTAAAATCAGAGTGGTAATCAATGAAGTAGAGAATAAAAAAAAAATACAGAAATCAACAAAACCAAAAGCTGGTTCCTTGAGGAAATTAACAGGATTGATAAACCACTATCCAACTTAACTAAAAAAAGAGAATCAACTCAAATGATGAAGATAAGAGATGAAAAAGGAGATATTACTATTGACAGTGTAGAAATCCAGAGGATTATCAGAAACTATTTTGAAAAACTATACTCCAACAAAATGGAAAATATAGAGGAAATTAACAACTTTCTAGAAAAATACAATCTTTCTAAACTGACTCAAGAAGATATAGAAAATTTAAACCAATCAATAGCAATAAGAGATTGAAACAGCAATAAAGAGCTTATTATCAAAGAAAAGCCCAGGACCAGGTGGTTCACAAAGTGAATTTTATAAAATCTTTATAGAAGAGCTAATTTTGATACTCCTCATTCTATTTCATAAAATAGAAAAAAAATGGAACTCTCCAAAATACATTCTATGAAGCCAACATCACTTTTAATACCAAAAAATAAATAAAAATAAAAAAATAAAATTTCAAGGGAGGAAAACTATAGGCCTATATCTTTGTTGAACTTGAATGCAAAACTGCTAAACAAAATACTAGCAACATGCATTCAAAGCCACATCAAGAAAATTATATACCATGACTAGGTAGGGTATATCCCAGGGATGAGAAGCTGGTTCGACATATGAAAATCAATTCATGTAATTTATCATATTAACAGAACCAAAGACAAAAAATCACATGATCATTTCAATAGACACTGAAAAAGCTTTTGATAAAATTGATCATCTATTTATGCTAAAAGCCCTGCAGAAAATCAGAATAGAAGGAACATATCTCAACAACATAAAGGCAATCTACAATAAGCCCACAGCCAATATCATATTAAATGAAAAAAAATTGGAGATTTCCCCACAAAAACAGGAATAAGACAAGGATGTCCAGTATCACCACTTCTCTTCAGTATAGTACTTGAGACTTTAGGCAGAGCAATAAGGCAAGAAAAGGAAATCAAAGGAGTACAAATAGGAAAAGAAGAACTCAAACTTTCACTATTTGCAGATGACATGATACTAAGAAAACCCAACAAACTCAACCAAAAGGCTTATAGAACAAATCAACAAATTAAGCATGGTGTCTGGATACAAAATCAAATTTAAAAATCAGAAGCTTTTCTGTACACCAACCATAAATCCACTGAAAAAGAAATTCAAAAAAAATACTTCCACTCAGGATTTCCCTCACCCTAATCTTATCCCTGCTGTGACCACCCTTTCTATTTTTCAGTAATGCACGAGGCTCCATGCAATGGTCTTTATAATAACCTAAGGGAACTCATCACCAGTTGTACTCAGTTTGGGATATTTATTAAAATCAAACTTCCTTGAGAATGAATGATGAAAGCCCCATTTAGCATCATGTTACACAGGGAACGTAAATCTTTTACTAGGGTCCTGCAGCAACAAGAGATGTTCGAATGACAAATTTAACATAATATAATCCTAGTTTGCACAGGATCAAGACACTGTCACAGGGATCTTTAAAGTATGAGTAGATGTTGATTTGCATGACGTGAGATCATTTCTGCCTAAAGCTAGAAAAAAAGACTTTATATCTTGTCAAAGTGACCAATTCTTACCGTATAGTATCTGTGAATGTCGACTTCCAAAGGGGGCGTTCCACCACTGTGAATCTTGAAAAGAGAATTTCTAGTATATCTAAGGAAGAGCAAATCTTAAGAGCGCTAAAAGGATGTGACCTTAGGGCAAGAATTTCCCATAGATACATCAGAAACTGGTATAAATTCACTTGAACTTAAGAAATATTCACAGGGTTTCAGGAGTTCTCAATTATACTCTACTCTGAAACACATTCCAAAGCTTCAGAGCAAGCCCTGCCTCATGGAAAATGGTGCTTTTACTTGGAATTAATATTTTCCAATATAGTTAGTGTTTCAATGATTTGCAGTGATCGGTTTTAAGAGAGATGTGATCACATAGAAAGAACTCTGACATTTCCATGACATTTTCTGCTAAAAGGAAAAAATTATTTCCCTTTCTTTCATTTTATTTCAATGCTGAGTTAGAGATGAGGTGAAAAAAAAAAGATAAAAGAAAAGCTACTTGCTCACAAATAGGATTCTTTTAGTTGCAACTACAGATGACACACTCCAATGTTCATTTTTATGTTACTATTTTTTCAAATGTCTCATGTCCCCTGATACCATCAACTGAAGATATATTATAGAGACACTTATGTCATTGTGCTGTTGAAACTTGAGACTTTTCAGATGTAACATGCTTTATATTCAAGGTTTTTATTCACCATGGGACTGTCTTTCTGGTCTTGTTTTCGTCATTGACAGGGAAAATGTTTGCCAATTTTCCTTTTTTATCTTTTCCTTTTTTTTCCCTGACATCCTTAAAGAAAAAAAAGAGCAAGGCACAACTTCAAGTTCTATAAGGAATGTAGCATTGAGGTATTATTCTCAAGGTAAATGTCAAAATGCATATCTTAGACAAATTGCTGGCACAGCTGTAGACACTGTCAGAAGTGACTTCTAACTATTTATGACTGAAAAGAATGGGCTAGTAGGTGTCCCTTTATTTACTCTCAAAAAGGCAGGATGATGAAGGGCATTATGCAGTCTCCTTTCATAAAAGATCTTTGGAAAAGGACAGCCACCTATTTTTGCAGACTCCCCAGAATTCCAAGTGAGGGCCACATATTGATTAGGGTCATCATAAAAGACTTTTATAATATCAGCAATTCATATGTCAGCATGGTTTGTCCTTGTAGGCAATTGAGAGTCATAATTTTATTTTTAATAATACCATTAACTTATATGTATTAAACATACAGGGAATTTATTTCACAAACAGTAACTGGCAGTCAGACAAAAGCAAAGGTCTTTGGGACTTTCTGATCTTAGTCTAAAAGTCTGGATGAGAAGCAAGGAAAACCAGTTTGGAAGGTGTTGGTACTGAATCATCATTTTGGGAGGAGTAAGGGATCCATCTGCTCTGAGTTTAACCAGAGCATAAAGACCAACACATGTCCCAACAATTCTACTCTATTTGGAGTCCTACCTCATTTTATTCTCATAATTCTATTCTAATAGGCCATGCACTCTGGATGCAACAGAATGATAAAGTAGCCTTCCCTGTGTTGAATGCCATCAACCATGTGGGTCCTTTTGTTTGTTCTTAGCCAACAATCAGGCTCTCCTCTACTAGATAGGACCATATAGTTCACTGATTAGGAATGACCTAGGAATTTCATGGTTCTTTGATGAAATAGAGAAAAAAATAATAAGGAACTAAAGTGATATGTTAGACCAACTCACAGGCTACTTAATTTCTAGTTTGATATCTCCTAGACATGTATTCTTTGAGGAAACTTTACAAATCTCAGATGAAATAATTTCCTAGCCACAAAAATAAACAAAAACAAAACCTCCTTCTTTATACATCATAGTTTTTTGGTAACAATCTCATGAGATACATTCTATGAAAACAATAAAAGGCCCATAAACAAAGCATTCTTATGACTGAGTTTTCCAGAGGAAGCCTGTCTAAAGATAACGGCTGACACTGAACCCATCCCATATATATAACTAGAATCAGAGAAAGAATGTGAGCTTCCTTCATCACTGAAACTATTTTGCAAATATACAGTAGCAACAGAATGAACAATGAACATTGAAGAATTTGAGAGGAAAGACCCCCAAAATATTGTACTATGTTACACACACAATTATTTCTTTGCTTCCCATCAACTGAATTGCTTTGTTGACCCTGAATGGCTTTGTTGCAACTGAATGGCTTGTGACCCACTCATCTAGGTGCTATGCAGGAAATAAGGTAAAGCAAAATAGCATACTGTTCAAGGTGCCACCGTGCACTTAAAAGGTATGCTTCCTAAGGAAAAGGTAGTTTTCCATGATCAAATCAATTTAAAGAAATGCTGGGCATGTGATACAAGAGTGACACAATTTCCAATATTCTAGGGCCAAATATAATAAGATAAAATCATGTACCTAGAATCAAGAGAGCAAGACAGAACATAAAATAAGAGGGGCTGGTGAAGGGAAGGTTCCATCATGTAAGGACTGGTATGCCAAACTGAGACATTTAGACTCTATACTAAAAGTCATAGAAATTGAGTGAAGAGTTTTAAGTAGCAAATGATAAAGCCAATTTTGTACTAAAACAGAAAATCAAAACCACTCTGACCCATGGTGGTAGGAATGAACTGGAGAGGGCAAGAGAGAATATTAATGATGATAAAAAAATTGAAATTGAGAAATCTGGTTAGCAGATAAACAGACAAAAACTTTACAATTACACGAGTATATTATCAGGTGGTTGGGGGTAGGGAATGAAGAAAGAAATGGAGGAAGAAAGGTCCCCGTTTCTGTTTTATTCTGCTGAAAGGATGGCTGTTTCTGATTGAGGGAAAGGCGTGAGAATAGGAAGTGGTTTACAATGACAATTAGGGAAAAATTCACAAGTTAATGTTGAGATTATCTCAGGACAATTTAAGTAAATATTAGGTCACATTGGAGTGAAAGTCTGAGTAATCATATTAATGGGAGAATCATCAGCATGGTGAAGTACAGCTGAAAGCCCTGGGTAAGAATAACTCACATAGGGAAAAAAGCATATAGTGATTAGAACAGTAAAGAGCCAGGCGTGATAGCATGTGCCTGTAATCCTGGTACTTGGGAAGCTGAGATAGGAGGATTGCAGATTCATGGCAAGTCTCAACAATTTATTGGGGCCCCCACACTTAGTGAGACCCTGTTTCAAAATTTACAAAAATAGACCTAGGAGTGTAGTGTGTGGGGGCAGAATGCCCCTGGGTTCAATCTACAGTACTCTTTCCCCCCCTCCCCCACTAAATCAACATATTTATATTAACCACTTTAGCAGCAAAAGTTTCTAAATCTCTCAGTCCAAGGGGGACGATTCTAAGATTGAACCAAAAGAACATAAGGACGAAAGGCAAGTGTGGGTGAAAATAAAGCCAGGTCAGCAAAGTATGGCCAGGGGGAAAAATCTAATCCACTACCTAGTTTCACATGGCCATGTACTAAGAATAGTGATTACACTTCTCTACAGTTAGAAAAGCCAAAAGGTTTTATATATGTGAAAATTATATGAGATATAAATATAAGAACCCACAAATAAAATTTTATCAAAAGATGGCCACTCTTATTTTTTTGCCGTTTTTTACGGCTTCTTTCATATTATTTGGTGCTTGGTATTAAGAATGTATGCCCCATGAAGCCTAAAGTATTTACTATTTTATAATTAGAAAAATGGCTGCCAATCCTCATGTACAGTGGCCCATATCAATTTCAGTGATTTCTCTAGTGTGTGTTTTGTCATGGAAGAGAGTAGTCCTCTCTGTGTATTAAGGAGATTGGCATATATTTCTTTTAAGTAAAATAAAGTATTTTAACTCAACCACATAATATCTCCCAAACTTTTAGTTCTATGATCAGTCTAACCCAGTATATATAGAATCTCGCCATAGAAAATACAGTCCTTTAGCAGAAAAGGAAGTCAGGTGTGGCAGTGCACATTGTAATCTATGTACTTGGGAGGCTGAGACTGGAAGACCACAGGTTCGTGGCCAGCCTCGGCTACTTAACAAGGCCATCCACAACCTAGGTAGACCCTGTTTCAAGATAAAGAATTAAAAAAAAAAATCAGGCTGTGGGAGGAGCTCAGAGTTAGAATTCCCCTGGGTTAAATCCTCAGCACTAAAAATAAAGAAAAATTAAAAGAAATATACAATTGTAAATCTTGCTCTAAAAAACAGCACAGTTATCCATTTTACCGTTTGTGTTTTATTTATTTATTTATTTATTTATTTATTTATTTATTTATTTATTTATTTTTGGTGGTACTAGGGATGGAACCAGGGGCCTTCTACCTCAGGGTTACACTCCCAGATCTATATTTTATGTTTTTTTTTTTTTTTTTAATTTGGAAATAGGGTCTCTTAAACCAGCTGAGGCTGGCTTCAAACGTGTGCAATCCTCCTGTCTCAACCTCCAAAGCGTGGGGATTACAAGCATGCGCCACCACACCCGGCTTCCGTATTACCTTTATAAAGAGAAAAATGCTCTTTTATTTTAAAATAAAAATTTAAAATCCAGACAATAAGATTGTAACTTTTACTTTATGGAATGAAAATACCATCATCCTATCATGATCTTGGCTCCTGTTTTGTGGATTGTGTTCTAAGAGGAGATTTCAGTTCATTAGCATTTTATCCTTTGTTTTCCAAACCAACATTAAGAACATATAATTTGATAGATATTTTCTTAGGTCCTTTTCCATATAGAAGAAGTAATTAGAACTTTATGGCTAGAATAGATTGGAAATTGTAGAGTGAAGTTGTTTGGGGAGAAACAACAGAGTAGAATGTCTAAAATCAGGATACCCCAGAACATCTAGAATACTGTTAGAAGAAATTTGTTTTCCTAGATGCCAAGCAAAGAACCTTGGCCTTGATAATACCAGTTTCCATGCAATGGAGCTGCCTGGCTCAGGCTCAGTTCAGTATCACAGCCAATCCTGGGTATGATTCATAAATGTTCAGAACAAATTGAGTGAGTACATTGCTTAAGACACCTAAAAAATTAGATGCTACATTGAAATAAGATCGAGAATTCTACTTTTTCACCTTAAATAATAACACTTCTCCAAACAGCTAACATACAGAAATGTCAACATAGCTAGATTTCCCCCTTTGGTAAATTCTATTTTTTTGTTTGCCTTTTGCCCTCTGATCTTAGATCCTATTAGTAAGAAACTTGTTTCTGAAACTTCTTTATGTGATGGATAGCATTCCCTGAATGTATATTCCTGTAAAAGAGGCAAAGCATATTAAACATATGAATCAAATAGTCCTTCCTGTCAAGAAATAGAAAACATATCTTTATATATATTTACATTTGCAAGTAATATGTCTCAATCTGTGCATGCCGGGATTCATATCTTATTGAAATATGTTACATTGACTCGCAGTCTGAGGTGCATGCTTCAAAGCCCTCACTGCAGTCTGTGGGCCTTGCTACACCCTCAGGAATTCATGTTCAGAGGAAACAGCGATAATTGTCTGGTGGAGGAATTGGATGTAATGAAATTGTGTGCGTTGTAAGACGCATTTCAGAGCAGATGGTGACACAAGGCACAATTTGATCCTTAAGGCACCTCTGCAAGTTTTAGATATTGCCTCCTCTTCAGGCAAATTCAAGAATTTACGCTTACCTATGATGGTTCATTGTGCAGAACTTAAGGATCCAAGTGGCTGCTTTCTAGAAATGACAGAAATTGCATTTTTCTTCCCTATAAAACTCAAGTTACTTAAGTTGGTACTTGTTGCCCTTCAATGGCAGGTTTATAACTGCTTCTTCTACCTGATTCTCATGAACACACTGGTAATAGTAAATCCCTGGTAAATTAATTTCTAGTCTCTGTCTGTCTGTCTGTCTGTCTCTCTCTTTTTCACTGAGGCATGAACCTAGGGGTGTAGTACCTTCAACCTACACTCGCCAGCCAGATTGATTTATTGATTGAAGCAGAGTCTGACTAGGTTTCTAAGAGTCTCATTCGTTTGCTGAGCCTGCCCTTGAACTTGGGATCCCCCTGACTCAGGCTCCCAAGTATTGGGATTACAGGTCTATACCACCATGTCTGGACTGAGCAATCTTTTTTATCTTCACATTTGTATGGCCTTACTCACATACATAGTCCCTCCCACCCAGAGGTGTCCTAATCTTTTCAAGTGGTATCAGTTTAGGGGTATCCCTCTCTAGGAGGTCTCTCTGTACAAATTGGACAGAGGTTTCCTGGTCTCATATTTCAAACTCACCTCTCTCTCTGCTTTCTTTTCTACTGTAACCTATTAGAATTTATGTGTAGATGCTAACTTGAGCACATGATACTCAAAACAAGGTATGTCTTGTATTTATCCCCAAGCCTTTTGCCTTACACATATATCATGCACATTAATATTTTGCGATTGGAGCCCCTACTGCTTAAAAGTCTACTGAAAATTATGACTTTCAATGATTAGTAGAGAGAGTAAACAATATGTTACAGATCTATTCAAAATTGTAGAGGTAAAGGTGTGGGAGTGAGGAAAAAAAGAAAAAAAACAATGTCATGAGATGGTATAAAAAAAGTCACTCTTAAATAAGATTTTCTTAAAATTACAAAAAAAAAAAAGAACTATCCTTAAAAATAGAACCTGGAGGTTCCAAATAGACTGCTCAGTGGAGCGGGTCACAATCATTCCTCTGTTCATATCACCACAAACATTGCCTTGGACCAAAATGCCATCAATATTTTCCCACCGCTCATCTAATTTAAAGTTATTTTGCCTCTTGGAAATTTCTCTAATACTTCTATATCTAGTATTTTATGTTTATGTATTTCCAGTGACCTTTGCATTATTCCTGCATATAATTTTATATTAAACTGATATGTATATAAATACATTTGGGTCACAATATTATAAATTTATTAAGGGAATAGATGGTTGTGGTGTGTGGTGGTGTGTGTGTGTGTGTGTGTGTGTGTGTGTGTGTGTGTGTAGAGAGAGAGAGAGAATAGTACTAGGGATCAAAATCAGGATTGTTCTATCACTGAGAAATACCACTCACCCTATTTTTACTTTTTAGTTTGAAGTTGGGTCCCACTAAGTTGCTGAGAGCCTCACTTAGTTGCTGAAGCTGACCTTTGACCTGAAATCCTTCCATCTCAGCCTCCCAAGTTTTGGGCCACCTTGCCTAGAAATATGGCTATTTTATACTTTCTTACATGTTGTGTGATGCCAAACAAAATGTGGGCTTCATATATGTAATTTAATTAAAATTGAATAAACCCAAACCTAAAGAAGGTAAAAATATGTATCTTCCTGCAGAAGGCTCTGAGGGGGATATTTTCTTGCCCTAGGCATTTGCCTGCTTCAGATTTGAGGTAGATATTCCTCTGGCTGAGTGGGTAGTGCTTTCATTGCCAAAATGTAAGCTGTTAGGTTTGAGAGTTCTCGTTACTTCTCTACTTAGCTCCAATTAGATCTTGGGAATCCAGTCTTTAAGTGGTACACAGATGCTGCGGGGACTCCAAGGGGTCACTGATCCTGACTCTCCTATAATAACAAAGGCACGAGGACTTTAGAGTTAGAGGCAAAATGACAAGTTCTGACCAGCAGGCTCTATGTAAGAGTGGCAGATGTCACTTCTGGTTCAAGGTAGTTCAGAGTAATTATCTCTTTCTTGGTCAGAATAGTCATGAAGTTTTTGCGTTGGGATGGAAGTATCCCAAGATTGTAGAGTCTCTGTTAGCTTGAACCACTGAGTGAAAACAGAAAGAAGATTATACATACTGGTTATCCATATATACATATTATCTTTGTTGTATTAAGCTACTGAGATTTGGGCATTTATTTGCTCTCAGAGTACAACACAGACTATTTAGACAAATAGCAAAAATCTCCTTTAGTATTTGAAGATGCATGAAAAATTACAGATTGTTACGAAATTCTGTTTGCTTCGGCATTAGTCCAATTCTCACAAGTTTTAAAAGACATTTAAAAAAGAAGGAAGTTACAAACATAGCCAAATCAGGAAATCACCACAGCTCTTGCGGTTTGGCGATAATTTTGCTTTTCAAATCTTTTCATTGCCCTCAGTTCATCTGGAATGATACTTAGTTTACTGTTTTCTATAATTGGCTTCTATGATCTATCCTATCATCCTAGGCCAGTGGCAAAAGCAGATTCTAATATACGAGACAAAGTAGATATTCTTAATAATGCATATAAAATACTGACCTTCATTTTCTTTGGAGTACTAAGAATTGAAGCCAGGGACATTCTACCTCTGAGCTATACCCCCAGCCCTATTTTCTTTGATATTTTGCTGAGGTTGGCCATAAACCCATAATCCCCCTGTCTCAGCCTCCGAAGTCCTGCGATTACAAATCCGTATCACCATGCCCAGCTTGAATTGGTAAGTTCATTATCTGACTCCTAACTTCCATCAGGACCTCACTCAGATCTATGCTTCTAAAAATATCTTCCTAATTGAATCCTAGTTCACAGTGGTATTTATCCAGTGTGAAATATTTAGGCATTCATCACATATTCCTGCATGCTTCTTTACACCCCATAATGTGCTTTTCCTCAACTATACTGTCAAGTCATTGAGAACAATGAACATGTGTGTGAAGGCACATTCTTAGAGTACTGGATAATAATACTGTTTCAGATACCAACACTGTGCCAGATACTGCACCAGGTCATCATATGTACCGATTCTATTGTTCTTACACAACCCAACAGGGCAAGTATTGCCATTGTTTTATTTTTTATTTAGACAGCTGGGTCTGTGAATTGTTCAATGATACACAGAGAGTAAATGGCAGAACTATGTGGCAGTAGTTGCTTTGTGTTCAACAAAATGTATTTTTTCCTCCTCTTGGGATCACAGGTAGATTACATTTTCCAGCCTACCCTGAAGACAGAAGTGGCAATACCATTGAGTCCTCAGAGATTTACTGTAGGTCATGCCCAGAAGTGGCTCATCAAAATCTTACACTCAGTTTTCTGCTTTCTCCTCCCCCCCCCACTTCACCCATCTCTCCACTGGACAGTGACACCTAGGGTGGCCTTGAAAGTAGTGTGTTGAAGAAGCAGAGATTCCCAGAGGCTGAAAATATACTAAATTCATTGAGTGGCTGCATGGTGATTCACACCTCATCTACTGCAATTGAAGTTCCTTGCCAGGTGTGGTGGCGCGCGCTTGTAATCCTCGTGCTTGGGAGGTGGAGACAGGAGGATCGCGTAGGTTCAAAGCCAGCCGCGCTGGCTTAAGAGACCCTGTTTCCAAATAAAAAAGTATAAAAATAGGTCTGGGAGTGTAGCCCGGAGGTAGAAGGGTTTCCAGGAACCCCAGTACCACCAAAAAAAAGAAAAAGAAAAAAAGAAATTCCTACCAACAAGAAAGATACTTCTATTGAGTTACCACTAAAATTGGGGAGCATTTTGATTTAACATCTAGCCTGTACTCAGAAATGCAGAATGGGGTTACAACTTGGATATACAGAAAATTTAAATGCTACCCTACTTCATGAATTTAGACATTCCGAATGTGGGTTCCTTAAAATGCATTGAATTGCAGATGAAAAGAAGTGTTAAAATTTTTAGAGATAAGTTATCTATAAATTTAAATAATACTTTAGCTAATTATGCAAATACCAATTTTCAAAAGTTGAAAACATTTTTCCTCTTTTCCCCAAGGTAATATCCCATGGTTAATACTGTGCTATAATAGATTGAACTTATCAACTACTTTTGAGTTTTACCTTTTAATACCAATTTTTATGAAAGATATCCAACTGCTACTGAGTTAAGTTTAGATAACTTATGAATCATTTAGAAATGCTATGCAGACTTCAAATGATGATATATGTTTGATGTTGAATTTGAACACATCTAGAATCTATAGCAAATGAGGAAATACCTAGTGATGTGTTATAGATAAAAATTTTAAATGTCATTAATGAATTAGGGGTTCATCAAAAGAAGTCATATATTTAAATTAACAAGTACAGGCTTTTATATTTCTATTACAGTCATGGCTATGTTTCAAACACTCAGTTATCGTCAGAGGTGGTAGAGCCTTACCCTTTTGATAGCATTGATTTGCTTTGGTTATAGGTTAACTCTAGTTTCATGTATTAAGTTGCCTGTGCTCAACATTCTACATATATTTCCCTGGAATGATGATTGACGCAAACCATGTTGAAATGGAAATCCACAAGATCAAGGAAGTTTAGAATGCTTTGGATATGTCAGCTGCCAAAAGAAAGAGATCCTATGCAGATATTTATTGATCCAAAGTAGATATTTCATTAGAAAAAAATAAAGTTATACTGTATCAGTTATTAATATAGACATCAAAATAAATAAAACAATGTCGATAGTGAAGTTATTATTAATCAGTGATGTCCTTCTTCAGGTAATATTCACTCCCTGACATTCCTAATACAGTTTAGCCATTAAATTTTAGCACAATAAAATGGCCATAGAGAAGAAAAAAATCAGACATGATGTGGAGCATTCTCTACTTAGGACTTATGTCAGAACACCCATGTGTGGCTGAACACTGCTGTCCACATATGACTGTAAATTTGTTATACTACATATTCCATATCCCTCATTGAGTAGGTCTTATGAGACAATATTTTTCCGGAGTTCCACACTTTTTTTCTAAAGTGCCACCTCTTTTTGTGTTGCTTGTTATTGCAATAATATCAGAACAAATGGCAAGTTAATCTTAGCAACTGTGGAAGCGGTCCTGAAAGCCCAACAAATCGAATGCAATAGCTTATTAGTTGTAATTGCTGTCTCCTTTCTGGCTTAGTTGTACCACTTTAAAGAAATGTCATATAACAGTAGGAGAGTAACTTCCGCTGCCTCTTTCCAACCTGTCACTTAGCCTGATTTTCTCCCTGAGTTTTAGAAATATATTAAGAACAGTGCTTAAATTTTCAATCCTATTGCTTAATTGTTTACAGCATGCCTTCACATGTCTTTTCATGATTATGTCTCAAAAACCACAGTCAAATAAGTTTTATTGTCATTCCTAGTATTACAGAAAAGGAAACAAGTTTCTGAGATATTACACAAAAGGTCAGTGACCATGATTTGGTGATAAAGTGGGAGATTAATAATTCAAATTTTATTAAAATTTCTAGAATCTAAGCCCCTTATAGCAAATCATATAGCCCCTAAATGGATAAGAGTGTACACAAGATATATACCAGGATATACAAGCAGTTTCTGGCATATATAATATATATATATATATATATATATATATATATATATATATATATGTGTGTGTGTGTGTGTGTGTGTGTGTGTGTGTGTGTGTATGTATATATATACACACACACACATGTGGATATATACACATATGCTGACATATATATATATATGTATATGTGTATGTACATATATGTGTGTGTGTTTGTGTGTGTGTGTGTGTGTGTGTGTGTGGTGTGTTTCTAGGGATTGAACCATTGAACCTAGGGGTATTCTACCTTCAAGTTACATCCCTGGCACTATTTTATTTTTTTCATTTTGAAACAGACTATGTTGCTGAGAGATTCCCAAAGTTGCTGCATCTGGCTTTAAGCCTGGAGTTTCCTATCTCAGCCTCCCAAGTACTGAGATTGTAGGTGTGAGTCACCACACCCAGCTCAGGATGAATTTTTAAGAGCCTGCTTTGGGCTTATCTCTTTGAAGTATACAAGCTGATTACACTCACCTCTTTGCAGACTACAAGTATAATTGTATTACATATAATAAAATGAAGAAATGACGATGATCATGAGATGAGCATCTCTTTTGTATGGTTCTCCGTCCGTTCTCTCATGCCCTTCTCCTCCTCTTTCCACGATGAGAGCGGGATAGCCTGTGCTATGCTTCCGAGCTTCCGTTACAGCTACCATACCAGCTCGTGTCCTACCATGTGTGATTCTGGTTCTATTGGATGTACGTGAAACTCTGATAGGAGACTTTGGGTAAAGACTTCTTTTATCATCAAAAGGGACAAGTGGAGAGGGTGAAGCCCTCCTCCATTTTCTGCTCATTCAACTTTCACCTTAGAAATAATAGAAAAAAAAAACTTTTCAAACATAAAGGCCATTAAATAGCCTACACACCTTAAAGGCTTAAAAAAAAAACCTACAGCAAATTCATTACTCCAGACGTGTATTAAAAGGGAAAAATTGTTTATCTGGTTAATGTTAAATATATATTTATATGTAAATACTTATATAAATTATATATATTTAGCATATATATATTTAATTCCCCATCCCCAGAATAAGTCAAGGTTCTCTGTATTCTAAATTCCCACAAAAGCATTTTGGTGAATAATGAGACTTTGAACAAATGAACGCACATTCAAGTGATCCTATTTGTTTCCATTCAAAATTAGATCTCTTCAGTATTATACATATGGTAGTACATTTATCTAAAGAATGAAACGTATGTTGAATACATGTGTATTCACATGTGTATAGTTGTCACATTCAAATGTAACCCACCCTCACTTTTCAATTCTTTGTAAAATTGTAAAGATGAGCGTTGGTTCAGATAAAAGGTAATTCACACATGAGCAAGTGCTCAGTGGATGAGGGAAGAAAGGTCATCAGTTTATTGTGCAGTTAGTCAGAAAGAGTGTGAAGATTACAGAGAATTGTGCTCTCTGTGTGTTTAGGACTCACGTATTCATCTGGCTATTGATATCAAAGGTTTAAAATTAATTTTGTGTAAGATGTAAGCAACATTGAGACCAGAATACAGGCTTTCGAGAATACAGACAGGCAAAGAGAGCTACAAAGCCAAGTATTTATGCTACAATAATCGAGCAGTTTTAAAAGGACTGTTGGCACTGTGTAGGAAAGAAGGTGATGGCAGTTTTTGAGGACAGGAATGGAAAACTGTTAAACTAACTGAAAACCCCCAGAGGGCTGATAGTTCCTAGAAGAACCATTTAGACATATTTGGAGTGAGGAAGAAGGAAAAAAGATAAAAGGAGAACTTCCTTTAATTTGGAATTAAAAGGTTTCAAATGGAAGAAAGAAAGAAAGATATATAAAAGATAACTGAATCAACTTGGATTATCAAAAGCTGCCAAACTGAGCAGGAGAACAAGAGATTAATAATCACAAATGCTGGCAAGCAAGTCAACCTGCAGCTACCTTTCCACATGAAAAAAAAAAGAGAGAGAGAGATATAAACTGCAAACCTGGACCAAACTTACAGACAAGTGTTGGAAATATGAATCTATGATAGGATGACCACAAGGGAAGTGATAAGCATACACATGCATGATGGTAAACTACATGTAGAAATGCGGTAAGCACTCGATGATGTGTAGAAGAGTAGACTATTTCCTTTAAAATAGTATTAAATATTTAGCATAGTATTAATAAAGCTAGGTAAGTTTTTCCCCATAAAAATACCCAGTAACTTGTCAAGAAACTCTACCATTTATCATGATACTTTTGATCTGCCGTTTTGAAATTCTACTCAGAAGCAGTTTATGACCCAAACTACTTTTTCAGATTTTAACCAACTTGGGCTCTCTTGTTTCACAGTCTTAGCACAATGAAACTTTGTGATATTTGTAAACCCAGTGTACTAATGGGCAAGAATTTTTAGCACATCTAAACTCAAAACGTGTTTTAGAACTCATAAATGTTGCATCTACTTAGGTCTGGCATGATCTCATAATTTTATTATGTAATTTTCAAATATCAATAAAAAACTAAAAAGCAAGTTGTTCATTAAAAAAACCAAAACAAACAGTTTCCCAGATCATAAAGAAGAAAATGATAAAGCTTTATTTAAAATAATTAGACATGGAAAAATGAAGTAATATTTTCAAGAGAACTATATAAAGTCAATACTGTTAAGTTGTTAAATTGTTCTCTGTCCCCAAATTGATTTATCAATTTAATGTGCAAAATATGGGGAAAAATTCAGAGCCAGCATGTATACGCAAACTATGTTTTAAAACAGTGGATAAAAGGTTTTTTCGGTTATTTTAAGACAAATAGAAGCCAGGCATGGTGGCGCACACTTGTAATCCCCGTGCTTGGGAGGCGGAGACAGGAGGATCGCGCTGGTTTGAAGCCAGCCTTGCTGGCTTAAGGGACCCAGTTTCCAAATAAAAATATAAAATAGGTCTGGGAGTGTAGCCCGGAGGTAGAAGGGTTTCCAGGAGCCCCAGTACCACCAAAATAAATAAATAAATAAATAAAATAAAATAATATAAAAATAAACAAATAAATAAATAAAATAAAACAAATAGAGATGGAAATGTTGGTTATGAATGTCGGGGGGGGGAGAACATCTGATTTAAATTTCATACTGTATTCAAAATTCTACTACAGATTCACTGAAAGTCTGAATTTAAAGAATAAAACCATGAAACTTCAAGGGAAAATATAAGCTATAGCAAAATAGTTCAGTGATTGTGAGAAAGAAAATGATTTCTTAAACATGTCAAAAAAAAAGAGCAACAATCATTAAAAAAGTACCGAGACATACAACTTCACTGAATTCTTTAAAGGCCAGACTTTTAAAAACATAAAAAAAGGAGTGGTGTATTTAAATAGTACAAATGGAAACAATGGTTTTGAACAGGGGGCAGCAAAATACCACAGGGATGCCAAATGCAGTCAGTTCCTGATTTCATACAGCCTTTGAGCTGAGAGTTTCTTTTTAAAATTTTAAATGTTTGTAAAAAAAATATCCAAAGAGGAATAATATTTATTCACATGTGAAAATTTGCGAATTTTTCATTTGGATTATTGGAATGCATCCACAGTACTTATTTTCGTATTGTCTATGCTGACTTTCACACAACACTCCAATGGCAGAACTGAGTAACTGTGATGGAGACCATATGTTCCGTAAAGCTCAAATTATACAGGAATTGGCCCTGCACAGAAAGCATGTGCTGACCATGGCTGAGAAAAAAAACTGCACCACTATCCTTTCTACTCAGCAGCCCTAAAACGACTATCAGTTCCAACATACTTTTAGTCTGAGGAAGGCCTCAAAATCTGTTTCCCAGCCAGAACAACTTGCTTTGGAATTTCTTCTTTCCTCTCTTACTCTAACCAGATGCTCTCCAAGTGATCTATTACTTGGGGTGCAATGGTCTCCAAGTAATTTATTACTTGGGTTGTTTTCTCTAATATTCATGTTGACAATTAGCTACAACACAACATTACAGGAAGGTGTGGGCTCCTTCCAGTGAATGGGATTAGTTGCCTTTATAAAAGGGCTTGGCAGAGGAAGTTTCTTTCTCTTGCCCTTCTGCTCTCCATTATATTATGATGGGTCATTCCTTCTCTGGAAGATGCAGCATCAATGTGCCCTCTTAGCAGCAGAGAGCATCCTTCACCAGATGTCAGAACCTCGGTCTTAATCTTAGTCTTCCCATCTTCCAGAACAGTGAGAAAACAGATTTCTCTTTTTTTTTTTTTTACAAGTACCCAGTCTCAGGTGCTTTGTTATAGCAGCACAAAACAAAATAAGATATCCAAGTGCAAATTTGAATTTGTCTATGAAACTCCATATTTAAATTGCTCCATAAATTGTACCTCACTGAAGAAATAAAATCTAAGCTGATCAACATGCACAGGAGGCCAGTGGCTGTCTCCCCAGACATATTTCTGGCCACTACTCATATCCCATCACACATTTCTGCTCTATATTACTAGTTACTTACAGTTACACATGGACACTTGTATCTGAGTGTCCATGCATTGCTGGGCTTCTATAAAATTCTTACACCCTCTGCTAGGAATGTTTTCCTTAACATATCACCTTCCTACTTCATTCTTTTTGAGACTCACTTAGTATCTCACTTCCTTCAGGAAACCATATCAATATACTTTTTTGTAGTATTAGGGATGAAACCCTGGAGCATTCTAACTCTCAGCTATACTACCATAACTATTTTTTATTTGAAAACAAGGTCTCACTATGTTGCTGAGAGCCTCACCAAATTGCTGAGTCTGGCTTTGACCCTGAGATTCTTCTGCCTTGAATAGAAATATGTGGCCTTTTTTATGCTTTCCTAGCCCTCTTGCTAAGTAAGGATCTAATTTTTCTTGTAGTTTTGGCATTTAGAATAATGTTTGGCATATACTTAAACAAACAAACAAACAAACAAACAAGAAACCTTTGTCAAAACTATGTTACTAAAAGGCAAATCAATATGTGGGATTGCATGAAACTGAAGAGCTTCTGTACAGCAAAGGAAACTATCAAGAACCTCAACCAAGAGCCAACAGAATAGGAGAAGATTTTTGCCAACTACTTCTTCGATAGAGGGCTAATATCTAGAATATACAGAGAACTCAAGAAAATCAGCACTAAGAAAACAAATAACCCAATAAAAAATAGACAAGTGAATTAATAGATACTTCATGAAGGAAGAAATTCAAATGGCCAATGAATGCATGAAAAAATGCTCAACATCATTAGCAATCAAAGAGATGCAAATCAAAACTACCCTGAGATTTCACCTAACTCCAACTAGAATGGCAATCATTCAAAACACAACAACAAAAAATGCTGGCAAAGATGTGGAGAAGTAGGAACTCTTACTATATTGTTGGTGGGATTGCAAATTAGTGCAACCACTTTGGAAAACAGTATGGAGGATCCTCAGAAGAATAGGAACAAACTTACCATATGATACAGAAATACCACTTCTGGGTATCTACCCAAAAGAAAAGAAACCAAACTACCAAACTAATGCATGTGTATCTAGGTTCATAGCTGCACAATTCACCATAGCCAAACTATGGAACCAGCCAAGATGTCCATCAACAAATGAATGGATTATAAAACTGTGGGATATGTACATAATAGAATTTTACTAGCCATAAAGAAAAACACAATTACAAAATTTACAGGGAAATGAATGGAACTTGAGGACATTATACTAAGTGAGATTAGTCAGTCACAAAAAATAAGAAATTGGAAGCTTTCCCTAATATGCGAAAGCTAGGGAGAAATGAGTAGGAGGAAATCCAGATAAAGAAGGAGATTCCATAGAGGAGCAGATAAGGTGACAACATAACCAAGGGGATGGGAGGGGGAAGAGGGAAACTCTCCAAAGTACATGATGTACTAAAACAAACATATCAAAGTCAATCACTAAGCTAAGCATGGGAAGGAGGGAGGGAAAGGGAATTAAGTTAGGGCTAATTGGGTGAGTGTGCATGCATGCCTCCACGATCTTGTACTCCATAAATATGCATGAATACACTCACCAATAAAAAGTTTAAAAATTAAATGTTAATTATTTTTATTTTTTAATTATAAATGAACAGATTTAAACAAACTCAGAGAAAGTTAATGTCTTGCTTATGGATCATGGAAGGCCATGAAATAACTGGGCTAGGATTTAAATCTGGTTTTCACTAACTTCAACATGCATGCACTTTCAAAAGGCATGCTGACAAAAATTCAGCTTACAAGGATGCATAGGTATAGATGTAAATTTATTTATTTATTTATTTATTTATTTTTATTTATTTATTTATTTTTGGTGGTACTGGGTGTAGAACCCAGAGGCTTTCTACCTCCAGGATACACTCCCAGACCTATTTTATATTTTATTTGGAAACAGGGTCTCAGTTGCTGAGAGCCTCTCTAAGTAGCTGAGGCTGGCTTTGAACCTGTGTGATCCTCCTGTCTCAGCCTCCCAAGCGCTGGGATTACAAGCGTGTGCCACCACGACTGACCCTAGATGTAAAACATTTTTAAAAAGTTAATTTAAAAATTGAATGAGGCCAGGCGTGGTGGCGCACACTTGTATTCCCCATGCTTGGGAGGCTGAGACAGGAGGATCGCGCAGGTTCGAAGCCAGCTGCTCTGGCTTAAGAAACCCTGTTTCCAGATTAAAAAAAAAAAAAAAGTATAATATAGGTCTGGGAGTGTAGCCGGGAGGTAGAAGGGTTTCCAGGAACCCCAGTACCACCAAAATAAATAAATAAATAAATAAATAAATAAATAAATAAATAAATAAAAATAAAAAATTAAAAAAGGAATGAGAACAAGCTAGATGAATAAAGGGAAACACATTTCAATGATTCAGTGCTGTTAGAAATCAAACCCAGAAAATATGAGTGTTCTTCATCATTCCTCAACTCAGCAAATAAATCCACAAGCCTGAAACAGAGAAGAGGATACTGAGCCGATTCTAGAATATTTGCTCAATGTCCTACTTTAAAATCATCAATGACAAACTGCACTGAGTCCCTGCAAACTGTTTCCAAAGATCAATTACTCCATTTGCAGCCAGCCTGAATGGATAAAAGGGTCCCGGGATTCCCATGGTACCTGCCTTTCATGTTTACCCTCCTACAGATTCTGGTATTTCATTGAGATAATCTTCTCAGCACCCTAAGCCAAGGGTTTGGTTGCTAATAATTTCTTGTCTTCCCCTTGAATTCTAGACCAGTTTTGGCAGCTAAAAGGAAGATTGAACAGAAAAAAAAAATGCTTAAACCACCTAATTGGTGTGATCGCATATTTTCTACTTTGTGAAGAGCAGTAGAAGCGGTATTGACCCATCACTACTGCTCGACAGTGAAATGTCAGGACAGGGCTGCAACAATATTCTCTGTAATGAACCAACTCTGAATACCAAGTCGAGTGGGCTGGTGGAAATCAAGTGAGAATGAAAAAGTATAAACACTTCTGATTAACAGCGAATAGCACCAGCTGGAGCAGACAGGGCAACACAAAAGGGTCAGCTCTAGTGCTGACAGGTTTGGCAAGCCAACCTCGTTAACATCAAGATGAAACTTCATTTGCTCACTATTTCATAGGTTGTTTCAAAGATGCCTCCTGCAAATTGACTTAGGAGATGGAACTGCATTGAGCTTGACTTTTCTGGCAAAAAAAACAAAACAAAACAAAACAAAAACAAAAACAAAGAAATTTGCCAATTCTTTCTAGATGCTTGTAGATATTCAGATTAAAAAGGGGAGCATATGATAAAACAAAATAAAAATAAAAGCCACAAAGCTTCTCGCAAAGAAAGACCTGGGAGATTTTTAATAAGAGTCTGGATGGAATTATTCCCTTCCTTAATGAAACATCCAAGCTCAAAGAGAAAACAAACATGGAATGGCTGACAGTGTTCAAACTTTGGTACGACACACTTATTAAACAGCCTGAAAAGGGGTCAGGTAAGAGCACTTTGAGATCTACTCGGCAAAATGATCCCAATGATTCTACACATTTCTTGGGATCTGAAAACATTAATAAACTCACTAGTGAGGTGGTCTAATTTAAATCAATTGGGGTAGCAATGTACAGATTGGCTTATATGCACACATGGAAGACATGTTTACTGTGTATGTCTAAAATTCAGTGATGGAATGTGAGTTCCATGATTTGGAAATTCTTATGAGTACAAAGTTGTCCTGTAAAGGTCACTATGAAAACTATATATAAATGTAATGACCAGGAGACTAGTACCTTCTATATCTATTCTGAAAAATAATGTAAATGCTGAACAGTTCAAATAGAAGCCAGTAGTTATAGAAGAGACACCATTTCATAAACTTGGTCTGTACAGGTTGTAACCATTTTAAATGTCTAAATATGGGTCAAGGTATGGATATTTCATCTGTGGCCTTCAAGAGAAGCATTCAAAATGATTCATGTAGATGTAGTTCTTGCCTAAGATCTTTTATGGCTGACCTTGGAACTCTGAAACTCAGGTTTGTGTCTTCTGTTTGAGTCCTAAGCCCTTCCTTGCTTTTATTATATAATTAATGCATATAAAATTCAGTGTATTCAGAGTTCTACCCCAGAAATCCATGCTTTCCTAAATGTGGGATTGAAAAATGATCCCATGCTTATTTTGAGAAAACAAACAAACAAACAAACAAACAAAAAACAGTGACTGTTGGGAGAGGCTGAATCTCTAAAGGAGGGGTTACTGTGGCATTTTTAAATAGAGGGGGTGGAATATTTAGAATAAGTGTATGATTTTGAACAAAGCAAAAACACATTTCTTAGAGCAGTAGGATTAAGTGTGTCTATAATGTTTAAGTTCAGTTAGAAATGCCAAGAATAAATAAATTTGGTCTGATGGTTTGACGTAGATTACAAGGGAGGTATTAGATGCTGCTCATTTAAAGCCAAAGCAAAGTGTGGCATCCATAGACTAATGGAAAACATCTCCAACAACTATCAGAAATCTCAAGAAATAGTTCAACTGAGATCTAGGGGCACTCCCAAGAGTCATTCTGAAAAGTGCCAGCCTTCTTTAGGGATTAGTAAAGACTCAAGGAAAGAGGGAAAGAGATGAACAATCATTTAGCAGAGACCTTTTTCGTAAATTGCGGTGTAACATGTACCACTGAGTTTTTGTACTTTAATTAGTTCATCCTTCCAAGAGATAGACTATGCCTTTTCCTGATGCAAGAGATGGTGGCAAATGACCTTGCAGAAAAATTGAAAAAAGAGAAAGAAGGTCATGTATTCCATAGTAAAGTTTGAGAGTGAAAAAACTCTTTTCCTTTGATTTCTCAGGTGGTCTCAAAAGAAATGACTCAAACAAGCAAAAGAACTAGAATTTTGTTCAATATAGCATAGGGTGAGGAAGAACAAAGTAATATTGGGGCAGTAATAAAAAAGGAAAAAATGAGGCCTCAGTTCCTATTTCCTCTCCAACAGGCAGTTTACAGGCAATGCCTGCAGGGCAGCTAGAATGTACCTAGACAGGTTCAGTAACTAGACCTGAGGCAGGCATGGTGGCACTGGCCTGTAAACCTAGCACTTGGGAAGCTGAGACAGGAAGATCATGGGTTTGAGGACAACCTTGGCAAATAGCCAGATTCTCAGAAACTTGGTGAGGCTCTATTTCTTTTTTTCTTTCTTTTTTTTTTCTTTTCTTTTTCTTTTTCTTTTTCCTTTTCTTTTTCTTTTTCTTTTTTTTTTTTTTCTGGTGGTACTGGGGTTCCTGGAAGCCCTTCTACCTCCGGGCTACACTCCCAGACCTACTTTATATTTTTGAAACAGGGTCTCTTACGCCAGCGCGGCTGGCTTCGAACCTGCGCGATCCTCCTGTCTCTGCCTCCCAACTGCGGGGATTACAAGCATGCGCCACCACGCCCGGCCACGAGGCTCTATTTCAGAATAAAAAATAAAACAGGGCTGAGGGTTTGGAGGTAGAATGCTGCTGAGATCAATCCGCAGTATCATTAAAAATTAGTCAGATAGCCTGGTGTGGTGGCACATGCTTGTAATCCCCGAGCTTGGGAGGCAGAGACAGGAGGATCGCACAGGTTCAAAGCCAGCCTCGCTGGCTTAAGAGACCCTATTTCCAAATAAAAGTGTAAAAATATGCCTGGGAATGTAGCCCAGAGGTAGAAGGGTTTCCAGGGAAAACCCCAGTACCACCAAAAAAAAAAAATAAAAATAAAAAAATAAAAAATTAGCCATAACTGAGGGGAGGACTTAGGACCCTCAATTTTATGAAAAATAGCCAAAAAATAATTCTGCAGATGGAATCAATTGGAGCTCTTTTTAAAAATTCAGAAACATGTGGGATGGTTGTTGGTCTAAAGTATCTAGAAAACAAGCTTTTCGTGATACTTATCTGTAGAGCCATTTTTTTCTAAGAATCTCTCTCTCTCTCTCTCTCTCTCTCTCTCTCTCTCTCTCTCTCTCTCTCTCTCTGTGGTACCAGGGATTAACCCCAAAAACATTCTACTTCTGAGCTACACTTCTACACTTCCAGCCCTATTTTATTGTTTATTTTAATACAAGATCTCACTAAGTTGTAGAGGGTCTTGCTAAATTGGTCACAAACCTGCAATCCTCCTGTCTCAGCCTCTCAATTACTGGGATTACTGGTATGCACCATCATGCTTGGATATTTCTAAGATTTTATCTAGAGCTATGATTTAGTATAACCTTTATTTGTGCAAAGAAAGCCTTTGATAAAATATTAAAATAAAAATATCTTTCAGAGGTTTATTTCCTAGGCAAGTGGCTACTCTATGTTTCTAGGAACATACATCTGATCTATAGCCTGACCTGTGCTTTTGCATTGAAATATATAGCCTTGCAAGTCTTTTCTGTTTTTCTAAGGTCTTTCATATTCACTAGAACATACACTGCATGAAGACAGGAACTCTGGTGTGTTCAAATCCCTCAGGTGCTCAATTCAGTTTTGATGAGTAAATATGTGCCTTATTACTTACAGGTTAATGGTGTTCATTGAGGAGGGATGGTGTTGTACCTCATGGGGCATTTGACAATGTCTAGACACTGCCCAGCTGCCAAAATAAGAAGGGGGTATTGCTACTGTCATCTAATGGGCAGAGTCCAGCTATCCTAAAATGTATAGTAAACCTTCTCGCCATTCAATACATGACTAAGCATTATCGAGCCCTAGCTGTCAATAAATCCAAGGGTCAGACACTCTACCTTTGATAAATAAAAACAACTTAAAGATTAATTCATTGATCTCAGGTAATGCATGTTTATATCAAAATTTTTAAGCATTAAAGTGATATTTTATCATGGCTTTAAAAATAAAAAGCACTAAAAGATAAGTGTTAGCAGTTGACAGACAAGAGATCAATTAACAGTTTTCTGTACATTTCAATATTAAGAGAATTTCTAGATAACAGATATCAACCTGAAGTCTTGACGTTAGTGACCTGTTTCCTAGGTGCCAGTGGGATCCTGGCACTGGAGGAATTATTGGTCGAGGAGGATACAGACCACACTATGAGAACAATCAATTTGTGTAGTTCACAGAGTTCTAACTTAGGACTTTACAAAACTGGCCAAACACTGGCTTCTGAAAATCTCGTAAATTGGAAAATGGATTTCAGAGAAGAAACTTAGGCTAACTTCTTACCTTCATAATGTATTGAATGAGTCACTGTAGGTGGTAAAAAGAATATCTTTCCCATGAGATGATTTAGATACATACAACTTAGTCCCAAACCTTACCTGGAGTCTATGAATGAAGATGGCTCTTTATCAGTAACAAGTGCCTGGAGAATAAACCTAGACATCTCAAACACTTTCCTGTGTCCTGAATAAGCAGAACCTCGACAGTAGAAATAAAATGTGCCCTTATTAAGCAAACTGTAAAGATGCTGTTCTTTTCTGCATTTCAATATCCTTCTTTCTTTTTCTTATTTCAACCAAGAAACACAAAGATGAGGCTTTTAATTCTGCATATTACCTACTTGCTGTGGCTCCAGCCACTGACAAAATCAGTGTTTCTGTCATTTCACTGGGAGAAAGGGTTTATTAGAGTGAGTCTTTTTTTATGTGGAGCCCACTAGGAACCTAACTGTTGGCATCTGACTTCTACCACAAAGAACACTGAACAGCTCGCCTGGGGAATGTACACTTCAGTCCCCTTTGAGCTAGTGTTGAACAAGGATCTTGAAGAAAAGAAGAGTAACAGCCAAATAACTGCCAAATCAAATACTAGGACTTCTGAAAAAGACTCCCTGCCTTCCTATGGAACTATTTCCTTCAGCAAGGCCTAGAGAATTATCAATCTACTTATATTTAGTGGGTATTTTTTAAAATTCCAGATGTGAATTGAAAAGAATAGTTGGAAAAACTGGGAATTTGTACCTTATCTTTTCTCAAATATTTCTCTTTTGTCAGTGAAGATTAAAACAAGGGGAAAAGTGAAAAAAGGAAATGAAAGACTTAAGTATGTTTGTTTTAAAACTCAGAATATGAAGATGGATTTTTATTTCTTCTCCAAGGAACAAACAGCTGTTACCAATTCTCCCAGTGACTTTACAGCTGTCTATGCACTGCTTAAGAATTTGAAAGGAGTAATTTGGAAATGTGAAATGAAGGCTTTAAAGATGCTTCCATACTTTGACCAATCAATTCCATTTTCGTGATTTTATATTAAGGAATAGCCAATCACACAAGCAGGAAAGCATAAAGAGTGACCTCACAGTTAAAAGTTAAAATTTTGGGAAGAGGAGTTAGAATTTACTTTCAGTCAACAAAAATTATGTTGTGGTAACAATGGTGATAATATGTTAACTTATACAAAGCAATATGTAAAGTGACATTAATTAACTATGTGTGTGATACTGGACATTGAACCCAGGAGTACACCAGGTGCCTCTTAGCAACAAACTCTAGTCCTTTTTAAATTTTTAAAATTGAGCCCAGGGGTACATTGGGTTCCTCTGAGCTATACCTCCTAGTCCTTTTTAATTTTTGTTTTGTTTTGAAAAAGCATATCCCTAAGTTGCTAAGGCTAGCTTTGAACCTGCAATTATTCTGCTTCAGCCTTCTAAGAACTGGGATTACAGCTGCATACTACCATGTCTTGCCTATGTTATTTTATTTTATTCTATTTTATATATACCTTCAAAGTCTAGAAGGATATACCTCCAATCACTGTAATTTTATTATTTTTGAATTGAGAAATACTTTAATTAAAATACTTATCCTAAATGTTAATGAAATATTTATCACAGCATTATTAAAGAAAATTATTGTTGAGTAGAATTCCACTGTGTGTATTTCCTATAATTTTTCAATGGATTTGGATATGTGTATACATGTGAAGATAACATTGTTAACCTGGAAACTCAGTATTGGAAGGAAGGGAAAAGGGAGAGGGGGGGGCACCAAGTACTGTGTGAATATATGCCATTGGCAACACGAATACACATTATGATGTGAGACTATAGTGCACCAATAAAAATATTAAAAAATAAATTAAATAAGAAAAATTATAAAAATCCCTACATGTAAGAGGAGTTTTATAGATGTGTTATCCTTCTCAGGTCATGGCAGCTTGGTGCATAATAGTTGCATCTTTTAATAGAATCAATACTTTCAAATGCATTCAATTTGATGCAATGACACACATTTTGAACAGATAAAAGAGATAAAATGTTCTATTGGCACTGTGGCTAAAACTTCAATGTTTTTGATTACATAACTATAGAATATTTCTAAGGCAGGATAAATTACATCCACTATTGATTTTTAAAAGTACAACCTATTTAAAGACATTTATCTACTTGTAATCGACAGTGTATAATCCACTGCTCTAATAGCTTAATGGTCTTTTAACTAAGAATAAAAAAAAAACACTGTTAGATTATAAACTCCTTTTTGGTCAACTAGAGGTGGTTAAGACTTATCTGTGTATCTTAATTTGTAGAACTTAATTAAGCAGACCAATTTATCAAGTTCTTACTCTGCGCTGAGAAGAGAGGTCAGTGCTACCATGGGCGGCACTGGGAATAGGCCACTTGGATTGCTAAGGACCACATTCATTCTGCCCAGGCTGTATCACTACTGCAATAGCCCAGGTATCACAGCCATGAGACATCACCTCTATATTCTCAGCACTTTCTTTTTACCCTGCAAGTAGTCATCAAAACTAGCAATCAGAACTAGTAGACAAAACTAGTAGTGGTCAAACCAGTAGACAAAACTAATAGTCATGAAACAAGAGGATTCATGGCAACACAAATGAGGCTCCTAGAATGTAAAACAATAATTGGCCTGTCAAGAAATATTATATTATTTCCTCTCAAATTCTCTATGGCAAAAACAATGTTAGTGTGTGTCCTTTACCCCATGGGGAGTCTAGTTTTGGGTTGAGAATGTTTAGTAGCCAAACATATGTGGTCATTTGTTAATTATAAAAGGAATTATGAAAATCCATACTGCATAATTTTGGCTTGGGTTAGGTTAAGGCTTTTGAGGGACTGAGATATTCTTCTGTGTTTCAATGTTCACATGGTGATTGAACCAGAAATATTAAACCAAATTTTATTTTTATCCAAATTTTAAAAATGTATATAGATTTATATATACATACACACATCTGTGTGTGTCTGTGTGTGTAAATCTAAAGCCAAATCATGTCAGTGTATAATCTTGTACAAAGATAGACCCTTGATAAAATTCCACATTTCGTTTTTATTAAAGCATAGACTTTAAATTATTATCATATTATAAAATACATATAGTCTATATATGCTGTGCTATTATGGATTGAACCTAGAGACATTCTACCTCTAAACTATACCCCAGCCCTTTTATTTTTAATTTTGAAACAGGCTCTTGCTAAGTTACTGTGCACTGGTTTTGAATCTGGAATCTTCCTTTCTCAGCCTTCCAAGTTCTTGGCTAGCAGGCATGCCTCTCTGCAGCTAGCTAACTACACATTTTAAAAACAAACATAAACTTTTACCAAAAGCATACCTGTGAACTTTAAATCAAATCAATACATCAACAACAAATAATTCAACAAGAATTCTTTCTTTTTTTTTTCTTCAAGGTTTTCTCAACTTATTTTTCTAAACTTGAGCAGTATTCTAGGACTTAGCTATGTTGGCTCTACCACCAATAAAATTACACAAGGAACTTGCCTTAATTCCACATATAAATCCCTAATAAGTTCTCTGGTTTTCCTAAGATAACTATTAATTAGTCAATAATTGCTTGAGGCTCCAATTGATTGGCACTATAAACAGAAGAAGGCTTATATGGTCCTTTTATTTCTGAGCTGTATTTAAGATTAAGTAAAATGTTAGCAGCATGTTATTAGGCAGAATGAAGAGGATTGTACAAAACCCACAAAGAGGCATGATTAAACACATGGCTGGCTGAGTCCTCTTTGCTCTGCAGACTGACAAGCAATACAGGAGGACTATGCATACGCGTCTTAAGATCACATCCACATACTGCATACAGATTGTCTTGCCGAAAAGCATCAAAACAAAGGCTTCAGGGAAATTCAACAAACGACCCCCCCAAACTTAGACCCTTTTTATTCCTGTGAATGTCTATCATATTTGTGTGATATAACACTTTATATTCATCTTATAAAAATATAAATAAGCTCCTATGGACATTTCTTTCCTGGAATCTATTTTATTGCTCATTTGATAATGAAGGAAAAACATTCAATGCTCATCTTTTCCCCGAAGTTTCATTCTACATATATTTGCATGAAATTTTCTTTTGTTTAGCTGTCTCATTAAACCATAAGGCCTAACAGACCTTCTGTAAGTTGCTGAAAAGTATTTGAAGTTGAGATCAGATATGGTTCATTGGTCACAAATTCTGAGATCACCCAGGGTCAGCATTCATAACTTTTAAAAGTCTTTTAAAACTAGATTCGTATTTTAAAGTAGATCAGTAAAACCAAAGGTGATATATTATTATTGTCCTTTAATGGCCATCTACTTTTCAAAGTCAACCTAGTATCCAAATTGTTGTTCTATTCCATTTAATTATCCCAGAAATGAAATTGTCAAAGTGCTATCTTACCTGGAATCACCTAAATAATAAATAACTCTCAAAGGAGACTGAACATCCTTGACATGAAATCCCCTAATACATTCTCACTACGTTAAACATCAAAAGTATATGTCAAATGTGGTCCAAGTATTGTGTTCTAGTTTTCTTCACTCTGGGTTCTTAACCATGTATGTTCTTCTCATCTGCATTTTTTTTTTTTTTTTGTACTGGGCTTTGAACTCAGTTGTATTCCATCACCAAGTTATTTTTGTTTTTATTTTGAAACAGGTTCTTCCTCAATTGATGAGGGTTTTGCTACACTGCTGAAGCTGGCCTCAAACCTGCCATCCAATGTATACCCCCAGCCCTTTTTATATTGAAACAGGGTCTCACTAAGTTGCTGAGGACCTTGATAAATTGCTAAGGCTATTTTCGAATCTGCAATACTCCATCTCAGCTTTTCAAATACTAGGGTTAAAGGTGTTCATGAATGCGCCTATCTCTGTCTTTTTTATGAGCATCTTTACTTTCCACAACTATCCTTGAATTATCAGCTTAAAATGGTCAGATTTAAATAAATTTGATGGCTCTCTTATTAGTACCTATGTTTCCAGAAATTAGCACTATTTGTCATTTTGTTTTCCCTTATCTTATTTGTTTTTCCTTGTATTTAAAAAAAAAACATCTTTTTTTTTTACTAGACTATATGAAACTTAAGAGAGCATTCTTACTTTTATTCACTAGTATAATCCCAGTATCTAGCATAGGCTACTGCCCTGTAGTCATTCAATAACATCTGCTGAATTATTCAATAAAAATAACTCTTGCTTTGTGGACTCTTATAGATATCCTGACATAGAGAGCTAAAATCAAGAGGGAATAAAACCCGCAGCTTTCCTTAAGGCATAGAGTTTCAATCGATATCCTAAGCAAACTTCCTCCACAAAGCTGAAGGAATTCACATAGAGTGACCTGGTGTGTTACTAAGTTACATAAGTCACTCTCTGTCATTAGATTTTATGAAAAATTGATAGGATATGGTAAGTGAAAATTCACCAACTTTTGTTCTCAGCTTCAAGAATAACACAGAGTAGAAAATGCTCAGCATTGTCTCAACATAAGAAAGTACAACAATTCTCGAGTAAATGACCTTACATTAAAATGAATGGACTTGTCAGTGGTGTTGACCAGAAACTTTAGAGCAGAAACAAATTAGAGAGAGCATATCAAGATGGGTGCCACCCATATAACTTGTTTCAAATATGATAAAGGAGGCTCCTCTTGGTTAAAATTTTCATCAGTTTTTCATAGACATATGAATATCCCCTGAAAAACTTACCCACTAGAACTAGATTATGTCTTCAGACATTTCCTTTGAAAATTTAAGAATCTAGCCAGGTATGGTGGCACATGCCTATAATTCCATTACTTGGGAGGCTATGAGAGAAGAATCAAAGGTTTGATGCTGGTCTTAGCAAAGTAATGAGACTCTATTTTTTAAAATTAAAACTTAAAGCTGGAGATCTATATCAAAGGTAGAGGAATGCCCCTAGGTTTAATACTTAATATACCCCCCAAAAAGTAAGATCTCATAAACAAAATGCTCTTGTATGAGCTGTAAGGTAAAATAGACATTTCCCCAGATTTACAGTAATAATTATCACTCATTAGTTTTGCATATATGACCATATTCATCAGTGACTGCGATTTTGGTAAAATAAGAGGCTGGGTGTTATAATGGGGTGACTCTGCTGTACATTAAATTATAAACTTGCTTGAAGCTCAAACCACATTCATCATAGTTTGGTCCTTGTTTAAAAACTTAAGTAAAAACTACACACATAAAATGTAGGATTATTGTCATTCTACACCATGAAGAGAAATACAAATCATAATAAAACCAGAAATTTTTATCTCAAATAGAAATATTGCACTTCATTTGGAGAATATAAATGAAAGTTGGTAGAAAATGGCTAAATTTAGTAATCATTCTTTAGTACTGCTGATACTGGATTACTGAGACTTTATTCAATATAAATTTATTGATTACCATGTGTATGACTATTAATATTTGAATTTGACTACACTAAAGTTGGCAAATGTTGTAGAAGAAATAATTAGAAAATTGTTTGATTAGAATTTTTCTTTTTTTTTTTCAGTACTGGGGATGGGACCCAGGGGCATTCTACCTCCAAACAACACCCCCAGCCCTATTTTTTATTCTTTATTTTGAAACAGGGTCTTACTGAGTTGCAAAGGACCTCAGTAAGTAGCTGAAGCTGTCTGTAAGCCATGATCTCTGTCTGTAAGCCATGATCTTCCTATCTCAGCCTCCTGAATACTGGGATTACAAGTGTGCACCACCATGCCTGGCCCATTTCTGTTACTGACTTAGAAACTGGGTGAGGGAGGATGAGAAAGCTTCCTTTAACTTGGACAAATGTGACCATCCAAGAATACCAACATGTTCACATTCATATCTAATTTCATACCAGGAACCTATCTTTGGCCAACATTTTCTTTACTGATACAAACCAAAATATTTCCTTTAACTAATAAATGATTCATAATTACAGTGGAAAGATAAAACTTTGCATTATTGTTAATTACTTTTACTTCTATGGATAAAAGGCCACTTTCTATTTCAGCTCTGAACTAAATCTATGTGTGTGTGTGTGTGTGTGTGTGTGTGTGTGTGTTTCTTTTTCACCATAAAAAATGTTGCAGGTACCATTGTACACATAAAAAAATGAAGGAGGAGATGTATTCTTATTCTTTATCTCTCCATATGAAAGTATGTGGCTTTGAGGCATAACCACATATAGGATGAAGAAATCTTTAACACCTTCATGGGCTTGTTTTTTTTTAATTTTATTGGCACATTATAGTATTACATATTTTTTATTTATTTTTTTATTGGTGCATTATATCCATACATCATATTGGGGTAAAAAACTTGTGTGTAGAGACATGCACACATCACTGATTTAACCCCTACCCAATTCCCACCCCATTCCCTCCCCTTCCCTCCCTCCCTTGTTCGGCTTAGTGGCTGACTTCGATATGTTTAAGTACATTGTGTGTTTTAGAAATTCTCTTCTTCCCCCCTCCTTTCTCCTCCTTTAGGTTGTCTTGTTTGTTCCTCCATAGGATTCTCTTTTTCATCTAGCGTTCCTCCTATGACCCAATTCTCCCTAACTCTCACATATTAGGGAAAGCATCTGATTTCTTATTTTTTGTGACTGACTAATCTCACTTAGCATAATGTCCTCCAGTTCCATCCATTTCCCTGAAAATGATGTAATTGAGTATTTTTTAATGGCTGAGTAAAATTCCATTGTGTACATATTCCACAGTTTTGTAATCCATTCATCTGTTGATGGACATCTTGGCTGGTTCCATAATCTTAACACAGTAAAAGATGTAGAGGTATACATGTACACATTACTCACTTAACCCTTTCCTAATGTACATGATACACATTTACAAACATATCAAAGGCAAGCATGAAGCTAAACATGAGAAGCAGAGAGAGGGAGGGTATGGGCTGGGTTTCTAATTCACTTCTCTACCTAAAGTAAACAGTTTTCATGTGGCTGGATCATAGGCAGTGTTGGTATCCAAGAAGCTCATGACTAAGTTGTGTTTTTAAAGCTGGGTTTTGATGCATTTTTCCTATATCAGAGAGTGAACTTAACACCTGTCAAGGAATTCTGTGCTTTGTAAAAACAAAACAAAAAAAATCAAAACAAAAATCTTAATGATACTTCAGATACTAACAACAGTATCAGGAAGATGCCTTTCTACTCTCTAGTGCATTTCTGAATGTTCAGTGTGGATTGTGTGCTAGTTCTAAGTGCAACTGATAGTGTTCATAAAGGAATGTGACTATATAGCTATACGTCCATGGTTCAAGCCACAGCACTGGGTGATGGAGGCAAACTCCAATCCAGAACAGAGTTCAACCTGGCGTTTTAAAATTAAACTGGCCTCAGTTTAGGTTTCCTTTCTGTATTTTTTATTTGTGTGACAGGGCTCAAATTATTTGTCCTCTTTGAATTCTAATATTTTCATATGAAAAATGATGTAGATATTACCTGTTTCATGGAATTAAGGAACATAATGAATGCAAAATGTCTACCCAAGAGCTTAATATGCAATAATGGATCCATAAATCAGCAACTGAAATTAAAAATATATTTGATGTAATAGCTAGGTTTCAGTGACTAAAAATATCTTCCACATACAAACACACACAGAATAGAACGGAGGCTTAAAATAATCTGTGAATGGCTTATTGTTCTTTTATTATATCGATTTGATACCTGCTATTGTTTGAAGAAAGTGTTCTAGAACTTAAATTTATGGAGATATGTCCCAGAACTTCAAATCAGGTCACCATCTTACATCCACTTCAAGGGAGAAACCTGTTGGGTTAAACTTGACTTTAAATATATCTTAAAAATCAACTGCTCTTCTATGTATGCCAATTTCTGATTTTTACATAAATTTGTATATGTGTTTATTGTATGGCTATGAGAAATTAAAATATTTCCAGCATCAATATGTTGAGTCTGTCCAAGGGATTTTCTTGGACAAAGACCCTGAGCTGAATGTAAAATGGAGGAGTAGCAGCGGCTGCTTTCACAGGTAAAGGGATACTAAGAGCCTTCCTAAGGTCGTCATTAAAAACTCTGGTGGACCTTTTCCAAATTTCTCCTTTTGATTGTGCCAATATAAAGATATTCACCCACCCCACCAGAGTAGTAAAACAATATCATATTTGACATGAGTTCTTATTACATGCTGAGTTCTAAGCATTTTACATATATTAAACAATTTAATTATCATAGAACACACCACAGGTGGGTTGGTTTTTTACCATTCCCATTAGAAATAGAAAAATTGAGGACCAATTCATCGTTCAGGGTTGTGCTGCTAGGTAAAGAAAGTAAATAGGATGAGGACCAAGGCTGTTCAAATATACAGACTTACAGGTCTGTAGTTTAAACCACTGTACTCGATTATTATAAAAAGCTTTCTGAAAGTCCCAACAAACTGACAGTCATTTGTTTTCACATCAGTCAGCTTGGCTTTTCTTCCTCTTTATTTTTAACTGAACACATTAATATATTCATATATAATGCAGGACCTAATGCTTTTCTCTTTTATCTAAACACCCTTCTAAAGGACCTTCCCAAGATGGGTGGGTGCACTGACAAATACCTGTCCTCCTGAACAGAAAAGAGACCAAGATTCAGAGCTGGAAGCCAAGTACCATCTTCCTTATCTTTTCCTGGTATTGGATTCATCTTACTCATTTTTCACATTGTAGAACTCAACACAAGAGAAAAATTAGCCTTCATGGTATAGATAATATTTCAGCTGGGCACAGGAAGCCAGATTTCCTTTTTCTTGCTTATTGCCATTTCAGATGCCTCAGATTTCTCTAGTTATTACAATTCAAACAGGAGGAAATGCTCCCTCAAGAAACACAAATTTTGAGATATTCACTCTATGCTTCTAGGCAGTAACTAGAGAATATAGGCAGCCTTTGATGAAAAACACACCCTAAAAAGAATATTGCCGGATATGAGGGAGTGAAAGAAAAGGAGAAAAGAGAAAGCAATTAAGCCTAAGGAAATGGGGCACCACTGCACAAGGGGATATATTTGGAGGTGGCTTGTCAAGAAGATTTTTTTCAAAACCCTTCCTCACAAGTCATATATTATATTGTTAAACCTGAGGAGAGTATCTGTAATAACCAGAATTCATAGTGACTCTTCTGCAATTTACTTTCTATTTTTTCATTAATATTGTGACTTTTATTTTTAATCCTTTTACTGATACATTGTACTCTCACATCATAATGAGGTTCAGAGTGATTAGAACACGCATGCACATAGTATTTGGCGAGCTTCCTCTCTGCTCCTCCCTCATTATGGTCCTAAATTATTACACAAATTATAGGATGCAATATTAGTATTAAACCAAAATGTCAATGATAAAAATGTTTGCAAGGGAAAGCTTATTACTCTTACAACACTTAGTAACACATCATAATTCAATTTCGTCTTTATACAGAAAAAAAGAGAAGAGAAGAGAAGAGAGAGAGAGAGAGAGAGAGAGAGAGAAGACATTCTAATTTCCTTCCTTTCTCACTTCCTTTTTTCCTTTTATTGTCCTGGGAGATTGAACCCAGTAACATTCTAAATCTAACATTCTAAATCTAAATGAGCTAGACACCCAACATTAATTTATTTTGAAACAAGGTCCTGCTAAGTTACTGAGGATCTTATTAATTGTTGATGCTGGCTCTAGCATGCAATCATCTTGTTTCAACCTTCCAAGTACTAAGATTATAGGTGTGAACCACCGTGCCTGGCTCGTGTATTTACATTCCATAATTAAAGAAATAGAAAAAATAAACACTCATTTTTATAAAACATTATTTTGTTAATCCCTAGAATTTCATCACATGTGTTCAAGAATGTTTGATATAAGAGATTTATTTCTAGAATTTTGGCCCCAAATGGCTTTTGAGCAATTTAGTGGGAAGGAAAAAAATGAACTTCTTTTTCTCCAGTTTTATTTTTTAAGCTTTTTAACATGGACTTATGAAGTGCTTATATTATGTTAGTTATTATAAACTCGAAAGTGGCAAAAAATAGAATAAATTGATTAAAAAGTTCAGGCCCTTATAGTTTACCAAAATATTAGGTATGATTATAATTGACAATTTATAAAAGAGGTTGCTTCCAGGCCATGTTTTAGGATTCTTTCTTATTTTTATGCTACTGGGGATACACCAAGGGATAGTCTATCTCTGAGCTATACCATTAGCCCTATTTTTATTTATTTATTTATTTACTTATTTTTAAATTTCAGAACAAGGTCTAAGTTGCTAAGGTCCTCACTACATTGCTGAGGCTGACTTTGAATCTGTGATTCTCTTGTCTTACCCTTCAAAGTACCAGGATTAAAGGCATGCATCACTGTGCCTGGCTATTTGAAGATTTTTGAGTCAATAAGTAGCCAAGGCTTTCATGTAAATTCTCTACCACTCAGATGCAAATGCTGATCACCTTATTAAAGCTAGTATTTTCAGACACACACATTGGACTTGACTGTGCTTTCTGCAACTACATAGCTCTTGTGTTCCACCATGGGATATATTTCATTTAGGCATCAGGAAGAAAATTTGTTATTCTTTGCTTCCTCAAGCTCTCTCAGGGACACTCCTAAATGTTCCTCCTCTCCACTGACTTCATGACTAGTCTCAATTTCATAGCCCACTCTTCATTAAAGACAGATACTCCAAAAGGGCCATATAGTAACTGGTAGATAGCTATCAAAAAGTGTCTCCATCTGGGGAACTTTTCAGAAAAGCCTGCTCTATTTTGACTTATTAAAGTTGTCAATAAAATAATGGCTCTGTCTGAGTAATCTTTTATCCAGCTTCCACAAAGTAAGAGAGAATTAAATAGTAAATTCACAAAGAATGCCTTCGCTATTCCAAGTACCAGCCCTTTTCTCTGATTTGAAGCTTTGGAACAAATGGCCCAGGCTTTGGTGGCAAGGTCACTTCAAATGCTGATAAATTAGCTTATTGGTTTGGTGCTATCAATCAAGTCACCACATACTTCAAGAGGAACTCTACTGCTAAATAACCAGCAAGATGCTGGGTAGGGAGATTAAAGATTCTAAATGTCATCAAGCCTCTCAATCTTTTTTCCCCATGTCAGCAAGAGAGAACCTGTGATGAAAATCTGAGAACTAGCCCACCCTTCATTAAAGACAGACACCTCAAAAGTGCCATATTTTAATAACTTGTGGGCAGTAATATGGAATAGTTTATAAAAAGATCCTTCATGGAATAACTGTCATTAAAAAACTCTGTGCAAATTTGAATAGGAGAGAAATTGGACTGAAGAATTTCAATTAAGCTTAATATATTTAGAGTTCAAAAATGATAACTACACCACATGCCCCATAGCATGTGTGTATTTATAATGAATTAATAGAGCTTTTGAGATGCTGCCCTAGTCTAGCAAGTTATTTACATTTCATTATCCTGATGAACTGTAAAAGAAATCATAAAAATTTGCATGTAGGAGAAAATAATGAGACAAAGTCCTTTGGCTTGTATATTGCTGTTTGGTGTATAGTAAATATATTAAAGACCACCAGCAGTTAATTCCCCACCATAAAACTATTTAGCACATCCTGGATACAGGAGTTTATCCTTTGGGCAAAGACATCTATCATACAGGTCAGAAATATTTTATAGTGACTTCCAAAGAGTTTATTTTGATCATATAATGATTATTTAGGAAGAATCTGTAAGCTCTCATTCAAGACCATCAACTTATTAATACAAATATGCCTCTGACACATTAATAGGGTTTGTTAAAAAATAGGGTTGAAGAAAATAGAAGGACATAAAAGAGTAAAAGAAAGATAATGATAAGAAAGAAGCAAAAAGGAAGGAAAGGCAACATATATGAACAGCTGGGATCCCTTCAAAGCCAACAAAAAATTGTTGTCATAGATTTTAATCACGAAGGCAACCACTCACTCTTAAATCCAAGCCACAAATATTTGTTGGGTACTAATACTTCAAAGTCTCACCACTATGGAAGGCTAAAAACTCTAATAATCTCTTAGAGATAATTTTGGAAGTTGTAAATCTGTATATCAAATTACCTAATTTCTCCAGCAATATTGTGACATCGATATTATTTTGACTAAGTTTTAATTGGAGAGTTTACATGAATTGCCTGAAGTCAAAGAATGAGCCTTCAGATAGAAGGGACACCAATCTATATCTTCTAGCTCCAAGACTCACTCTAAAATCAAACACAAGAACAAACAAATATATATTCATGTATATTTAATGATTGATGGTCAAATTACTAAATGATTCTGGAGAAAAAAAGATTCTTTTTAGTAGAGGAGAAAAAGGAAAATAAGATCAATGGTTAAATTCATAAAAGCGTTAGAATTGAACCAATTTGACAAATACTTGAAAAAGAAGTATGGCACATTTAAAAAGCCCTGAATTCAGTGGACTTACTGCTACTAACATCTGTTCTTGGAAACCTAGCTCTAGTGTGTATGGAACAGCAGTTAAACAAGGTTTAGACACTTCATCTGAACAATGGAGCAGTAATTGTATCTGCTTCAGAGTTGGAAAGAGAATTAAAAAAGATAGTTTACCCCTCACTTAGAAGGCCACCATCTATAGAATGATGATAACAAAGGCAGTGATACTACTACTGCTGGGACTACTGTCGGTCCCCTGATTCAGATTTGGTCCATGATTCCCAGGATTTATGTGGTCAGTAATAAGCTTTGAAATATGATAGGTCACTAATTTCCAAGTGACAAAAATGAACTGTCATAAGCAAAATAATTACTAAAATCACTTGATTTTAACTATTTGGTCTGTGCCATTTTGTAAACACTTCAGTAGAGATAGTTTCAGCTATAAGCTAAATTTGGATAACCAGGTCTCTATGGTAAAAGGTTGTCTCTCTCCCTCCTCCCTCTCCTCCCCTCCCCTTTCCTCTTCCTCCTCCTCCTCCTTCTCCTCCTCCTCCTCCTCCTCCTCCTCCTCCTCCTCCTCCTCCTCCTCCTTCTTCTTCTTCTTCTTCTTCTTCTTCTCCTTTTCTCTCTCTCTCTCTCTCTCTCTCTCTCTCTCTCTCTCTCTCTCTCTCTCTCTCTCTCTCTCTCTCCTCTTTCCCTAAGATTGTGATTCCCAAGCAGACCTTTTCCTCAAAGACAAATATCAGATACGATGATAAGATGAGGCCAGTCAAATGGTATACTTTGTGGAAAATGAGCCCAACCTCCAATATAGAAGCTAAGAGTGCAGAGCACAGTTACCTTCAAAGAAAAGCAAAATGGCATTTCCCCCAGGTAAGACTGAACAGCAACTGTGAGGCAAAAATGTATGTCCTGATCATTGGAATATGTGATGTTACCAATCTATTTTATTTTGCTAAGACATATTTAAAATTCTTTATAGTTGTCCCTTAATTTTATCTACAACACCATTCCAGAATTTTTCTACATAACAAGTAAGTATTTCTGGTATAATTTTTCTTGAAATGAGACAATTTGTAATATTCTGTTGTCTCCTATCAGTTTTGCCCTTTAAATTCAATTGTGTTCAGGGTTTTATTCATATGTTTGGCCCATGCCAATTTATAGGAAGATTTATACCAGAATTTTATATAAAGGCAGCACAGAATTGAAGGCAGGCTGAATATTAAGATTCAAACTAAAGTTTTAACCTATAGCCTTAGTTTCTTTGTTCAAAAGATTATCTCTGTTCAGACTAATCCAAAAGGGATGTGAGGATCACACACACACACACACACACACACACACACACACACAAACACACACACACACACACACACGTAAACCAAGAATGAAAATTATATCAATATTTTTTTCAACTTTAGGAGGAAAAATAATCTCCTAGGCTTTGTTTTGTTACATATCATACTATGGTACTTAGAAAAAAATCACATTTGAAAAAATACTCAGAAAATAATTCATAAACCATCCCAGCTATGATTCCCTATAATTCTCAGGTCCCTATTAAAGAAAATAGTTTTCATGATAATATCTGGCATGCTTTGATCCTTATGAAAGAAATATCAAAAGCAAAATAATGATAAAAATAATAAAAAAGAAACCTGATATACTCATAGAAGCAAATTGAAAACATTTTATTTCAGCTTACAAAATAATGATTATTATTATTTACCAAAAATAAATTCCTTTTTTTTCTTTCATAAGTATATAAAAATGATTAAAAGTTCTTAAATGTGAGAATTTACTTTAATTTTCATTAGAAGATAATTTGAAAATTTATAAGTTGTTGCTTAAATACTTAAACTGTTTAATCACTCAATTTCTCTTTGTGTGTGTGTGTGTGTGTGTGTGTGTGTGTGTGTGTGTGTGTGTGGTACTGGAGGTAGAACCCAGAGGCTTTCTACCTCCGGGCTATACTCCCAGACCTATTTTATATTGTATTTGGAAACAAGGTCTCACTAAATTGCTGAGAGCCTCACTAAGTAGCTGAGGCTGGCTTAGAACCTGTGTGATCCTCCTGTCTCAACCCCCCAAGCGCAGGGATTACAGGCATGCGCCACCACGCCCGGCTCAATTTCTCTTCTAATTTTGTTTTGTGATATACTTTTGCAGTAATTTTGTTTCACAGTATACTTTCCATAAGGCCAGTACCATAAACCCCTGAACAATAGCAACTTAATTCAATGAAAAAAAGCTAGAAGAACAGAGGACAATATAAACAAAAGAAAAAGTAATGATAGGTATCATGGATACAGAAGTTATGAAGGACAAGAATTATACACATATACATGTAAGCACAAAAAGTAAAAAGAAACAAAACGTAAATACGAATTAGGGAGTATAATATTTAACCCATTAAATTTATCATTAATTCCTTAATGACCTTATGCAACAGACCTTTGATCACTCACTCAATAATCTTATGGGCAAAAGTCAAGAACCATACTTTGGACAAAGGTCTAAGTTCTATAAGGAGCAAGATTGATACTGAGTCTCTCGCTCCACGTCTTATGAAACCAAGAAATACAGTCTTTGTCATACTGCTGCCAGGATGGTGCATAAGAACCATAAAATTATTCAGTTTCTCTTTTCTTTGTAACATATATATGACTGTCTAAGGTTAAATCTGGGCATATGTAGAAGACATAGTCTATCAAATCTGTCCCACCTTTAACCTGTCATCTATGTGTAAATAATCAGTTTGGGAGGAATAGAAAAATTGCTTCAGATGATGGAGATAAAGCCTTAGGGATATGTGTGAAGAATCATCCTCGTTGCCTTGGTGATCCTTGGTGATAGTCAGGGATATAATGAGTTGATGGCATATAAATCATCCTACAGCCATTTTTAGCACGGGTAGGTGAAATCACCTCCTTTCTCCTTACCTGTCATCATGCTCCTATGTTCTCTCAATTGCTGTCCAACTACTTGTTTTTAATATCAAGTCTGGCATCTCTGAAAGGTTCCCTTTCCTAAACTCTAGTTAGGTGGCATGAGAACAAGTTCAAACAACAATATTTCTTGCTTAGAATATTACTGTTTCTAATGTAAAGGGAAAGGCTCTCTAGAGCCAAGGGTCAGAGACAATCTTCCTGAATCTTCTCTTCCTGAGATCCTGCTCTAAGCTCTAAATTATAAGCCTTACATTACTCTATGGGGGGTGTGAATAAGAAGATGATAAAAAGAACTGTCAAAGACTTTATATGGAAAGGAAAGAAATTGAAGGGAATAAAGGTTTTCAATTATATGACAGTTAAAAATAACTATTGAACCATCAACTTAAGAATTCAACTTTGGGATTCTGCCTGAACTCCCTATTGCAAAGATTAGCATGGAAATGCTCAGGCAGAATTTTATTTAATTTTTTAAAAAGTGATGCTGCTCACCCACTGGAAAGAGATCTATAATACTTGAAAAGGGACTCTAAAAAGGCAAAAATCCTGGTATCTGATAAGCATATGAAAAGGCATTCAGTCTCATGAGTGATTTGTAAGATACAAACTAAAAATTACCTTGAAATATCATTACTTATCCACCAGATTGGGGGAAAAATTAAAATTTCTGACAATGCAAGTAATTGCAAGGATATGCAGGAAAAGGAACTGTCATTCCTTGCTAGTGGAAATATAAATAGGAAACCTTGAAGGTGAGACTATGGTACACACTAGCAATGTGTCTCCTGAGTATACAAATTACTGCCCAATCACACCTTGATTCATGCTAGAAAATATTCAGAGCTGCCCTGTCTATAATAATTATAAGCTGGAAACACCCAAAAGATGGATATTTTGATAAATTTTAATATATTCATGAAATGAAATAATATGCAGCTAGAAAAATAAAGGTGCATGCAAAATGTGCAAGAGTGTGAGTAAAAGAATATAATGCTGTGTGAAAGACATTCCAGGAAGGATACAGACAGTACTTAGGCTTACATTATTTAGAAATAAACTCACAATACTAATCCTAAGATAGAAGGGAGAACAAACAAGTTATAAAAGTTGGTGGTGGTCCAGTTCTTCACCTGCATAGATCATGTAGGTACTCTCTTTTTAATTACTTAATTATTCTCTGTATTCTCTAGCTCTGATTGGACAGAGAAAGTCTTGCCATTTTTTTTGTTTGTTTGTTTATTCCCCTTGCCAATGATAATTGGGCAAGGGAAATTTCCAGACCAGGAAATCACTGTTTCTTGTCCAAAGTGATCCCCAGTTTCACACTTTGTTATTGCATTGTGAAGACTCATGTATTTACCATTTCTTCTCTGTGGGAACATTCTATAATGACTTCTATTAAATGGGAACCAACTATTTTTCTCCATTCTCTTCTCCTTTTCAAAAACATTTACCTACCCTGAAAATTACCAACTGATGTTTTTAAACCTCAGGCCACCGATATCCTGGAGAACTACACATGACTAGGTTACTAAATTTATGAAGAGTAGACATGGCAGCAATCCACCTTCCTAAGAAAGAGGTTTAGGGAGATATTTTAATTAGTTTAATGTAAATGAAAAACATTAATGCCTACTTTATTTCTAACACATGTCTATTGCTAGAAATCTTTGCTAATGTTCCTACTACCTTGACACTTTCTTCAATGATGTGACTCACGAAAGATAAAGAATGTATTGAACCAGGTAGGGCAGATGAGCTTACTCTCCCAATCCTAACACATACCTAAAGCAATGAACTACAACTGAGTTTCTATTCCAAAACTATTTGTGATGATGAAATAATATATTATAATAGAAACAATAAATTCATTTTTAAAAAATTTATTATTTGTACTATCCATCTAAATACTTGACTACAAGTGTGATATTTTTACAAGAGTAGGAAAATGGAACTGGAAAACTAACTGATATGATCAAAGAATAGCAGAAAATAACATTCAAAAGTCACCACACCTTGGCCAAGTATAAAATCTTAGGAACTGAGGCTAATAAAGACTAATAATATCAATAATAATAAAAATTGCTGTGTATCTTAATGATATACAAACAGTAAGGACTGTACGCACAAGAGAACTTTTTTTCTAGATCTTTCTTGTTCTATATGGATTAACTGAGTTAAATGAGTTCTGCACATTCTATACCATCCATCCTTTTGGATAATAATGCAATGCATGCCTAGTCATTAGCAATTTCTGTGTCACTCAAATTTATCTCCTTAATATAAGCATACAGTGGGTATATTTAGGTAATTAATTAACTCAAAATCTCCAAAACTGTCTAGTAAGTTCTGAGTTCCTTTACAGAATGAATATGGATGGAGTCTAATTCTAGTAAATGAAATAAAATAGAACTGGTCCAGAGAGAAAGAATTCAGTAAAGAGCCAAGCTCTCCACTGTAACAACAACAACAACCACAACAAATAGTAGCGACAGAAATGAACTGCTAAATTCCAAGAGACTGGATTAATTATGACACCTATCTTTGTGATAATTTCATGAGATAGGTACTTATACCTATCTCCATTTTAGAGACTGAACTTCTGGGCCTTGAAGAGTTTTAAATGACTTTTTAAGTTCTCACCTGAGGTAAGTATAGTTTACCTAAATGTATAGGGCCTATGAATATGGATTTTTGAACATGCATTAAATGTACTTTATTTTAAGCTGAGTGGAGTAAACACATGTCTGTAATCTCAGTACTTGGGAAGCTGAAGCAGGAGGATCACAGGTTCGAGGACAGCCTCCACAATGTGGGCTGCCAGCAATCTAGAGTGATCCCATTTTAAAATAAAAAATAAAAAAGTCCTTATGATAATCACTTCATTGTTTTGTTTTGTAATTTTAGCACCAATATGTGCATCACCCCACACTGCCATTTAGTTATGTGTTTTGTGAAGTTAATACAGATTTATACAACACAAAGTGCTGGGGATATAGCTCAGAGACAGAATGTTCCTTGGTTTAATTTCTAGTATCACAAAAAGTGCCTAATTTTTATGGAAACCTATTCAAATACAAAAAGTTTCTGTATATTTTCCTTATCGTCAGCTTACTGTCTTTTTTACTAGTTGATACATTAGGCAACAAAAATATTAATATAGCATATTGACAGAAATGGACAAAATAAGTGACTTCAAACCAGTGAACTAGGAGCATAAAAAGTTACAAAATTGTTTAGGGGAATTCACTTCTTACTTTCATGGCTTAAAACTATAAAACTTTTATAGTTTCAAACTACATTAAATCTATGATTGCACTGACTCGGCGGGTTGAATTTATTCCAGTGCAATTTCTTCTTACACTTAAATCAGTCCATTTTTATAATTCACTTCCCAAATCCTGGACTCTTCTACATGTGGTTTCAAAGAACCATTCCATAGCTCTACCTAACAGCTTTATGAAAAAGGTTATAATATTATGCTTCAGTGGCCTTAAGGAAAAAGTATGTTGCTGGAAAGAAATATTGCTAATATTGATGGTGCCTTAGAATTCTCACAGCTGTTATGAATTCTCTCACATCAAATTTTGTTTTGTCCCCCATGCCAACGTGTGCACTTTTATTTAATATACACCCACAGTCACAAATGCAGGTTTCCACACTCACACACTCCTTGTAAATGGTTAGTCAAAATAGTGATAAGTTAAAAAAAATCCAACATTTCACAGAATGAGGAAAACTAGGAAGGAAACCAACAAATAAACTTTAAAATTCTGGAGGGATATTGTGTGTGTGTGTGTGTGTGTGTGTGTGTGTGTGTGTGTGTGTGTGTTTTACTGGCTATTGAACCCAGGGGTATTCTACTTCTTGGATATATTCCTATTTCTGGTCTAAGTTGTTAAGGCTAGTCTCGAACCTGTGAACCTCCTGTCTCAGTCTCGCAAGTATGGGGAGTACAGGTGTGCATCACCTTTCTGAGCTCAGCTTTTAGAAATTTTAAATAATTTGATAGTGATTTATCAAATGATGGACACCATGGTAGACATTCAAATATTTGCTAAAGGAACAAGAAAACAAGTTTCGTGAGATCAAGAATGAAAAAAAAAAAAAAAAATTGAGTTGGCACCAAATGTTGAGATACATATTGGATATGAGAATGAATTTTCTGGTTATTGAAGTTGTTGGATTTTATAATAGGCTGCTTAGAAATCAATGAGAAAGAAGGAGAATGGAGAATGAAGAGACCCATGAAGAGCAGTGTGGCAGCAGAACAACCATCATTCTTGGATTGCCAGGGACCACGAAGTTTCCCGGAATGTGAGACTTTTCCAAGGTTAAAAGCAGGAAAAAAACCTACCAAGTTGATAAGACATGGGCACCTTAGGAGAAAAATGTCTGGAATAGGCAATCTGGAAACTTATAATGTGGAAATTTCTGACATTAGTCTGAGCTCTACAAATCACTTAATTGGGCTTCTTGATTGCTTCGCCCAGTTAAAAGGTAGAGTAGTGCACAAGATCACCTTCTTGGTCCTTTCCAAATTTAGCAAACTTTCTCCCCCTAGATATATAAGAGTCACAAGGCCAGGTCAACCAATTAAATAGTAAAGAGAGAGACAGCAGATTATCCGATCAGAGGTTAATTTAGCCTTTGGATATGATAAGAGAGCAAACAAAAAATGAAAATAAAGCAAGTGAAATTCTAAGAAAATTAAGCTACCAATTTTAGAAGACTATCATTAGTTGAGTGAAGTTTCACTCTAATTTGGTTGTGAGAACACAATAAAATGTATATATTAATTAAATGCTACTTGTTCTTAAATCCTGGAAAAACCTGACTTTATGGTCCATTTTTCTTCAGAAGTAATAACTTCAAGAATGGTTTAGTTCAGGCAACTTAAAGGCTAAGGAGAGACAAAGATAGGAGCCATCTTGCCTGCTACCTGCACCCCCATTTCACTATGCCTATGACTATAATTTTTCTATACTAATAATTAAACAGAAATATAAATGTGTGTTATAATTTGTTATTGGTAATGGATTATGCTCTTAGTAGTAAACTATTTATAATACATGTTTATTATTTAAATGCTAAGATAATATTACATTGTGTAACCTTTTTCCTGGCATGCAATATTGGAGTATATAGAAGCTCTCCCATTACTAGATGGCAGCCGAAGGGTATTTCTATTGTAGAACCCACAGTTTCTGTTCAATTTTGCTTTTCCTGGACCACAGTGCTTAATAGGTTTTCTGGCAGCAGACACTAAACACTTTTAAGAGGCATTTAATGTGAAGCATTTGTTTACCCTTGGATTCATTATTAATGAAAAGCCAGGCAATGCACAGTTCAAATCAGGCAGACATTAAGTGGATCAGTCACTTGCATTATTAAAATGTACCCTCTGGGAATAGGGATTATTCTCCACATTCAATTATTCCTAATGTAAGGATCCCCCTACCCCCAACCCATATTGCTCCCAAGAAGAAAGCTTGCTCTTCCCCTTGACCTTCGTAAATGGACAGGAGAGATGATCTCCCCCAGCGAGAGCTGGAGGTGGCACAGAAGCACCTCCAGGGAGCAGAAGCAGGCCGACCCTCCCCTTAGCATGCCTCTAAAGCTGAGTCCCACGGGGGCTGCACAGTCAAAGCCCTGCAATGCAGGTCCCCGGACTGCAGGAGCTCTGGAAGTTTGACACAGGACATCCCCAGAGTCTGTGTCTGCATTGCCAAGAGGCAGGATTCTGTCAGGGAACATGCTTTGGCTGTCATCCGTTCAGAACTTAGAAGTCAGATAAAGACAGGACCAAGCTGCCTGGAAATCTCTGTTCAGCAGAGTTGGAAAAGCAGAGTGGTTAAGGATGAGACAGGGCAATGGAAAACTTGAGGAGCAGCTCCCCTTTCCGTCTTCTCTGATTCTATATCCCACCAGTTCCCACGGTATATCGTGCCATGTTGGTGATATTCATATCTAGCTCTCCACTTGTTCTTTGCATTAATGTCTCTATGTATTGCCAGTGGACCCAGAGTGTCTGGTTAGATTATGAAAACCCACAAAAAAGAGTTTGCTGTATGGAGCACTCATGCTCTGACTTGTGATGTTCAAAAATTGTTTGCTCATGCTGCTAAAATAATTACAGCCCTCCAAAAGACTATTTTTGTTATCTTTAGTCATAGGATAATTTATATAATGTATAAGTCTTCTGTGCATTGTGATCTTGAAATCAGACTGATCACTCAGCAAACTCAGTAAACGCCTGCCACTAAGTCATTTCTTCGTCATAATCTTGTGGAATTTGTGTGTGTGCCATATATGTTGCAGATGTGAGCAAAATGGTGGCCAAAGGTGAGGCCACTCGTGCTTCTAATGACATTAAAACCCTGAGCTGAACAATCACACCAGGAGTTCCAGCATGGAATGCCATCCGAGGCTTGAAGCAAAGTACCCAATATGGATGTGAACAGATAACAAAACCTCACCACCTTCTACCACCTCGATACCCTCTAGGTGTTTAGTGCCTATGGGCACAATGACCAGAAAGTGAGAGGACAAAAGGGCTGATGGGGGCAAGAAGCTCAGAGAGCCAGAGGCCTTACACACCGGGAAGTCGCTCAAAGTTCTTAGAAGTCTGCAGTACTGCAGTTGAATTCCAGTGTGCAGTCAGTGGTCCTTTCAGGAACAAGGCTGAGATTCTTAATCAGTTCTGTTAAGGGGCTCTGGAAAAGCACACTAAGAAATGAAAGGGAGAACAGGGACACTTGTCTGCCTGGAGGAGCAGGTAGCCGTCAGCAATGGCAACGCTGATTGATACACACAAGCTCCTTTCTCTGGAAATTGCCTGCAACATACAGGGGGACTCCCCAACCCGCAGCAGCTGCTGACACCTCCCAGGACACACCACTCTTTCTTTCTCATTCTCTTTCAGGTTCTATCTCATGAACTTTTCTACTTTTAACTAAGACTCCACACTGAAGTTTGGCAGACGGAGTCATGTTCCTGGCAGAGTTCTGGTTACATCCTTCATCTTCTTCGGATATCTTGGTATCCTGCAAGTGCACTTCCTTTTTCACTCAAGTTACATAAACTTTTTGTGCAAACCTAATCATGCTATTAAAAATAAGTTTAAAGCTCAACAGAAATATTAAAAGACTATGAGTCATACAATTATTTGTTTATACAGATTTCCTTTTCTTAGGGATCAAATTATGCCACTAAAATAAACTAAAACTACTCAGCATAACAGAGCCAACTGGGATAATCTTAATTAGCCTTACTATCTAATAAAATTTAATAAAACAATAGATCAAAGTGCTTTGACTTTTACCATGCTAAACTGCCCACTACGGAAAGAAAGAAAAGATATTCACAAAACGAAAGCAACACAAGTGACATCTACTGAATCTTAAAAAGCTACCAACTTTACATTATATAATAAATCAACTATCGTGACCTATCTTGATGAACTTAATATTATGAGAACAAATGACTGTTTGTGATAAAATCTTGAATCTTGTTCTAAATACCATAATGTAAGAACAAAATGGTTTCTACCCATGTAGAAATCATGCCACGAGATTTGTTTTAACTTATGGTACTCCATAAAAAGGATTCTGATGGTGGCGTTATTGTTAATGAACTCAGGAATCATTACTGTACTTTGAGTACAGTTTTCCTCTGACATATCAAGAGACGGTCTATTTACACACTGTTTAACATTAAAGTTTTATGCAAAACTAACAAACCACAAAAACGTTTCAAATCAAATTGACATTTTAAACTCTACATCTTCTTTGCTTACATTATCTAAACATCTCTGTACAAATGGGAGAAGTACTCACTTCCATCTAAGCAGACCAATGGGAATTTTGATTTAAGTGTCATTTAATGTTTGTTTTCAAGCCAGCAAGCAAGCCAAAGCAGATAACCCAAAAGAGAGTGTCTGCCTAATTATGGCTGCTTCAGAATATCAGCCAGACCATTAGAGGTCTGCTAACTCTACAGAGTTTACATTTTTAATTAAAATGTGTTTAATGAATAACTTTAAATTAATAATGACCAGTTTATGCTGCTTACATAAATTTAGTAAAAATCCACTAGAACTTTTTTAATTGATAAAAAATAGTGTGTGTGTGTGTGTGTGTGTGTGTGTGTGCGTGTGTATTTTACTGAGCACATTAGAAACCCAAAGTTTTTTTTCTTTTTTTTTTCAGTACTGGGGATGGAACCCAGGGCCATTCTACCTTCGAGCTACACCTCAGCCCTATTTTTTATTCTTTATTTTGCAACAGGATCTTACTGAGTTGCAAAGGACCTCAATAAGTAGTAGCTGAGGCTGTCCTTGAACCACAATCCTCCCATCACAGCTTCCCAAATGCTGTGATTACAAGCATGCGCCACCACGCCTGGCTTGCTAGAAACCCTAAGTAAGTGGCTAACTAGCTCACTGAAACTAGGATCCTGGTAGTTTGATACACCTGTATATTTTTGCTCTTTTATTTTGCTCTTTGAATTAAACTACAATTTTAAGATTATAGACATTAAAGTTATTATATGTGTGTGCATTTATATATACAAATATATAAATAAATATATGTGTGCATGTATAAATATATAAATATACAAACATATAAATATATTAAAATATATAAATATATATGTATATATTGATATATATATATCAATATATAAAAATATATATGCAGGCACATATGGCCAATGGTTACTATGATGTAGCTCTCTCTCTCTTTATATATATATATATATATATATATATATGTATATGTATATATATACATATATGTGTGTGATTTATGTCTCTCTATATGTATTAAATATATACTATTGTGTCTCTATACACACATATATATGTATGTATATATGTGCACACACAGTATTGGGAAACACATATAGCACTAATAGATAATTCACATTACCATTATCTTTTTCTATCAAGCATGGGCCATAGTACAAGTAGTTACGCCTATCTAGTGAGCTCCTTGGTCCACCAACCCTACCCACCCTCTTTCACCTTCTTCACTTCCTCACACTTTGCTCTTACGCTCCTTTAGCACTGAGCAAGGATTCATTTCCCTGCATAGTGGGTCAGCGAGAAATATGCAGGTACTTGAGGGTGGAGAGGAATCTCCCTCTTGCCTGTGAAGTTTAATGCAAGTATCCTGGATTATATTTGGTCCTACTCTTAAATGCCAGTTTCTCCATAAGAGTATAGACTTTTCCTGGCACTTTTATTTCTTCACTAAATCTTAAGACTATGTTATCCCCTTAACTAATTATAGTATATGCAGCAATAATGCATTTGTTGAACACTTTATACATGCCAGGTCCTCTGATAAGTCCTTTACCTCTTTGTAACTCTATAAGGTTGATAACCATGCTGTATTTATTTTATTTAGGTAGAAACAAAAGACTGGAAGAGTTGAATAATTTGTACAAATCCACACACCTTAGAGGGGCAGTGCCAGGATCTGAACCCAGGTGTGTCTAATTCCAGAGCCTGGACTCAAAAGCTGTACACTCATCCATCCTCCAGCTAAGCATTTCACACACAGTGCAGATTGATGGATAAGTGCTGGCTGGCTGTGTAGCTGGCAATAAAAGTCCAGTAAATCCTGTTATGATATAGCTTGTTATTACACAGACTTATAAATGATTCAGAGCATGTTCTTCAAAATATAACAACTTCATCATAAAAGCTGACTTCACCCAGTCAGCACATATGGTAAATGTTAGTCCTGCCTGTATCTCAATACTAAACACACACACACACACACACACACACACACACACACACACCCCACAGTATTTCAAAGGTCTGATACAATCATACAAATGTGTATAATTTCTTTATGCCCTAGTGAAATTAAAACTTAAAAAACACTCATTTGAACATTTTAAGCTGAGACCTTTAAAATAGTATCATTCTAGAAGGTCCACAGGTGCAGGGATCATTTCTCACACGTGCACTGTTGAATTTGTGTACTGCACCTGTGTATGGGTTGTAGCTACATGAGAAGTAGGTGTGTGTGTATGTGGGTGGGTGTGTAAGCTTATAGTGACATACAGTAAACACATTAAAACACACATAAATACTAATTTTAAAAATTAGGGAACATAGAGTACATTTAAAGTCTAAAATATGGAGTATTTTGGAAGAATCAGTAATAGCATTCAATTAACAAAACATTCATTACAAGCCAGACTCTGCTCTAGTAATTGTGAATTCTCTCACCGTGGACCCCTCTCCCCCAGTACTCTGAACCTCTTTTTGGCTTTCTCAGTTTTGTAAATTTCTTTATCCATCCTAGGACTTACAAAAAGCTATTGTGGACACAAAATATTTCTGACCATCCCCCAATGGACCAGAAACCTTTACAAGAATGTTTTGCCTGTGCTGAGAAAATATAAATGCGATTCTAAGAAATGCTTAAAAATGCACACAATCCAGCCAGGTCCAGGTTAGAAGACGATTCTCACATCAAATCCCAGCATCTAGTTGTAGAACTTTTTCAGCTAAGTCCCTTCTCCTCAGGTAATACCTCCTTCTTGAGTCTTTTGTGATTTCTTTTTTCTTTTTACAGGTCTAGGGATGGAACCCAAGGGCTTTCGACCTCCAAGCTATACCCTCTGCTCTGTTTTTTATTCCTTATTCTGAAACCGGGTTTCACTGAGTTGCCGAGGGCCTCACTAAGTGTCTGAGGCTGTCCACGAACCATGATCCTCCGGTCTCAGCCTCCCGAAGGGTGGGATTGATTACAAGCATGTGCCAACATTCCCTTCCTTCCAACAAGCTTCCCTTCTGCAGGCAATATGAACCTTATGGAGTTTGTAACCTTATAGAGTTACAAAGAGGTAAAGGACTTATCAGAGGACCTGGCACGTATAAAGTTTTCAACAAATTCGTTATTGCTGCATATACTGTAATTACTTGAGGGGATAACATAGTCTTAAATTTAAATTAGAAGTCAGCATTCAAAACCTTCCAACAAGGTTCCCTTCTGCAGGCAATGTGAGAGTTCAACTCCTTAACTCCCACGACGTCAACATAACTCACCAGTCCAATGCTTTAACTCTATATCTTAATAGAAAGTTTTCCCAAGCAGTCTATTATACAGAGAACCTCATTCACCCTAGGCTATAAAGAGTTTCTCCTACTGGATTTCAGAATCCTGAATAGACTTAAAGATTCTGTGAGATTGCTGACATTTCATATATTTGTGTGCATATACTTTTTCTTGAATCTGAATCATTAGCTATCACCAAAACTTAAAGAGATCCTTCAATCTCAAAATACAATAAAAATGACCCATATGCAGGCCCAGGGATCTATGAAAGAAAATTCATCTCAATGTGGGAAACTTTTTTCTTGCTGTTACTATAGTCACTCATTCTTAACATTTCTGTTTGGAGAATCAGAACTTAAAATCACATATGATTTTTGGCAAAATGTGTTTCCAAGTTGGAAGACAAAATAATAAGGTTAGGCATACATTATTTCTTACTGCTACATTTAAAACATGAAATAAACGAGAAGACTACACACACACATATATATATATATATGTGTGTGAGAGAGAGAGAGAGAGAGAGAGAGAGTATATACATATATTTATGGATTTTGAATCTACACAAGAAGTCCATACAGTTTACGAATGTGAAGAAGAGCTAGGGATTCTAATTTTATAACAATTTAATTTCCTTGGAAAATACTTAAAATGATTACCAAAAAGCAAATAGTTTAAGAAAATATATATTTAATAAAATGTATATATAAATGTAGCATCTATTTTCTCATAATCTTCTGCACTTTCACGTGATTGTTTTTCCTACCATATTGAGAACTCTGAGTTTTTTGGGGAAACAAAAGTTTCAAGAAGAAAACTTTAAAATGGTATAGAATCTCTCCCATTTTCACTATATTTTTAATCTTTTTATGTTTTGAAACAGGGTCTGACTCAGTTGCAAAGGGACTCCCTAAGTAGCTGAGGCTGTCCTCAAACCCTGATCCTCTGGTCTCAGCCTCCTGAGTGCTGAGATTAAAAGTATGCACCACAACACCCAGCCTTGAATCCCTCCTATTAATAGATGCTCTAACTGCATGCAGATCACAGGAAACAAAGAAAACCATAACCTGAAATGTGAAAATATTAGCATGATGATATTGTATTCTCTTTTACTATTAGAAATAAGTTGCATTAAACTATTTTTCTGTCATACTCTGAGTTTCCAAAGCTTTGCTCATCTGGGTCAACTAAGTAGAAGAGAGAGGTTTATTTAGTTTATTTTCTGAGATGTTAGTGTAGAACCCTGCTGAATGGCACTGTAGAATCAGGCAAATAATAGCAGATCCCAATTAAATCTGTTTAATGGAACCTACTAAATGAAATGCTGAAAAACAGGCAATGCTAATAAAATTACTCAAGACTATTTTAAAGATAGGATTGAAAGCCAGGTGCTCGCTTGTAATCCCAGCTTTGGGGAGGCTGAGACCGGAAGATCGTGGTTCGCAGACAGCCTCAGTTACTTAGTGAAGCCCTCCCCAACTTATTGAGACCCTGCCTCAAAATAAAGAATAAAAATTAGGGCAGGGTTGTAGCTCGGAGGTCGAATGCCCCTGTGTTCCATCCCCAGACCCGCAAAAAAAAAAAAAAAAGAAAAAAAAGAAAGAAAGGAAGGAAGGAAGGAAGGAAGAAAGGAAGAAAGAGAGAGAGAAAGATTGGAAGGATTGAGTCTAAGGATAGGGAAACATCTCAGTATTTCTGAAGCAATATAAAGAAGCTACCCATGCCCTACTTAATGACAAATGGCCCTTTTTAATTCTACCACCTATTCAAGGCATATTCACCAGGGAATCACTGACATTAAACTTAGAGTTCCTGGAAGATTCCACAACTTTCTGCCAAAAGGTCACCTTTCCCATCCTTACTAATGTGTGACTGCTTAAACAGAAATGTTTCAAACATGCTACTGGAAAAGCACGACCCCACAGGGATTTTACTAATATTTAGACACACTTCTCCTTCAGATTTGAATGAAATGCTTGAGCAGGAACTTGGCAAACTGTCACGAGTGCCAGTTAATTTTTAAAGACAGGGTATGTGTTTTCACACTTATGGATTCTGACAACACGAATAGTTGAAGAGCGTTTGATTTCTTCTGATACCTACATTCACGTAAGGAGGAAAAAGAGGAGTTGACAGTACTGATGGCTATAATTAAAGGGAAATTAATATTTATTGTAAATTAGAAGTCGGCATTAAAAACCTATATTTATATGTAGTTTTGATTACTTAAATAGACACAGGTTTAGATAACCAATTATTGACTTTATTTGGGCTTTGTCTCCTTTTATTCTGTTGTCACGCAGATTCTTTTCAATTACTGAAGATGTGATGAAAATGGCTGCTTCTACTTAGATGAGCGGAAATGAATTTTGGTTTTATGAATCAATGTTTGGAGTGTTCATAGATATCAGAATGATGTGATGAAGTTTAATATAAATCTCCAGTGGGATTTGTAAGGCAAATGCTTCTTAAGAACTTTACTGCTTTTTTTTTCAAGAAAATGATCAAAAGTCTCCTTTTGTTATTCTTTAATATATTTAGACAGATACATCTAATATCTGTTTTGATTATCTTGACAATATGTATCCCTTTACTCATCCATAATCATACCTACACACACACATACACAAACACAAACACAAACACAAACACATACACACACCATGGTATATATCAATTATTATAAGTTATAAAATGTGGCAGTAGTGTTTGAAGATGTAAAATTGAATATTGTCATTTTGTTCACAGAAAGATGAAAAGAAAACTGAGTTCACATGACTCTCTGGTCACTTTATATTCCTTTGGAATTTGGCAAGGATATTTTTATTTGCTGTTTTTTCATTCACTTAAATGAAAACCTGTGTGGATTAAATAAGTAAGAATAACATTTTTATATATGTAATCAAATCCCTTTCTATGTAAAGTAAGGACTCTGGAGCTCACAAATTGCCATCTGTAATTTTAGTTGTCAGCAAAGCTGGCTTTGATTCTGATAGTGATGCCACATTTATCTCTACATAAAACTTACATTTTTTGCTGTAATAAAAGTACATTTAAGGAGAATGTGCCAAATTATTAATCTTTAAACATTTATATTCAGACGGCAATTTCCAAAGTCTGTCTTCTCCTTTTAGTCCAAAGTAAAGTCCTAACCCACCCGTGAATCTAATTTTGCCATACTCAATGTCCTTCCTCTGCAATCTATATCACACAGTCTTGTACTTAACTCTGGACTGTTTTTTTTCCCCCTATCAATCTCATCCCTAGAAAGAGATATCAGTCAATCTCTTGAGAACCTCTACTTTGACATCTATGTCTTTTACATGGCACTAAAATGTAGGAATCAGGATAGCAACTCCTAATAATTATTCTCAATTAGCAATTGCAAATGGAAAAAAAATAGAATGTGTCCACATTCTAGTGAAAGGTAAACTAATAATGAAAACAGCTTTGTTCTTATTTAGAAGAAGCCTATGAAATAAAACTAATAAAACTGAATTGTTTAGAAGTTGAACCGATAACTGCCAATGTTTGTAGAACTCTTTAAAATTTACAAAGCAATCGTCCATCAGTTTCTCAATTAGTGCAAAACTCACTCCCTTGTAAACATTACAATAAAAGTTCATCATAGATCTAAGCATGAAGTCTTATTTTTTTTAATTAGAAAGACCTAGATGATTGCTAGAGTAAGCAGTTTGTGTTGGGATGCTTACAAAGGCTACTGGCTCAAAAAATACAATTCTGTATATTTAGCATTTCCATGTTAGCTTTATTGGCACAATTATAATATTTAAAATATATAAGAAGTATGAATAAGAGGTAGCAGATGGATACCCAAATTACTGTGTGTGTTTGTTTATAATGATAAGAATTCTATAATTAGAATTAGGTTTTTCTAAAACATGAATATTTTATTCTAAGCAATATATGGGCATCCATAACAACAAAATACTTTGAACTCAATTTAAATTCCTGGATAATATCTGTAAATCTGTAAATTATCATTTTATACACAATTAAGAAATTAATAAAAACCTTGAAGAAAGTTGGTTTAGCATATTCTTTTCTTTATGGCATAGGTTTGAATAACACCAAACATCTGGATATAAAATAAAATGTTCATCCTCCCATATGTTCCCAAATATGCAGATGTTTATCATCATACATAAATAAAATTATATAGCCAAAGCAATGCAGGAGCCTATTAAGCAAAATAAAAGGTCTGAATCGTTCTGCCTATTAAGCAATTTGAATTTTAAAATGATCATATTAATATATTTAAGAAAATACTTCAGATCACAACCACTAATTTTCCTATTAGAAAGTACTATACTACATTTTCATGTCCAGACACAGAAATAAACATCCCCTGGGCTGAAAAAATATAAATTTCAAAGACAGTTGATGCACAATTCCAGTTTATCTTAAAAATACAGTAGCATCAAGCCAAGGTCTATAGGTATATAGGTGGAATTATAATACCCCTAGAAAGATACATGTCAAGGAGTATTTATGAAGTATGCATATTTTCCGAATTTATAGGAAAAGAATGCATTATGACACAATTCTAGGCTCATTAGTTCATAAAAATGCTTATGAAGGGACATGGTAATAGATATCAAACTCCTTGCAATAAAGCTATTCAGTTTAGTACAAAGTCAACAACTTGAGCTCCTGGAAAAATATGTCCCCATTTGTCTAGCAAGTAGCTAAGAATGGTTTACTTTTGTAAACAATTTTATATTTTAGTAGTTGAAAAAATATATTTAGTAGTTGAAAAAAATCAATAAATCAACATTTGTGTTATATAAAATTTTATGAAATCAAGACCATTACTTTTGGTTTTGCTTTTTTTTTCATATTTGAGCTTAAAGAAACTACATCACTCCTCCCATCCAGGGTTACCTTGTCTATCAAATGAGAGATGGAGTGAGATGAAGAAGTCTCCGCAATCCTGCATAACAATGTGTTCACTAGTTAATTGATGGAAACATAATAAGCCTATTCATCACTGAAAATATGTCTTTTCCATTTCAGAAGTTGGCTGAAAATTATAAATAGACTCTTTGTTTTTCATTTAAAATTCTGATAGGTATAATTAAACTAGGAATCAGGAGACCCTGATTCTCCACCCTCTTTCATTGATCTGTTGATGGATAAAAGAAGATACTGCCAAGCTGGGCTGGTGTGAGCCCTGTTCTATTGAGCTCACTGAGTTCTTAAAAGTTTCATATTAAATCACAATATGAAATGAGCAAAATACAGGCAATCCTACCCTTCAAATATAAAATCTGGAGAAAACAATTGCATCTCATTAGCAAGTATGGAAATGCAAATTTATCTTTCACTTACAAGGAAGAAAAATTGATATGTGTACATATAACATAGAAACAAGTAATATTTCTCTATGAATATATTAATAGGACACATATTCAATGTAATCAGCGAGTATGTATAGAGAGATTCTCAATGTTTCTTGGAAGCTATGCTAAATATAGTGTTATTTTTGCTAGAAAAATTATTACATTTCCTCAGAAATAAATAATATTTGATCATTTGACCCATGCTTCTGGGAAACTATGCTCAATATGGTACTATATATACTGAGAATTTTTCCAAATAAGTTCATTATTATTGCAAATAATATATAATAATATGAATATTGTTAATGCATAGTATCTATATTGCCAAAAACTTTATTTTATATTTTCCTAGAACAAATTTTGTATTTTATAATAATAATACATTTATAATAAGCACATAGTTATGACTACATAAAGTAATGATATGAATATTAAGGTGGTATTCACAGAAAAAGTTTGTTTTGATGGCACCAAAAGCTCATTACTTAAAATTCTAAATAAAAAGGTAAGAGCCAAAAAAATTACATATAGTATGCTCTTACTTTTATTTTAGAAAACAAAATGATGAAAACATCTGATATTGAATTCAGTAGACAGTAAAGTAATGACTATATATAGGTAAAAAATTAGAAACAATTTTTCAAAAATTTTAGACCTGGATTTGTATCTCAATTGTAAATCACTTGCCTAGCTCTTATGGAACTATGGGTTCAATCCCCAATATTGCCAAATCCAAACTTTATATACCTTTACTGGTGCATTATAGTCACACACAAAAAAACATTTAGTTTGTTGTTATTGGTACATTATTATTTTTAGAAGTTCTTACTGGTGCATTTTTAGTCATACATCTTAATGGGGTACAAGATGGTAGAGCTATACATGCACACATCACCCTTCCCATATTTTCTTCTTCTGAAATAACTAGTATACCCATTATCTTAAAAACCTAACAATATACAACGAAGAACTCAGAACCGTAATATTACTTCAGAAGGATAATCACAACAAAACAATTTTATATTCTTTTTTTGTTAAAAGGCATTTTATAATTTTCAAGATATGAATACTAGTTACTATTTCAACCAAGATATAAGAATTTAAATCATATTGAAATCCCCTAGTGAATGCTGCTAATGACATTTTTTTCTTTTCTTTTTTTAATTGGTGCATTGTAGTCATACATCTTAATAGGATAAAAGACTTGTGAAGAAATGCAAGCACATATCACCTAATTAGCCCTTACCAGATCCCCACCCCTTTCCCTCCCCATCCTCCTTCCCATGCTTGGCTTAGTGATTGACTTTGATATGTTTGTTTAAGTACATCCTATGCTTTAGAGAGTTTCCCTCTTCTCCACTCCCACCTTTCAGTTAGGTGGCCTTATTTGCTCCTCTATAGGATCTCCTTCTTCATCTAGAGTTCCTACTGTTACCTATTTCTCTCTAGCTTTTGCATATTAGAGAAAGCATCTGATTTCTTATTTTTTTTGTGACTGAATATTCTATAACTTTTAAAATCTTGTTTAAGCACTGCCATATCCATAATATAAACTTAGTAAATATTTTATTGTATGAATGCATTCTTTCCAACTATAAAATTATTTCTAGAGTTTCTATGTAATTTAATTTTAAGTACTTTAAAAATAGTACATCAATATTATTACAGAAGAAGTCATCTTACATATTCTTATGAAAACAAGTTATGACATTGTTTAACAGCCTCACGAATCAGAAAATCCTGACTTTCATACTTCTGGCTCTTGGCCAGGCTTGTGTCAATCACCTACTGAATAACTCCTTCCACCAAAGCTCACAATAAGTTAATAAGTGTATATGTTACTTTACACAATAGGTTTGTTCTTGAGGGCTGAATAATCTAAGTACTGTTTTAAATGCACAGTGGGAAGGGATCGACATTTAAAGAAATTCTAGACTCTATTCTTTTGTAACTAAGAACCTTTGTGATATGAATAATCATACAGTAACATACCTGTTTTACTAGCTGTCTTCATATTTTAGAAATGAAGACAGCTGAAGAAAGTTTATAACTATTTTGTGTGTATGTTTGGTAATTGGAATTGAACCAAAAGATTTTTACCTCTGAGCTACTTCCACCTCTATTTTACTTTGAAAGAGGATCTTGCTCATCACTTATCATGTGCTGGCTTCAAATATTCAATTCTCCTGCCTCCGCTTCTCAAGTACTAAGATTAAAAGACTGCGCCACCATCAGCCGGGCATGGTGGCACACGCTTGTAATCCCCACACTTGGGAGGCTGAGACAGGAGGATCACATTGGTTTGAAGCCAGCCTCAGCTACTTAGTGAGGCTCTCAGCAACTTAGTGAGACCCTGTTTCCAAATAAAATATAAAAAAGGTCTGGGAGTATAGCCCGGAGGTAGAAAGCCTCTGGGTTCCACCCCCAGTACCACCAAAAAAAAAAAAAAAAAAAGGACTGTGCCACCATGCTCTTAGCTATATCTGTTCTTTTTTAAGAAATAAGAAAAATATTTATAATTTTTAAGAGCCAGGCATGGTGGAACACACTTTTAATCCCAGCAGTCGGGAGGCTAAGACCAGAGGATTAAGGTTTGCCTCAGCTACTTAGCAAGGCCCTTCATAACTCATTGAGAACCCTGTTTCAAAAATTAAAAAAAAAGATTGCCGGGTGTGGTGGCCCACGCTTGTAATCCCTGCGCTTGGGTGGCTGAGACAGGAGGATCGCACAAGTTCTAAGCCAGCCTCAGCTACTTAGTGAAGCTCTCAGCAGCATAGTGAGACCCTGTTTCCAAATAAAATATGTCTGGGATTATAACCTGGAGGTAGAAACCCTCTGGGTTCCATCCCCAGTACCACCAAAATAAATAAATAAATAAATAAATAAATAAATAAATATAAAATAAAAAGACTAAAAATATAGGGCTGAGGGTGTTGCTTGGAAGTACAATGTCCCTGGGTTCCATCCCCGGTACTACACACACAAAAAATAATATTAAGAAAGTGTTTATTGTTAGATTACTTTAACCTTGGTGGGGGGGTATTCAATTAACATAGTAATGGACTTTGAACTCATCCTAACTTTAACAAAATCCTTATCATACTACACACTTCATGCTATGATGCCAGTGTCAGTAGTCCTAGCTTAACAAATAGTTTGTGGTTGTTTGAGACCCAGAATGCTATTATCCAAACAAAATTACATTGTATGTGGTATTCAGGCCTTTTCATCAAAGATGGCTGAACCATCCATAATGGAATTGATCTAGAAAAAACTACCATTAATAGGATAGTATAGTTATGAAAATGATTCTATGGAAGCGTGCTTTGTGTTACAACTTGAAACCCATAGGTTATAGCCTAATCTTCTTAGGGCTATAACCCTAGTGACCAGCACATTTCCCAACCAAGGTAGACAGTTATCTGTGAGATGCACTGGAGTTGGTGTCTAGGGCTATTTATGTATTTTTCTCTCTCAAATTAACAGCTGCTTATAAAGTTTCTGGAAAATATTTCAATAAAATTTTATTCAAAATAATTTAGATATTTTTTGTTAAAGAGATAGATTCCAATAGAGGTAATGACTCAATGAGCTATACACATCACAGTATCGTAGCATGCATTCAAAAAGCAACGCATAATGAGTGTGGGTAATGGAATGACTCCAGCGACATCAAAAAGAATTATTAATGAATAATTGTATCACATCAATTTCAAGAGGAATAAATGGTTCCTAAAAATACCAGAAATAACATAGTCTATGAGACACTCTTTAAGTAATGACTTTTTCTTTCCCATTAAGACTAAATGAATCAAAACCAGATGCGACCCTTTAATTCGATAAAACCATATATTGGCTTCTTAGAGCTAAATTATTAAACCCAAATCTCTAATACAAAACAAACTTGAATCCTTCTGCTTCCTATTGAATCACTAATAGCTAATATCAAAATAATCATGCTTTCTTTCTTCACAATATCCTGTCTTGTTACTAAAAGAGACAAATGGTGCAAATGAGACATCAAAAGATCATCTAACTCATTCTTCTTTTAGCATAGAGAGCTCTCCTGGTGGCACAAAAGAGAAAATGATAATTGCTTTCTTCTTATGTTTCTGTATTCTCTAGCTTAGGAAACATTTAATGACTTTGTGTGCATGTTATCAATTCCTCAGATCATTAATAAATAAAATTGAATTAGATCTCAAAGTTAGCTTGAAATTCTCTGAAGTTCAAAACCCTGGAGCAGATTTGACTATGAATGATTATTTTGAACACTCTTCATCCTCCTTCAGGTTTATATTAGTCTGAATTTTCTTGGACTAATATTCTGTACTGATTCAAAGAGGTTGATTAGTTCTTATGGCTTGCTGTTTTTCCTTATTAAAACATATTATTAAATGTATTATTATTATTATTATTATTATTATTATTATTATTATAACATACCATAGCCTCCAATTTCAGCTTGGGAGGAAACTTCAAACCCACTCTGTCAAATCTCAGAGTAGTTTTGATTTGCAGGTTCTCTTTTTTAATTTTTTATTGGTGCTTTCTAGTCATACATCTTAATGGGGTACAAGATGGTAGAGGCATACATGCACATGTTACTTATTTCTAATTAAAATGGCAATCATTCAAAACACAAACAACAGCAAATGCTGGCAAGGGTGTAGAAAAATGGAACCTCTAATACATATTTGGTGTGATTGTAAGTTAGTGCAGCCATTTTGTAAAACAGTACGGAGGATCCATTGACAAAAAGGCAATCTTGTAGTTTGTGAAAATAAAGTGAAATAAATGGCACAGAAAATAATAAAAATAATTTAAAAATAAAAAAAATTCATTCAGCCAGGCACGGTGACATATGCCTGTAATTCTGGCACTGGGGAGGCTGAGAAAAGAAGGCCAGCCTTAGCCATGACAACTTAGGAGATTCTCAGCAAAACAGAGAGACCCTGTTTCAAAATTAAAAATATAAAGGGATGGGGGAGAGTTTAAGTAGAGTGTTCCTTGATTCAATCCCTACTGTCTCTGTCTGCTGTCTATTTCTCTGTCTCTCTCTGCCTCTCTGTCTCTCTGTCTCTCTCTCTCTCTCTCTCACACACACACACACACACACACACACACACACACAATCAACTCTCTCCTGATAATAGTTTCTTCTCTAGTCTTGCTTTCATACACATACTTTCTCTATCTCTTTCCCACTCTCCCAATAATAGTATCTTCTGTGAAGTTTTCACCTGATGCAACCAGAGAATGCTAGAAAACCCTAACTGCTTATTCACTGTCACCACCTTTAATTTTTGTAGTCATCTGATGTACAATATACTGGAACCAAGAATAAATTTTGTCATTTGTCTTTCATTCACTCATCCTAGGTCAACCCTTAGATTCTATTTAAATTTATTTAAATTTTCTTCATCATGACCACTCATCATATGCTAATAGACAGAAACTATATTCTCTTGAATCTCTTCCATTTTACTACTTTTCTTTTCCTTTCTTTTCCTATTTATTTATTTATTTATTTATTTGTGATACTGGGGATGGAACCCAGGGGCATTCTACTTCCGAGCTACACCCCCCATCCTACTTTTTTTTTTAGTACTTTTATTTTTTGAAAGAGGGTCTCATTGATTTGCAAAGGGCCTAAGTAGCTGAGGCTGTCTGCGAGCCTCTGGTGTCTGCCTCCCAAATGCTGGGATTACAAGTGTGCACCACCACACCCAGCCACTTACATCATTTCTTAAATGAGAGGACTGGGTTTCTTTACCAGTCAGATAGTGATCTTGTAATATATAATTTCATTCATATATAAAGGTCTCTTAGAGTTTGGCATTGGTGATATGTTCTGCCCCAAAAAGAGAAGAAATAGGCAACTACCTTTATCATTCTGGCAATGTTCCTTCTTTGTTTGTGTGATCTAAATCACATCAGCTCTGTTTCTGTTGACCAATATCTAGCATAACATCTATTAAAATCCCTAGTTATTTATTTTCACATATGTTCCTGCTAATACAGGTCTTCTCCTGTTCTGCCACTGACTTTTTGTAAGCTCAGAGTCGGAGCTTTATTTATTCATGTTCAAAATCAAATTCCATTGTGTCAGATTTAAACATTTTTTTTCAGCCTGATAGCCAACACCAGTTGAAAGCTAGATAGTGGACACTGCAATCCATGCCTGTCCAGCTCCATGTCACTGTCACCTCTGAGTTTCAGAGCACTCATCCAAATTGATTAAAATGTTAATCAGGACTGAAAGGAAACCTGTGGCACGCCCCAAAACTCATCCTCTCAAAACAAACAGCATCGCAATTCAAATCCTTTGGCCATTCACTCAGTTACTGACTACTAGTAGAATTTCTTTCTATTGTATTCTCTTCTATATTTCCTTTAACTTGAGGCCATTCTTGTTTTGTGATCCAGCAATACCTCGTTAATCCTGTAACAGGAATGCCTAACATGTATTGAGGTTTATGTCACTTATTACAACCACCCTTTGACCTGGTCTCTATTACTCACCTTCTTACACTTATGAAAACTAGAATTCAGAAGTTGGAGGACTTTCCAAGATGGAGAGCCAGGAAGTTGTAGATAAGGACTTGAGTTTAGAATTACTTCCTCCAAACCCCAGGCTCTTTCATTATTCTGATGTGGAACCAGGTGTTACCCTGACCTGTGGTCCAGCCTAACACACAGCATCCTATCTTTGCTGTATGTCTTTGCCTGTATTGTTTCTGTGTGCCTGAGCATACATTATTTCTGCTGAAATCATTTGTTCAGCCTGGCCTATTTGGAAAACTCCTATTCATTCTTAAACCCCTGCAAACAGCATCCTTTCTGTTAATCCTCCTTTACTCTCCCCTCTACTCCTCTCCCATGGCTCCTCTAATGACCCACCTTAATCTTTTTTAGTTCCGGCTTCCCTCCCAGCTTTTGCACTAATACCGTGGAGCCAGAGTTCCTCACTCATTCACTTCTATATTTTCAGAAATTAACTCAGTGCCTACTTCTTGAAGGTGTAGAATAGATGTTTGTTGGGTGGTAATTCATGTTGGACTTTGAGTCACGATCACATGATCCATTCTCTGTGTCTCTTAGTCAAATGTACCTGCACTCATTCAGGGGAGCTTCACAACTTATATCTTATATAGTCACGTAAGCCCCTGCTCTGCCAGTGACTGCAGCTATTAGGGCTACAGTGGACAAGTTAGAGCTTTTGGTCCCAGGACAGGAACGGGCTATTCTGCTGTCTCTCTGGAATCTTTTGGGATTTTACCCTAAGCTGCTCAAATCAGATAAATCTCATTCTTGACTCTTTTTCCTCTAACCCAAACTGACCTAATAACCTTTCAAAACCTTACGCAGATTTTGATCATTGAATCCTATACTATCTGACCATATCTGACTTTTTGAAATAAACTACAGTGACAAAATTTCATTTTTTATTAATATACTTTTTATTGGTTCATTGTCTTCTCACATAATAATGTAGTTCAGTTATAGGAACATACATACATACACAAAGCACTTAGCTTCTCAATGTTGATTTTCAAAAACACATTTCCTCTTGAATCTTTAAACTCAATTGTGCTTTAACCTACAGTTTATGGAAATGCATATACTTAAACACTTAACTGCAAATAAAAATTATGTCTATAAATTTTAAGTGGATTTGCTATATTACTTGTAGATGGTATATATCACTCTTAAAGACAGTGAGAGATAGTTTTACACTCTTATACAGTTTTTATTTCTTTACATGTAGCCTACATCTGTCCATGTATGTTGAAGACTTATGATAAGTCTCTGATTATTACAAATAAAATAATTTTCTTAATTACTGAGAGAAATGAAGATAGCATTTCTGCCTTGACTGTTCATTGCACTAGCAACATGGAAAAACTCCGGCAATGGGGGACCATCTGCATAGTTGCACTGAATCTTGACAGATGCTCTTCCTTTCTCTGCATTTTTTAAAAATAAATTGTAACTTCTAATTTGATGAGGAACTACTTCTGCCTATTATTTTTTAATAAAAAGCTTAGCATTTTATTTCAAAAAATATTTGGGGGGTGTGTGTGTGTGTGTGTGTGTGTGTGTGTGTGTGTGTGTGGTGTGCTGGGTATTGAACCCAGAAGGTTTCTACCAACAAGCCAAATTTCTGGCCTGTTTTATTTTGAAACAGTCTTGCTAAGTTGCCTAGTCTGGCCTTGAACCTACGATTGGCCTTGTGACTACTGGAATTATGGACATGTACCACCATGCCCTGCTAAAACTTTGCTTCTTACTATCATATTTTTCTCATGTCAAATTAGCTTTTATTATGTCTCATCTAGCTAACGTTCCTCCAAGTTGTATCTTCAGTTCAGGGAGTCCTACATTGCAAGAATGATTTTGAGTAGCAGCAGGAACCACCAGAAAGTTTTCTGTTATATTTATTATTTTTCTTGAAAACAAGGTCCCTCAAGTGTCTTTACCTCCTGTGGTTCTTTGGCCACTTTTCTTTGCCTCTTAATCCCTGTGGTCTACATTCTCCAAATGTTGTGAAAGTGAAGACTACCTTCAGTACCTTACAGCTACCCATCTTCATGAACCTACCTATTCATTCACCACTATTTTTATCCTCTATGTCTGTATGGGTCCTTCCACTTGAGCTGATTAATCACCTGGCATTTTTTGTTTCAATACTTTATTTCTCTTGGGCTTTGATATCTAGAACTCCAGGAAAGATAATTTCCATCCCTGTTCCTTTTACATGTATTAGTATCCCCTGCACCAAGCCCAGAATCCTCAAGGCTCCAAGATATATATCCTAACAAAATAGGAAATAAATACATAAATTTTATCTGCTGCTCAATCACTGGACTAGACAATGCTGCCCATTGGGATAGCCAAGCTCTGGAATAGGTCATCAAAGCAGAATGCCATGACCCTTTCAATATCTCTTTTATTAGAAATATTAATGTATGCTGCAAAGTATGTGGAGGGGTGGTAATGGAAAAAGAGACCATATGACCTTTCAAATTTTCTTCTAATTTGATACTTTATAAATTCGAGTACCTCTTTCATTATTCAAATCCTGCCTATAAAAATTAGCAGTCTTACCACTAAAATTTAGTTAAAATATATTTTCCCCTTATTGAACTTCTAGATTGTTCAATAATCAACAGAAGGGCTTTTGATCTTGTTAATTCTTATGTTTTCGTAGCATGATTTGTGCCTCAGAGATTAAATATTTCTTCAAAGGCAATGCTAGCCCTCTTCTAATCTACAGCAGAGCTTCACTCAAGTTTTCTTTTTTTCCTTCTGTATTTCTGGATCCTTTTCCATATGCTTACTATCTACTTCATGGTCAAGTTGAAGATCATTGCCACTATTAATATTTCAGAAATACGATCCCACCTTGCCACCTTTCTTTCTGTTCTGATCCTTCATACATAGATTGTACCCAATGGAGCTGACATTTCAATTAGGAGATCAGGCCTGCCAAGTCCCCATTCTGTTCGCTCTGCCATTACCTCCACCACTAGCACATGGTGCTAGTAATTTTGCTTCTGACCACATTTTCTCCTTGTTGGATAATTTAAAAACACTCCCTTTTTTCTTTGACTTTGCTTTATTCTTTACACAACACAACTGCTTCTGAATTTGAAAAGAAGATACATTTATTAACAAAGACATATACGTATTTGCCCTAACCTTTTGCATGTGAACTTATTGTTCCTGGTTATCTTTACCATCCATTTAAAAATAAACCTTATATTGTATTTATTTATTTATTTATTTATTTAGCAGTACTAGGAGTGGAACCAGAGGCTTTCTACCTCCGGGCTATACTCCCAGACCTATTCTTTATATATATTATTTGGAAACAGGGTCTCACTAAGTTGTTGAGAGCCTCACTAAGTAGCTGAGGCTGGCTTTGAACCTGTGTGATCCTCTTGTCTCAGCCTCCCAAGCGTAGGGATTAAAAGCATGCATGACCACGCCTGGCTTAAACCTTTTATTTTAGAATAGTTTTAAGTTTATAGAAAAGTTTTAAGATAATAAAAATAATTCTCACACACCCAAAGCCTATTAGTATGGCACCTTTGTCTCGATTATTAAACCAATATTGACACAATATTATTAAACGCGTACATCTTATCCAGATTTCTTTGATTTTACCTAATGTTTATTTTCTACTATGGATTCCAATATTGCATTTAAACCTCATGACTTCTTAACTCCCTGGACCTGTGACAGTTTCTCATTTGTTTCTAGTTTATGATGATATTATCAGATTTGAGGAGTACCAATGGACAGGTGTTTTGTAGATTATTTCTCAACTGGAGTTTAATATTATTTTCATGATTAAATTGAGGTTTTTAGTTTGAGAGAGGAAGACCACAGAAGTATAGTAGTATTCTCATCGTATTATATGAAGATAATATACTTTCAAGATAACCTACCATTGTGGATGTCCACCTTGACAGCTTAGCTGAAGCATGGATTGTCATGGTTCTCTACTATAAAGTCACTTTTTCCTGTCTTTCCCCTTCTGTATTATTTGGAAATAAACCACCATGTGCTTTTCACACTTAAGAAGTGGAGAGTTACATACCACCTCAATGTGATAGGGAAGTATTTATACAAATTATTTAAAATTCTTCCATGTGAGGTTTTTGTATCTTCTCCCATGTGTATTTATTCAATGATTTATATCAGTAGAGACTTAGAGATTGCTGCTCACTCTTTAATACTCACATCAGGACTAGAGGAGCAGTTGTTTCCTCTGTAGAGTATGGTCAGAATGAAATATTTTTCAGTGTTCATATTTTAATGTTTGCATTTAGCATATATTTATCTCTGAATAGGGAAGGATGAGAACTGAGGCTCATAAAAATGACTCTAGGGCTCTGTGGAGTTTGAACGACAGAGCCCAGAGTAATTCTGTTTAAAATAGTGACCACATATTACAAAATAAATGTCAGCCATGAAAACCATAGTTTATATTTTAAATAATAGGTAATGTCAGACATGATAAAAGATGTAACTCTGTGTTAATGAGAATTATTGATAAAAATAGCATATACTATTACTCAAAGGTAAAAGTATTTATTAATGAATGTCCTAGACCATAGTTGTTGACCTTCCTACTCCAGTATTCTATTATTCACTCCAGTAGGAGTGGCAGAAAGGAGGCAAGAGGGGTAAGCAGAAAAACCTGTATTCACTTTATAAAAGACATGTCATGAGGACTTCTGCCAGGTCTACAAAAGGTGCAAAAGCAAGGTTGCAGGAGGAAAAAACTTGTAGGAGCAACAAATATACAATGCCTAAGAGCTAAGTGTCCAGGCAGGGGAGCACATGAAGGTGTGGGGACAGAAACACTGATTTGACAGAAATGTGTAGGCTAGAAGTGAAAAAAAAATTTTTTTTAAATGGAATGCATCAAAACCAAAATTTCCTCCATCTCTGGTGTGCACAGGTTGACTCTAGTTGTCCTATCACAAATGAGGCAATAAATTCTGGAGTTGATGGTGTATAACACGACTCAAGTTGATTTTCATTCATTTTTTTTTACTTCAAAATCAACCAGGATTATCAAATACTAGATCAGTTTCCATCACAGAAAGTTTGTTTTTTGTTAGTTTCATGAAAAAGTGCACTGCAAAGCCCATATCAGAAACCTCTGCATATTGCATCTAATAACTTCACCTCTCTAATCACATCCCTGTGTCTCAACAGTGGCTTCCTTTAAAATAAAAAGGGGAATATGGCTAAGAAGAATGCATTATATAAAAGTCCAGATTCAATAAAATTAAATTAGTGACAACAGATTTCCCATAGAGAAAAGTGATGATATAGAGACACGTACTTCACTGGGTACATGTTCTTTCAAATTTTTTGTACTTTATCTGCAAATATGAAATTTTTGCAGAATTTAATACCCCAAATATTCCATCTAAATGCAAAAGTCTTTGCTGCAATATCATGCAAAATAAATCTCCAGGATCTTTCGAGTCTGGCTAAGACCATGGGGGAATTTGAGATATTTCGCTCATGCTTTGCATCCCACTAATCCAATTTTGGAATTAAAACCTACTTTCATGGCTTGTGTGCTCTCTCTTTGCAGAAGTTACTTATGTGAACCAGGGGAAAAAAAAAACTATCTATCATTCATCCTAAGGAAAACTAACCTTCTTTTGTTCTCACTTGGCAATTTCCCAACTTCCATGGATGTAGGACATGCCTAGAAATGATCCGAATCCTTCATTCCCTCTTGAGATGCTGATGCTGAGTCATTATAGTGAATGATCTTCCTGGTTTGCCCAGTCCACTTCTTTAGTTTTTCATTTTATTTTACTTTTATTGGTGCATTGTATTAATACATCTTAATGGTAGAGGCATACATGCACATATCACTCATTTAGCCCTCCCCCAATGCCCACCTCATTTCTTCCCCCTCCCTCTGCCTCATGTTTGGCTTACTAAGTGACTTTGATCTGCTTGTAAATGTATATCATGTATGTTAAAGAATTTCCTTCTTGTCCCTCTCATCCCCCTCAGTTAGGTAGCCTTATTTGTTCATCTTGGTATCTCCTCCTTCTGTTTTAGCTTTAAATTTTCTGTGCTCCAGAAAACACCTCAGTCTTGGGAAACCAGGATACTTGACCATCCTGCCATTTACATAATTGATAAGAACATATATTAATTATTTACATATATACATGGTGAAGTTACTTCTCAAAAGTGATATAAAGTATGAAGCCTACATGAAGGTTGGCAGTGTTATGTGCATAATCTTGGAAACAGCAATTCGTATGTTTAAAAAGGTAGCAGGATCCAGGGCTGGTGGTCCACACCTGTAATCCCAGTGTTTAGGAGGCTGAGACAAGAGGGCCATAAGTTTGAGGCCAGCTTCAGCAATTTAGTGAGATCCTTTTGTAAAATTAAAAAAAAAAATTAAAAAAGGGATGATGTTGTAGTGCAGAGTTAGGATGTCCCTGAATTCAATCCTCAGTACCAAAACAAAACAAAAACAGGGCTGGCGTATAGCTCTCTGGCATTCGCCTAGCCTATTCAAGGTCATGGGTTTATACCCACCACAACTCACATACAAAGCCAAAAATTTAAGGTTTAAGTCACTCTAAAAAGAAAAGCCAATGTTTATAAGTAAGGTATTAAAATTAGGGGAGCTAGAGGAAGGTTTTAGATATTCTGACCCAGTCTTTTTTCTGTGTTACTCTTCCTGTTTCCTCAGAAAATTATAGCCTAAAGGCAAAATCTAGCCTATGCTTGTTTCTATAAATACGGAACATAGCCATAAACATTCATTTATGAATTGTCTCTGTGCTGCCCTTGGACTATATGGCAGCATAGACCAGTTATATCAGAGATGATTTAAGTGGGAAAGTCTCCTCAACCCTTTACTAATTTTTATTGCAAACTAATAAATAACTAGTTAATACCCCCCCCCATTCCACCAACTTCTTTGATTTCATTTATTTGCTAACATGGTTCCTATAACTTACAATTTCCTTCCATTTAGTCTCACAATTCTAATTCCACAATAATCAATGAGTTCCTTAAACTCCCATTTTCCCTATGAAATCACAAAGAGGTTCCAGTTAGGAGTAACTATGCCTTCACCGACCTTCCAAAGTCTAAACAAGTCATTTTATGGTACATCCATTACTTATATAACTGGCTTTGTTTATATTGATTATTATAAACCTTTGGCTAAGCTGGGTGTGGTGCCGCACACTTGTAACCCCTGTGGTTGGGAAGCAGAGACAGGAGGATCGCGCAGGTTCGGAGCCAGCTGCGCTGGCCTAAGAGACCCTGTTTCCAAATAAAAAAAATATATAGAAAATAGGTCTGGAAGTATAGCCCAGAAGTAGAAGGGTTTCCAGGAACCCCCCAAAAAACCTATGGGTATACGTTTTTATTGTATCTCCCAAAGCTTCTAGTACGTGTTTACGAATAGGTCCTGACTAAAATGATGTGGAGTTCCATCACACATTCTTCCAAATGAATGAGGAAATAGAAAAAGTTGGCTTAAATTAAATGTGCCCAGCAGCGATCATTGAAATTGTTCTTTTTCTATCCATCCAATTTGCAATAACTCTATGAGCAAATCAGTGCAGTAGCATTGTTACCTGTAAGATCAAGACTTAAAGTTCCGGTAAAATTTCACAGTACCTGGTTGAATGCCAGCACCAGAGCCAGTACTAACATAGCCTGTTAATTTGGCCAAGAGATCTCAGAGATAATCATTGAGTGCCTGCATCTGGATGTCTTGAATAATAACCTAACATTATAGTCACTTCGGTGTAAATATAGTGACACTTTATTATTATTTTATAGGGATTCTAAATTTATCTAATTATTTTTATTAGTGAGAAACTTTAGATTAACTAAACATTTCACATTAGGCACCCTAGTTAGTATGTCTAACCAAATCGTATGACCCCAGAAACGGTTCTCTTGTCATTGTACCGACCTGGACAGTCCAGACAGGTACAAGTACATCTCTATTAACCTGCCCATGTCCTGACAGACGTCTGAATTGGATCGTCTGAGAGCAAATCAGTAGAAACAATTTTTCTTTGGCTTTCTTTCCCCAAGCTACATGCCGTTCCCATCTGCTTTATAGGTTCACAGAACAAGAGAACTGGCCAAGTAACAAATCTGGGGCCAGTTGAAAATGAAAAGAATGCCATGGTAAAATGTGAGCTTGTGACAAGGTTTCAAGATACCTGGGTTCCAGTCCAAACTCTACCATTTACCATGGATTTTCTTTACTTTTATTTTTATCAATACAAAGAATCACTTATCTTCTTTGAGCTTCAAAATTATTCTTTTTGCAAAATGAGGCACGAAGCCCAGATGATGACCATGCTCTGCCCAGTCTTAACATCTTTTCAGCCTGCTCCCATGCGGGGCTGTGTGTACTTTCCTGACTGCTTTCCCCAAGCAAGGACTGTTGCAGAAGGTAGGTGTTGTTGGATAGAGGCAGGGTATTCTACATTCCCAGCTCTGAGCAACCCAGAGTGTGCTCCCCTTTATAAATTCAGTATTTGTTCCTATTTCCTTGCTTTGCTTTACCATGTCACTTTTCTTTGTCAACCTAGGTTTCTCTTCTGTAAGTTCCATATCTAAATAGCCCCATGCATCCAAACAGCCCAATCAAGACTATTGCTACCTTTTGTTTTCTGTTTGTTTGTTTAATTATAGATCCCCTGAATGTTTTGGTGACCTCATCTTAGTTTGTCACACTCATAGTTCTTGTGTGTGTACGCACACAAAAAATCCAAGGTAAGCCCAATGAAGGTAAAAATCATTTTGTTTTGATTTCTTAGAAATACTTAATAAGACATAATGGAGTATTCTACATGCTAAGCAAGCCGTATTTATTTGACACTTAATGATAGGCATAGAGTGATAGTTTCTTTACTCTAGACTGTATTTAACACAATATAAATTGAACAAGTTTTATTATAAGTGGCCATTGAAGAATTGTGTACCAAAGAGTAGAGATGTGTTAGTAAAGAAGAGCTATAATATTCTATTCCTAAATTCAAAACTCATGTGTAAAAAGCACACAGTAGCCTACTGTTCAGATAAAAAGTTGAAAAATACATGACTCTTGGTCTCAAGACCCTAATAATCTTTCCATAGAGGTAGGGTGATTAGAAAAATTCTCTTACCCAAAGTTAATACCAGTTATAATAACTATGGTAATTTAGCAAAACCTTTATGTAATCGTATATCATTCCTCAGGTACAAGGGAACTACTTTCTTCAATAGTCCTTACACAATGTCCAATGAACCAACAGTGATACTGAGCATTTTACCTGATTTTTTCCCATGACAAAGATACTAGGAGGAAAATCATAGAGGAATTGAGCTGCCCTGAGGTTGCTAGCACAACTAATAATGCCCCCATTTTTATTGGTTCACAAACACGAAAGTCAACAAGACAATATACACAGTTACCAACTTCTGGGTGACTATACAGAAAAGTTCTAGGGCAGTAAAATGTTCTGGTCACTTTGGCATTTGCCCTTTCATCTAACAACACAGAGGATATCCCTAAAGGTTCAAAGGCAATCTCGGGAATTTCCCTCCAGGTCTTTACTTCCCTTCAATTCCCTAGGAATTAGCTTCAAAGTCTAATGCAATATCTCACAAACACTAATACACCAAATTGCAAGAAAATACTTTTCTTTGCTCAGGTAGGAAAATGGCTCTGAATCAAAGAAGTTCTTGCTTCTACAGTCTAGTTGAAAATATAATCTTCCCTGTAGACTAGATGTCCTGTTGGTTTCTTAGAATATTCTTTTACTGGTCATAGTCATCTAAAGTGACCATTTTTAAAACAGTTCAGTTTTGTTGTTGTTGTTGTTGTTGTTGTTGTTGTTGTTGTTGTTTTAGTACTAGGGCTGGAATCCAGGGGCATTCTACTTCTGAGCTATACTCTCAGCCCTATTTTTTAGTCATTATTTTGAAACAGGGTCTTCACTGAGTTGCTAAGGGCCTCACTAAGTAGCTGAAGCTGGCCATGAACCATGATCCTCCTATCTCAGCCTCCCAAATGCTGGGATTACAAGCATGCACCACCACGCCCGGCTTACAATAGTTCTTATTCTGCTGTCAATCTGAGCTGCACTAGCAAATGCAAATGCAAAGGCATAATATAGCAAGTATCACTTTCTATCACCTCACTTTCATTAGATGTGGTGACTATAAAGTTAATAATTCAAGTTTATAAAAAATAACCTGCAGCCAGGCATGGTGATGTATGCTTGTCATCCTAATATTTGGGAGACTGACACAGAAGGACTGCAGGTTCCAAGCCAACCTTAGCCACTTAGTGAGGCCTTCCATAACTTAGGGAGACCGTATTTCAAAATAAAGAATAAAACATACGATTGGGATGTAGCTTGGAGGTAGATTCCCCTGGGTTCAATCATTAATACCGAAACAAAACAAAAATTATAAAAAACCAAAATAAAAAAACCTGCTATCTATTGCTAAGTTCTTAAGTTTTCTAGAAAACAGTCAATGCAAGAGGGTTAAGTTTATTTTTAAAAGGCAAGAAACACACACACACACACACACACACACACACACATACACATACACACACACACACACTGAGATGATGCAGACTTCGTACAGAGGGAAGTAAAGCCCCATAAGTTTTGTTCTTGCTCAGTATTTTAAAACTCTGAAGTGTCTAGAGAAGCAGAAGAGAGAAAGACCCAAGGGAGCAAAGTATATTCCCAGCATGCTGAGTCAATTGTTCTTGATATAAAATGTGACCTGTATGATCATCAGCATTTAGCACCACAGGGAGCAGCTTTCAGGGGAGGAGCATCTAGAGGCATCTCAAGAGAAAAACTGGAGGGAAATGCCAATGGGGATGATGTTAAAAATAGACCAAAGGGTCTGCTTGTTCCTTGGCTGGTGTCAAAACATGTGTGCCTCAATTTAGTAATCAGCAGGTGCTGTTCCCCTGGAATGACAAGGTGAGAACTTCAGGGAAAAGCCAGTGACAGCAGAGAGAAACCCTGAAGTGTTTGGGAGAAGAAATAACATCCTGCCAAAATAAACAAGAGAAACAGTTACTGTTCCATTCACATCCATGGAAGCTATTTTAGGTAGGGAATATACATAATTTTGTCTTCTTCTCCTTCTTCCCTGTCCTCTGGTCTCCAGAAATAAGAGGTCCAAGTTAACAACTTCATAAGAAGTATGATAAACTACAGTCATGGGTCCACATACTACAGAGTGCTTATGCTTAGAGGCGTGATTCTACCTTGCCACACTGTATGCATGACAATTTTTTGACAAAGAGATTCTACCTTGCCACACTGTATATATGACAATTTTTATGACAAAGAGTCTATGGCATTCATTGCATTCTGTGACCTATACGAATTTAAAAATGACTGCTGAGGATGGTAGCCAGTTGTCACTGTATAAACTGGCTCTGCTCTGCCAGGCTGCAGGTGTATAGAAGCCAGAGCCTCAGCGCATCAAGAAAGGGGTCAGAGCCAACTGCCTCTACTCAAGCTCTTGCCTTGGTGAAAGTAAAGAGCAAAAACATACTTTTTTGTTTTTTTTATTTTTGTCCAGAGCTAATTCTGTTTTACAGTCCAAACAAGAATTGGTGTATGAGATAAGGATAATGATAGTTCTTTCCCTTTCCCCCGGAGTCCCCAGGGCTTAGCAACTACTCCATCAGGCTACATTTATAATATGACCCCAAAGAATGTTGCTTAGAAAATTTGTCTTGTCTGCCCCTGAGCTATTCAAATAAGAATCTTGAATTGGAGCAATTCAAGGTTGGTCTTATGATTTCTTGTTCTGAAACTGTAGAGTCTATCACAGTGAAACCAGACCGAGAACTCTCAGTTATCTGATATATTTCTGGTCCAAATTGAGGTGAGATAGAAGTATAAAATATATCTTGAAATCTGGGCATGGTGGCGCATTTTAGAATCCCAGTATTTAGGAGGCTGAGACAGGAAAATCACAGGTTTGAGGACTGGTTCAGATATATAACAAAATAAGTTCTGGTATACCCTTATTTTAAGTACAAAGGCAATATTAGAATAAATGAAAAAAAACAGCTCTATTATGAAAAAATACACATACTTTAGAAGTAAAAGTCTCAGCAAGATTTTTTAACCACTGTTCTCCTGTATATGTGCTATATTCAGAGCCATCCACAAGATACACATATAAGAGCAAGCCACAGGCTCACTTATAAAATTGAAGAGGGACAAGGTCACGTGGATTTCATTACTGCCCACACCATCTACTGAGATTATTAAGGCTAAAAGATCATGAACTGGCTATCTTGCCAGGATTAAGACCAAGAGAAGTTCTACATTCTGCCCACAAATCAGGCAAAATTCAAGTCTAATGCTCAAAATTTAAGGAGCTTAAAAAGGACCTAATGATCACATGTTCAAATCATTCATTCTCTAGTTCTATGAGTAAGCAAACATTTAAGGAAAGAAATCAACTTTATCAAGTTAATAGCATGAAGAATATAGAGGAGTTAGAGTACAATTTCCCTTTTTTTCTTTCCAAGATTATGAAAAAAATAACCCTAACCATTGCAGATAATAGAAATTAAATATTTTAATCCACCCACGTTTATTATTATTATCATTGTTATTCTGGCACTAAAGAGATCATCAACAGTGTTGAAGATAATGAGGAGATATAATTAAAATTATCTTCGCAGTTCTGAGCCCACTTGCTCTTGCTCAGTAGAGCAGAAGGATGAGACCATATGGTCCTTGAACAAGGATAAATTATGAGGTGGCTGAGAATGGTGAGAACACTGCATTAGAATTATTAAGCTCTAGCCCCCCCTCTTGGTGTCTCTGCTTGTGCTCCACACTATCTGGATAAGTCTCATAAAGACAATGAGCCATCTCACTGTCATCTGTAGAGCAGAGACACATCATCTGTTCTGCCTGGCTGACTGGACAGCTATGAGGATTAAATGAGACCTTTGGAAAGGTTTTTAGGAGAATAAAATATGGCTCCTGACCAGGTTGGTGCTCCCAATTGTGTGCTATCCAATTACTTCCCAAGAGAACACACTGTAAGTTCCAATTTTTTTTTTCTTCTCAGTCTCTAGGATGGCTACTCAAATGGTCTTCCTCATCAACACTGTCCCTTGACAAAGATCTTTTCCTGGGTATGTGGAGATAACAAAATGCAAGTATGAATAGTCAAACATTTTTTTAGAAAACATAAAAGTCCAAGTAGGTGCCAATTTCATGACAGATAATCAGTGCAATAAAAACTAAGGCAGCAGAATTTACTTTTATAACAACAGAAAAATTTGAGTAAAAATTCCACAGAGGCAGCTGGGTGCGGTGGTGCACACCTATAATTCCAATCTTTGGGAGGTTGAGACAGAAAGATTCCAGGTTTGAGGAATTTGCAATTTAGTGAGATTCTGTTTCAAAATAAAGAATTATAACAAGGGCTATGCGTGTAACTCAGAAGCAGAATGCCCCTGAGTTCCACTTCCAGTACCAAGAAAAAAAAAATCTCCACAGAAGCATCGGGATCAATATAGAATTATGTCACTAATTTAGTTTTCTTTAAGTAAGTGATAGTTTAACTTTAATGCAAATCCAATAAAATAGTGAGTAATAAAGTCCACATCAGAGTTTATGTATAAATAAATAAATTATAGTGGTAAGGAGATTTTTCTTTCTTGTGGTTCTGAGGAAGGAACCCCAGTGTGCTCTACAGGTGAGCTATACCTCCACTTCCTTTTTTAAAAAATTTGAAACAGGATCTCCTCCTATCGTAACCTCCCAAGTGCTCAGATTATGATGCCAATGATCCTGACTTATCCATACCTTGTGTGCTGTGTGTGTGTGTGTGTGTGTGTGTGTGTGTGTGTGCTCTGTGTATGGGGGGGGGTACTGGGGATGGAACCCAGGGGCATTCTACCTCTGAGCAGTAATTAGTAGTCCTATTTTTTAGCAGTAAATAGTAGTCCTATTTTTTATTCTTTATTTGGAAAAAGTGTCTCACTGAGTTGCAAAGGGCCTCACTAAGTAACTGAGGCTGTCTGTAAACCACAAACTTCTTGTCTCAGTCTCCCAAATGCTGGGATTACAAGCATGAGCCACCACGCCCAGCTTGACTATACTTTTATTCCAATGTTTATCTTCATTTTTTGCCCATCAGTATCACAAGCACACAAACACACATGCACACACACAAACACACATGGTGACAGGGTGACAACGTAGAATAATCAAGGATATTTTGAGGGAAATAATAGATGACAATTGATGAGAGGTACACACAGGATTAAAGAAGTTTAATGAGCCCATTTAGATTCTGAAGTCAACAGAATGAAGACCACATAAACATTCTCATCTTCTATAAATCACTCCCAAGTTCTAGTTTAAGACCATACAGCTACAAGTTTTGTGGGAACTCTGAAACCCAAATACAAGTTTGCCTGATTTTATCTCATTTTATCTTACCACTCTGACCTGAGAAATCAGGTCTTCTTTACCCATGATCATCTGCTCCATGAATAATAGCCATGTTCATACTAAAAACATGAACAATGTGAGCACAGAAACATGTTCAATTTAGCCAGTAGTTTCTGAACCCTAAGATAATTTCATTGTGGATATGAAACTAACACACCTAAAACAAAGGGCAAAATCAGAATGATGTATTTAATAATTCAATTCAATTTGTAGAATTGATAGGGCTGTCCGTATCCTTGGATGACTAGTTGAAAGGCCACATCCATGGCTCAGAAACCCAAAAGTTCAAGAATGTGTGGCACAAGTCCATCCCAAAGAGAGGAGCCCATGCTGTGTTTTATAGCCTCTCCTCTCATCCCCACTAGTCTTAGCTTCCCATTGTCTGTGCTTGAGGTCGGGCTAAAATGAAATAGATTATGAAGATCCAAGCTCTCCCTTCTAATAGCTAAACTCATCTCTACACTATCTAAGTAGTCAGAAAGTTCTCCTGACTTGTGGACTCCTCTTCTTATTTACCCGCATCTTTATTTTTCTCTTTCCCTCTACGTCCTCACATCAAAATCCCTGAAACTCTTCCCTTAAACTCTAGGCTCTCTTTTCTCATGCCTGTTTAACTTCCTATTCTGGGTCCTAAAGAGATACTTCTTCTCTCTGTCTCTGTTTCTTTCTTTCCCTGCTTCTTATCCCCCTTTTCTACATAACCATACACATGTACTTCAATCCTGGTTGCTTTTTCACTTATAAAAAGTGCAATCATATTGTGTGTAGGGGATAAAATTACTTTGATATGTTCTCATTAATACCCAATGGAGAAATTAATGAGAACTTTACCTCTCATCTCAGACATTTGACAATTGCAGGCTTAAAAACTAAATCACTGTCATGTCAGGTCAAGCTCATCGAGGGCCATCATTCAAGGCTTCCCACCGAAAGGCAATTGTACCTTACAGAGAGCCTTGTCTTTCATTCCTCATAACGTGAACTTCTTATTCCCAACCAGGGTGGCCTTCTTTCTCAAATTTCCATACACCACCTACACACCATACACCATCTACACACCATCTAACCTACAATATCAAGTACTGTCCTAGACAACTCATGCCTTGATATTGATCTTCATGATGGTGTCTTTGTTCACTAATTTCTAATATTTTCCGCTACACCCTTGATTCACATGAGCAAAAATCTATTTTACAATTATATTTGTGGGAGTATCCCTGACTTTCTTCCCTTAACATTTCCTTAGATTATCAGGGATGCTGGGACATTACTCCAGTTATCTAGATGCTTGTAATACATGAAGCACCATTACTCTCACTGGTGCCTCCATCTCTCTGAAAGCTGAAATAATAATATTTTTTATAATCCAGGAAGCTTTTGCCTCAAATTGAGAAATCTCATCAACAGAACCCTCTTCTCTTAACCCAGAGTGACCTCAGGGTTGCCCTTCACAATATCACACAATTGAAGAAACAACTTATATAAAATTTTAGATCAAAAAAGAAGGAACTTAAATCCCTTAGGCTAGTTTCAGTTGCACATTTTCTCCTTTCAGGAATGATTTTCCTTTTCCACTAGGCTAGCTCAAGTTCTATGCATCCTTCAAGTCTTGATGCCAGGTCTCTTTTGGCCCTAATGATCTGCATGGGAGCTCTAGCTCACACTTTACCCAGCATTTCATTTCATACTTTCTGGTATTGTTCCAAACTTTATAAATGTATATTTACTTTCTTAGATTATAAAACACCATTTTATAATTAATTATAACCATTTTATAATAATTATAAATTATTTTATACCACCATAGTTTTTTTCATGCACATTTATATTTTTCTGCCTTATTTTATTTCAAACTAAATCTGTCACCAATATGAACTCAAAAATTGATCAGGGTCCTGAGCTAGGCATCTCCAGAGCATCCCTGTTCTGGAGAAAATAACATTATAGCAAGAATGGTGGCCTTAAAAATTAACTTCCAAAACATACTTCTTAAGATTAAGGATTTTCTTTCAGTACTCTTTAACTCTTTTATTGCCAACTGATTGCAAGATAATTCCATGTTTTGGGTCTCAGTGCATCTATTTCTAACAGCAGAATGGCACTTAACCGATCTAACGATGTGAAATGTTCTTTAGAGAAAGGGCAGTAGCATGCTTGAAAGAGAATGCCTTGATTCCACAAAAATTGAGTGACCTTCACAAAAAAACCAAAGCAAAATCCAAAACTAAATCAATGTCAAGAAAAATGGAATGACAATTTTAAAATCTAGAGAAACATTAATTTCCTAGGGTGTATATTTAAAGAAATTGAACAAACAGTAGTTTTGTGATATCAAAATCATTCCACTATATATCAATGCTTATAAATATCATGTGTGGCAAAGAAAAGAAAATGAGCACAGCCTCTGGAATCCCAAACCACCAGCATTTCACACTGACCTTTTACCTAAAAAAAACCAACTTTTAAAAATAAGTTTAATTGATGAATAAAAATTACATATATTTTCTTTTTTATCCTCAGTTTTTATTGTATACATTTTTTCTAGGTTATTTTATTGACTTAGAATTAATTTTGGCATCAATATGAACTCATCAGTTTTATATGATACATATATGACGTGTGTGTGTGTGTGTGTGTGTGTGTGTGTGTGTTTTCAAATATATATGCATTGAGAGATGGCTAGAATGAGCTATTTTTGTGTGTGTGTGTGTGGTACTGGGGTTCCTGGAAACCCTTCTACCTCCAGGCTACGCTCGCAGACCTATTTTATACATTTTTTATTTGGAAACAAGGTCTCTTAAGCCAGCGCGGCTGGCTTCAAACCTTCGTGATATTCCTGTGTCCACCTCCCAAGCACGGGGATTACAAGCCTGCGCCACCACGCCCAGCTAGAATGAGCTAATTAATATGTGAAATATCTACCTTACATACTTCTCTTTTAGAATGTGTGCTACGGGCACTCTAAAACTACTTTTATAGCAATGTGAAAAAAATAAAATACATGGTTTTTAACCTGTGTCACCATTTTGTGCAATCAATCTCCTGTAAATTTTATTTTTATTATTTTAATTGCAAATTTTAAAGTGTACTTCTCATAAATTATCCTTGATTTCCCTCTTGAGCCTTAGTAGAGAAACTTTCATTTATCTACCCAAAGAACTTTTCTGAGGAATTCATTTATCCTTCACATATCTCTCTATGGCTCCAAATTTACTCTAATTTAATCCTGCTCCAGTCTTGGATTAAAGAAGGATCTGAGGTTTACCCAGGAGGATCTCAGGTTATAGTCCAGCCTCAGTGACTTAGGGAGGCCCTCAGAAACTTACTGTAGCTGTTTCCAAACTAAAAAAAAATGAAAAGGCTGGACGTGTAGCTCAGATGTTGTATCAGAGACATAACTTGTAGCAATCTACATCTAGATCATAATCTAATATGCAAACCTAAATTGCTGATTAACACAGGATTATAGAAATCAGATTCTTTCCTATGTGGAAAGAGCAAGGAGATACTTTTAACTTTTTGCTTATATGACTGACAGCTTCAGGCCAGTAATCAAACTCAATACTTTGGCCATGATCCCAACATATATCATTCAATTATTTAAAAAAAACTTTATTAAAAAATCTACTTCTGGAAGGCTTTTTTTAAAAGGAAAATGCAAAAGTAAAACTGGTAACCTATGCAGTAAAGAAATTTATAAACAAGATAAAAAAAAAAACTTCTAAGAAACTACTAGAGCTGGACAGGTGGTGCAAACTTGTAATCTTAGTACTTGGGAGGCTGAGATTGGAGTATCACAGGCTTTGGCAAGCCTCAACTACTTAGTGAGGCCCTCAGCAACTTAGCAAGACTCTTTAAAACTATAAAATAAAATTGTGCTGAAACTCAAAGGTATAATCATTAATGGGTTCAATCCCTAGTACCACAAAGAAAGGAAGGAAGGAAGGAAAGAGAAAAAAATACAATCTACTAGAGGAAAATTTAAAGGTAGACAATTGGGTAGTTGCTGTAGAAACAGGAGGCCTCTGGAGAAGAATGACAAAACCTGCTTGGTGAACTGGGCCCTTAGAAAGGTGAATGCATCATGGTCAACCTGGACACTCATTGTTGGGGGGAGGGGAAGCAGTGGGTGGGGGAGAGCATCAAGCACAGTCTGAATGTATGCAATTTTCAATATGATCCACATAAAAATTTAAAAAACTAAAATAAAAATTCAAAAAAAGAGTTAATAAAAAAGAAAGATGCTACTTGAAATGGAAAGATCTGGGATATTTTCATTATATACTGAATTCCTTTCAGTTTGGGGGAAGGAGAAATGAAAGGACACAAACATATCAAACCAAAATATCAAGCAGGATTATTATGTAGTAAGTAATAGAGACAAAACATAGAAAGAATGGAAAAAGGAAGGAATAAATTTAATAAACTGATTACATGGGGATAGAGTTCATAGATGTGGGTAAAGGGTAAAAATGTAGATTAGGAGTGCATATTGCCTTATTGTAAAAGAAATATATACCTAACTGAGGGGATGAGGGGGAGAACATGGAAATTCTCTAATGCACATGATGTACTTTAACAAACATTTCAATGTCAATCACTAAGCCGGGACTGGGGTGGGAATTGGGCAAGGGCTAATTGGGTGACGTGTGCATGTATGTCTCCACCATCTTGTATCCCATTAAGATGTATGACTACAATGCATCAATAAACATTTTAAAAAATATATATGATGAGATCCAGAAAAATAAAAAGTAGTACTTTTGGAGTGAGGATATTATAAGATATAGGATTTAGAAAGTGTAGCAGATGAAGAATAAATAGACAAAACTGACTCACTACTGAGAAGAAGGGAGAAAGGCAGCAGGCAGGTAGTGATTTCAAGGCCCTAAAGCCTGCAATGGTAGTCACAGGTGAGCAGGTCAGGCTGGTGAAAAAGAGACTCTGCAGAGGCTGAGATCCAGGGGTGGAGGTCTCTTCCACGAAGAGGAAGAAGGAAGGACTGTCAAAGCCAACAGTTGTTTAAAATGCTGAAATAATTGCTTAGCTCTGTGTTTAAGAATGAATCTTAGGATTAATTCTTTAGTAGATGGAATCCAGGGTAGGGAGGTCAGTGAAGTGGCCATGGCTAGCAAATAAAGAAAGTGAAAAGTCTCAGTTGTTGGTAAAATAGAAGAATCCTGCAGAATGGTAGAACACACACACACACACACACACACACACACACACCCTATTTTGCCTCTTTGATTAAGCACAGAACTTATTCATAAATGCGTGTGTGTATGTGTATGTGTGTGCGTGTGTGTGTGCGTGCGTGTGTGTGTGTGTGTGTGTGCGTGTGTGTCTGAAGCATTATTGATTGGCTTTGGATAACTAGCATGAGGCATAATCATAGTCTCCAAAGGATAAAATAAATACTTTGCATTGACAGAGTGGAAAGCCATGTGCTACTTTCTCTAGGAATCCATGTCTTTGTTCCCTTCGTGTTATTTCCTTTCTTTTTTATTGCCAGATCTTTAATATTCAGAATGATGATATGGCTATAGGAGCTCCGAAAATGTATACATGCTGTGGACTGGAGCTGCCTCCCTTAGACTATAATTTGAAGTCTCCAAGTTACAAATCCCAGGGTATATTTATATCCAGAAAGAAGATTTCCGCTAACTTTGTGTTTGCCTCCAGGCTGCAGCCTCAACAGGCGCTGTGTTTACTTTCCAACATTGAATAGAAAACATCATTTTTAAAAAGCTAATTTCCAAAATCCCACCCCATGAACAACCTAATTTTAGAATGCATGAAAGCTAATAATTTCAAAATTCTACCCAATAATTTCTTGTTTATGTTTTGCAATCCAAAGTCTAAATATATCATAAAAGAGATTTTAAATATTACCTCATCCATTTGCTTGCTTATTGCATTTATTTCTTTATTTTTTTATTTCCCAAAGTAAAAGCATAACAATCTATTGTTTCCTGTTGGTATCTGTGCTCTACACTAGAGATGATATTCTCACCATAAAGACCTACGGAAAAAACTCAGATGAGGAAGTCAGAGGTCATGATTAAACTCTCCAGTGTAAAGAGAATAAAAGCTAATATCCCCATGCTTTAACAATATAGGATTCTGTGCCCTCTTATTGATATCTTCTATCTCCTTAAGGATGATGAAAATCACAGAGTCTCTACACTGAGTCTAAACCTTACATGAAACACATAACAATCAAACCTGGTTCTTTGAAATGACCCAAATGTTAGCAATACAGAACTTTGAAGAAAAGATTATTTCAAAAGCTTCAAACTTCTCTGTAAAAGTGTTTAGGAGTCTTCCTGGGAATTAAGTAGCTTTCATGAAGCACTGAAATGATCCTTCAAAGAAAAGCAAAATCAGTAATAAAGGGAGGAAAAAGTCATTCTAGCTTGAAAGAGAGGAGACTTGTGCTGGGAACAGATAGAATTAGGGTATTTCCAAACTTATTTTTCAAAAGTTGTAGATATGGGATTAAATCAAACACAGCAACTTTTCTATTTACTCTCCTCCTTCTTATTCTTATTCTTTTATTCTAATTCTTAAAGATTGAGACCCCTGCCAGAGGTCTGGAATGGAGGCCACACCTTCTCAAAGAACATTCAAGTTTTAATTTGAGTGATACCTTGAAGTTTGCTAAAAATCCTTGAATTGATGAAAAAAATAGTACCTTGTTCCCAATCTCTACATTTCTCTTCAGATTTGTGGGGAAATATATTTCTGGTGAAGTTCATATTCCTTAAAAAATCCTTTTAATGTGTAAGTTTAAAAATGGTACTAAATAAAATATCTAAGATAGGAATAACAACCTACTACCTAGTCCACCTGCCCCAGCTCTCCAGTTTTGCCGTCTCTTCTATAGTTAGAAGCAAGTGCTTCCTGAAGGGTTAAACTGGTTCTTTCATCACAGCTCTGGGAGAGGCTGGCATCTGAGCCTTCATAGTTTGGCTCCATCATGCCTTTGTAGCTCCTTTTCTCTCCTATATGCCATTTTTCCTTCCATAATGTACCCCCGGCTCCTTCCTCTGCTTTCCAACCACAACCCACACTCTTGCTTGAAAATGCCATGTTCTTTTGATCCTTTATCCTATATAGTATCTATCTGACCTTGAGTTTGGGTCCATTTTCCATCCATTCCCATTTAAAAGCTGCCTTCTGGTAGAAGGATCTACACTCCCCGTTTCCTTGTATGTCTTTCTCTATCCTTCTAAAGCACTGAATTTCTTTTACAACACTAAGTACTTCCCACTGTATGATAAAGCATTTGCTTTTTTCTTGCTGTATTTTATTTTTTTCTTGCTGTATTTATTTTTTCTTGCTGTATTTGTATTTTATTCCAATAGGGTAGGAATCTGTTTTTTCAGTGCATACAGATGATAGGCAATTGCTTGTTGAATGACTGAGTTTATAAAATTCCTCTGTACTGATTTTCCCTGAATATATTATTTTTAATTCAAATAGAATGGATTTTGCATTTCTTATATTGTCTCTGTTGAATTTTTTTTTTAGTGTTTTATATAAGCATTCACTTTTCAATAAGCCTCCCAGACATTTTTTTCCAAATTAACTCTGGTCCTATTGGGACCATATCTTTTACTGGACAGTGTATTTTACTGGACATGATTTTAACATCTAGTTATATAAGATTTCTGCCTAGGAGTTTCACAAAATGCATCAGCTTGATGAACAAGAGATGTGCTGTAATGATATATTCAGTAACCCTTAGCTAGACACAAAATGAGATGCAATGTGCAATAAGGACTCAGGCTAGGACTGGAATACTTGCTCTTTTCTTCCACATTCAGATTGCTCTGTTGTTACTAACCTTTCCAAGGGGGTGGAAGCCCAAGGAGGGATGTCCCACATTAAAGGCGTGTTTTAAACCACAGACAGACCCAAGACAATGGTAGAACATCTACCTACCCAGAAATCAGATCTTGCAATATTAAGCTTTAGTAAAGGTTTCACCAGAGAAGGTGATGTATGATTACTGTCACAGCATCTTTGATTGATTATTGATTGTAATCATCTGTTCTCCCCCATGATGGAGCTGGCTATAACTCGTCCATGCAGTGACTGATAATGCCATGTCTCTCCTTTTCGAAGGCATCTTATGTATATTGCTGCCTGAGATAAATTGCTCATTGACAGTGGGGGATGGGAGGAAGTGGGAAAGGAGTGACTGAAGTTTATTAGTGACTTAATGATATATTGCGCTCAATATCTGTATTCCGGCTATACATAATGAGAGCAAACAAAACTTAAAATAAGGAGCCAACTTATCAAGTGACTTAGCTGACAGATTCTTTCCCAGTGAAGTTAAACAATATGATGCATTAGATAAGATAAATAGAAATTGTATTTTTAAAATAATGCTCCATAGTCACCTATGAAAAACATAAAAGATCACTAATGAAGCATCATAATTTTAAAACATTTTCTTTAATTCCCTTAATTAGGATTCAGAGAAAAGAAGCATTAAAGATAAAATTTTATTCCAGATATATAATATAGGACTTAATCATTGCTTTTGCTAAATTTGTGACCTTGGCTAACTTAATTAGCTTTTCTGGTTCATAGAACCTACTGCAGCTCAATGCATATTAGGCCTTCAATAAATATTTGTGCTGTGAATGAATGAGTCTTTGTTTCTTTTCCTCCAAGATGACTGAGAAAATAGCTTGGGTCTGACAAACTCAAATTCCTCATTAGGACCAGCAGGCCAAGTGTGTGAATTAATTAATGGAAGGCAAAGAAGCTCATGGAGGGGTCTATATTGAACTGAAGGTATTAAAATTTTATTTCTAAAATTGATTCAGCCAAGTAAATTAAGTTTTCCTAAAAGACTGATAATTTTTTCTATAAGTTCAAATTTGCACATGAGTTTTGCTTATTTATATCTTAGATTGGGGGTGTCATGAAACTTGGGTGAAAAAATACACATAAAATATCTAATATAATCCATTGTAGTTTTACAAATAGAGGCTATACTTGTTAGCAGTATTCTAATAAGAAAATTCTGAAGGTATTTTTCTTGCTATTAAACATAATTTTAAATGTTTTACTGGTACATTGAAGTCATACATCTTAATGGGATACAAAATGGTAGAGGCATATGTGCACTTATATATAATTTACTTTTTCATTAACTCATGAATCGATAAATATAAAGTGCCATACCTATACAATAGAACATTATTTGGTGATAAAAAGAGATGGACTTCTAATATATGCTGCAATGTGGTTAAATCTAAAAAATGTACTAGATGAAATAAGTCAGTCATGAAGGTCACATATTTTTGACATGCTAAATGCCTAAAATTAAAATCTACTAACATCATCTCAAATCCTGACATGGATGCAGAAAAACTGATCACTCATATATTTCTCGTATAAATGTAAAATGGTATAGTCACCCTGAAGAATGAAAAATAGTTTGGCAATTTCTTATGAAACATGTATGCCATTACCATATGGTCTAGTACTCATTTTAGTAGGCATTTATCCCATAAAAATAAAAAATTTTACACACATACATACACACACAAACACCCCTATATAAAAATGTTCATGGAAACTTTTTGTAATGGTAAAAATCTTGAATAAGTCGTAATGTACTTATATACCATGGAATACTACTTAGAAATAAAAAAGAATGAACTATAGATATATGCACAGAAATTATTATAAGCAAAAAATCAATGCCAAAGGTTAAATTTAGTTTTATTCCATTTAAGATTTAAAATCAAGTTTTAAAAACAAATGACTGATTACTGGTCACCAAAGGTTGGGGGGGGGCACACATATTAAAAAGCCACACAAAGAGACAAGAATGCAAGGATCCTTATGATATTTAAATGCTGTTGTATCTTGGTTTTAGTGATAAATACAGGATACATAAATGCTATCTTATGCACATAACATTTGTTAAAATAAACTGCAATGTGGTCCACTTGTATGTGTACACACACATATGCACACACACACACAAACCAAGTACAAGAAAACCTTGGGGAATCTGAATAATATTAATGTCAATATTCTGGTTGTGATGTTTTACTATAATGACGTAGGCTGTTACTACTGATGAAAACTGGAAAAGAGGTTTAAAGAACCTCTCTGTAGCATTTCTATCAATGTATTTGAATCTACAGTTATCTACATGAAAATGACCATTAAATATTTTTAAAGATCACATATTATATGAACCTACTTACATGCAATATCTAGAATCAGCAAATTGATTCATACATAAAGTAGTTTTATCCAGTAGGTGCTGGGGAAGAGGGTGGGATGGGTGTGAAGCTTGGAACTTCTCTTTAGAGTAAAAAAAAAAAAAATTATATATATATATTTTTTTTTTCTTTTGGTGGTACTGGGGTTCCTGGAAGCCCTTCTATCTCCGGGCTACACTCCCAGACCTATTTTTACATTTTTATTTGGAAACAGGGTCTCCTAAGCCAGCGCACGTGGCTAGCTTCGAACCTGCGCGATCCTCCTGTCTCTGCCTCCCAAGCGCGGGGATTACAAGCGTGCGCCACCACGCTCGGCATTAGAGTAAAAATATTTTTACACAGAATATTTTTACAGTGTACCCATCATAGCAGTGCTGGGTACACAAGTATTGTGAATATACTAAAACCCACTTTATAGTATACCTTAGAAGGTGATTTTTATGTTACGTGAATTGTATCTCAGTCACTCATGAAAGTTTGTCTCTGGGGAGATAAAATTTTCTTTGGGAAGGTGGGCCTCAGGAAATACCAAAGAATAGGACCAAGTGTATAGTGTGTCTCTCTTTTACTACCTATGGGCAAAAAATTTCCTTCCCTTAAGCTTCAATGAATTACTCATTTGATAAAAGGGCTTCCTACTCATATATTCTTCAGTTAATGGTAATGAAAAATTTTCAGCTGTTGTCTCTATTGAGAAGCACCTGAACAGAAAATTGAGCTCCAGAAATGTGTCTTAAAAATGCCATCGCCTTGTATAGAAAAATCATTTGAATCCAAATTAGTATTAATATCATTCGGTACTCTGAACACTCACAGTACAGACAATTTGTAACAATGGATCGAGTTCTTGATTTTATTTTAGGGAAACTTAAATGGGCTCTATCCAGCTCCCATAATTTAAAACAAGCAAACAAAAACCTTAAGGAATTCTCAGGAGTACTAACAGAAACAGCTTTAATAAGAAATCCTCTCACTAACTCAGATGCATATTGCATATGCCTAGCATGCATTTCTTGAACTTGTTTTTCTAAGTGCTAGCATAAATATTTTTCTTCCATAATAGGAGAAATGAGTAGATAAAGATAATGTTCATATTTAGAGTAAGTTCTGTACACATTTCCCGCAGATATATGCATACACCCGGAAGCCATACACATTGAGTGTGTGTAGGTTTGTTGATGGCTGTGGAGGTAACTACGTCATTGTCATGCATTGAAGTCTCTATATTTTGCATTGTTCAAGGTTGAAGACTGGAGGTGGTTATGGAAATGAGATTGGCTCACCAAGGTAATAGTTACATAAGACAGTGGGTTGGTTTGGGGGATTTGATTTTTATTTTGTTGTATTTTTAAGATCAAGAATAAATGATGGATAAGGTGTGGTTACTACAGATCACCTTAGGTATTAGTACAGATGATCAGCTTCAGAAAAAGTGATGACAATAGGTAACAATAAAGCAGAATCACGCATAAAAGAAAAGTAGGAGTGTGGGTATCAGGGGAGGCGGTTCCAATATACTAAGATAGCAATACTGAGTAATGTTCACAAGCCAAGAAAAGTTTAAGGGAAAGAAAGCAAGAAAGAAAAAATAAAAAAAGAAAACTCATTAAACTACTGGGGCCAGACAGGCTATAGATCAGAAAGAGGGAAACATATTTCAATTGTCTACCTTTAGGAAGGAAGAAAGTATGATTTATTAAATACTTCTCTAGGGAAATAAGTTTGATATTTTTAAATGCCAAATCAAAACCAGATTGTAATGAATATACTACACTACTTTTAAATAAATTTAAACTGCTTTATCTTTTGACTATTATATTTCTTTATTTTAAAGCTGGTGTTGAATGATTTTTTTCTCCCCTTTGGCAAATGTGAAATAGAACTTCAGCCTTTTCCAGTCTGCATTTTAGGGTTTATAGCAGCTTCTTTCTCTTCCAGAGCCAAGCATATACTGAATCCTTGTTAGAACAATGTCTTAGATTTCTCTTGTTTATATGCACCGCACATCTCAGACCAAATTTGCAGGGATTGATCATAAACCAGGTATACATACGCCTTTGACTCATCAGGTCAAAGGCTGCTCTAGAGAAAAGGAATTTCCCTTATTAAAACCCAGTGGACAGGAGACTGTAGATAAGCAAAAACAGAATTTGAAGAAGACGTGTGACCACATAGAAGAGCACCCCAAAGATGCTGAAATAAACAGAAATCGTGCAGCAAATAGCCAGAAATGCTTAGAGACCACAATGTCTTTCTTTCTTCACAACTCTCTTGTTGAAATTTTAGCGTCTTTTCTGACTGAGACCACCTATCTAGGTCTTATATATTTAACACTTATTTATTTACCTTGAGGTCACTAATGCCTATGAAACTGTTAGATTGAAGTCTGGCAATCTGCTCTGTGCTCCTGCCCTTGGTCTTTTGCATTCTCTGAGGGAGTAAGGAAGGACTTAGGATGTATCTATTACCTAGCACAGGGCTCTGAATATGCTTTTGGATATTAGGCAAACGCTTAGGGGACAAAGATAGCAAAGATGTATTTCCTCTGGTTTTTACTAACCTCATATTTTTCTCTGTGTGTTTTATGTACATTATCTTCTCAATTTTCATGATAGCTCTACAGCAATCCTCATTCTGCATTTGGCAAAACTGAGACTTAGATTCTGTAGCTATCCCAAATCCTGTGACTAGAAAGTGGTAGAAATAGGACTTAAAACCTAAGGACAGACCCTCTCAAAATATCACACTCTTTCAGTCTAACTTTCTGATTGATGAACTTAAGCAGGTCACTTGACTACTTCTGGCTGCATGAAGCCTCACATCCAGAAAGTATCTTGCGGGGTGTGTGTGTGTGTGTGTGTGTGTGTGTGTGTGTGTGTAACTGTGTGTTATTTCTCAAACAGAGATGATAATTTTTATCTTCAAAAATAAAATGCTGAAATGTGCATGAAACATTTATAAACTACAAATGCTCTAAAAGATGGCATATCCTTTTATATTTAAGTATGCAAAATGTACTATCCTATACATAGCGTATTTTAATTTTACTGAAATATGCTAGTAGCTTTTTAGTTCAATCCAAATTTGGGGAGTTTTTGATATAATGATAACTTTTCATTAGAGAGTTTTTGTTACAGAGCTTTGCTAAAATGTTTCTCTTGATTGGAGAGAAGCATTAATCATGATACTTTTCGAGAAAGGTAAATGGGTCAAGAGAAATAGCTGCATTTTTTTTTCTCTGAATCATAGCACAAGAAATCTGCCTGAAGCAGATATTATCTTCTTTGTACACACAAGGTGACTTGGGGAGATAAGAAGGCAGGTAGAGACGCATGCCTCCCACCAGCAGAACTTACAGGATTGGGAACAGTTCTTATATCTGTGAGTCCTCAGCATGAGTGGGCATAATAGGTCAGGGCCCAAAACTCTGAGGAACGGGTGTGACCAGTGGACTCTGAAGACACTGGAGGGACCTGAGGGATGGACAAGTGCTTCTGATGTAAACAGCTGTTTTAAATGCCAGTAGTAACAGAAATGACATGTCTGTTTCTTTAACCTGTAGGGAACAAGTCACAGTCTTGATTAACAATGGTGTTTTTTTTTAATTTTTCAATATATGCTATTGAATAACAATAAAGCTTAGGAAACTATATCTTCTCTTCTCTTGAAAAACCAAACAAAAAATGGGCCCTAGAAAACTGGTCACAAATTGTCATAGTCCTTTAAGAAATTCATTGTAGTGAAAGGCTGAGCCTTAGAATTCCGCAGACTCTTGGGTATGGAATGGCCCTCACTACACCTAATTTATTGTTTGTATCACCTTGGCAATAAGTAATTAATAATTACTGAACATGTGTCGCAGGTATATCATATATATATATATATATATATATATATATATATATATATATATACACCAGCAAGTTTCCTAACTCAAATATTAGTGACTAATTGCAACAGTCATATCTTCTATCTCAGAAAAATTGTGCAGAAACATACATTTGAGCAGCTGATAGACTTACAGGAGTAGGTAGAATCAATGAGCTGCTACAAACAACGAGTGAACCAAACACAACAGTAACCAAAGCCACAGAGTTTAATTATAGTATGACCAGAAGAACAGAAGGGTCGAGTGTGTTGCCCCTCTAATGGTGAAACCCTACAGTGGGGAGCAGAGAACTTGCTATTCTTGGGAAACAATGTGGTAACCAGGTGTTTACTGCTGATGGATGTTAAAAAGTTGAAAGTCTAGTTCTTGAGATCCAGTTCTTAAGTCAGGTTCACCTGGCAGTGCAAATTTACCTAGATCCTTATATTAATCTCAAAATCCTCAAAAAAAAATCTCAAAATCCCTGACTTCTTTCTTTTTATGTGCTGTCTTTATAATAAATCTCTCATTTCTCAGGTCAAATGAGGACACCTCTATTCCTAGCAAGAAAAAGCCTATGGTACTGTTATGGTTTGGCTATGAAGTATTCCCTCATGTGCTGGCAATGCAGGAATGTTTAAAGGTAAAATAACCGAATCAGAGCTCTAAATTAATCCGTGAATAAACCCACTGATGGATTAATAATATGTCCAGATTTGCTGGGTAGTAATTAAAATAGGTACCTTGAATTTGAAATATACCCAAAAATATACCCTGTTGGTCTTGTTTTGAAAAATGTAATGATGTATATAATAAGTGTTTGTTGAAAACTAATGAGATAAAAGGAAAATTAGAGGGATTTTTCTCCCATGCAAAAGGACAGGCAAAATCATGATCAGTCCATTATACTAGTGTTCTTATCAGCAATTTTAAAGCACTTCTGCCCTCAACCTTAACGTCTGTAACAAGATTCTACATTATCTTTAGCTGTAATGAGGAATGACAACAAGATTTTAGAGCTTAGAAATTCAGTTTCATCCTGGCCTTTGCAAAAGCAGACAAATTTGTCCTGCTAACCCCTTGTGTTAAAGGTAAAATGAGCTGCCTAGAAAATGATTCTGTGGAAATAAAGCAAAACCCTGAAGTATCACACTAGTAGCCCTTCCTCCCCAGAGCTGGCAGCGACTAGATGCTCTTGACCTAATGCCCTACTGCATACCAAGTAGGTAGAGTAATTTCATTTTCTTGAAAATACTTTCACCAGCCACAAATAGAGCAAAATTAACCTCGGGACAACCTGAACTTGTGATTGAAATGGAATGGCAGTGTGTTTATCCAAATAAAACAGTAATGGTGTGTGTAGGATTTTCTGCAGACTGAGACAGGAGATGGTCAGATCCTTCCAACATGTACATATTAATGGCCTAAATTGCTACACATGTAAACATTAATAAGCTCATTTAGCAGCTACTGAACTCTGCATTTTTCTAACACATTTGCTTTCATCCCTGCCCCGAAGATAAACAAATGGGGGAAAATCCATCATTTAAGTGCAATTAAGCTTAATAATTACTCAAACTTGTCATCCATAAATCATGACCAATAAAACATTTCCAACCAATTGCTCATTGGTGGATTCACTAACTGTGCTTCTGTTATAATAAAAGAACCATTCTGATTATCAGTATACACCATCCCTTGGTTTAAAGAAAGAGAATGTTTCTTTCCAATCATATTCCCCAGCAGACTGAATGCAGTATACAGATATTATTATTGTACAGTTAAATGGGGAAGAATAAGTTGCCCTAAACCTAGCATCCCATTCTTATAACATGATACCACCTCTTAGTGATTGTCTCTTTCAGCAGAGAGCAGACTCATCTGCAATGCAGCTCTTTGTTAATACAGGTAGATGGGTCCCAGTGAAAGCCTTAGATTATACACCTATTGGAATGCTGCTATCTCTGGCCATCAATTATACAAAAAGAGTTCCCACTGAGCTTTCTTTTGGCTCACTGTGTAAGAAGATATTGATGTGTCACTTTGGAAATTTAAATACCACCACCTGCAGATAGTATTAAGATTTCTGGTGATATTTGTAACCTGATGAGTGGAAAATAGCACTCATTTGACTAGTATACACAGGGAAATTTGCTACATTCCTACTTCTATATCACCTAAAAGATGATGTATAAAAGAAATGTGTTTGTGTGCGTGTATGCGTGTGCCTGACTCAGTGCTTACATGCCATGCATAGACACAAATCCATTAACTCTGTTGGAAACATGCTAGAAGACAATGTCTTTCTTTAGTTATTCAAATATAATCAAAATAATACTGGCTTATATTTGGACAGTTTTAAAAATATTCAGTTGCATTAGGTCAGTACCCATTCAATGGACCTAGGGAGTCTTGTAAGACGAGACAGTGCAGAACTGTACTAAGTACCAAGTCTTCTACGCTACCACAACAGTGCCTAATGACCTAGGTGCTTTCCCTGATTCTGTGGGGATATTGGGGAGCTTGGGGAGCTAAATTCATTAAGCTTGATATCATCATTGCAAGACCAGTGATGACCATCTGCCTTCTAACCTTATTTCCACTCTCTTCAAGGTCTCCTTTTTTTTTCTGAATCTCTCTCTCCTCTATCTCTTTCTCTCTCTCCCTCTCTCTCTCTCTCTCTCTCTCTCTCTCTCTCTCTCTCCCTCCCTCCCTCCCTCCCTCCCTCCCTCCCTCCCTCCCTCCCTCCCGCACATGCATTAAACTCTTGAGAAACTCTATTCCAAGACTAACAGTGCTTCATATACCCTCATACACTATCTAAACATATTTCATCTTTGCTTAATTCACACCTGGTTCTTCCCAAAGACCCAGTTCTTCAGAAGCAGGTAGAACAGAAGAATAAATACAAATTCAATCTCTGTCTTCATATAAAAAGTGTTTAAATCTGGGTCGTTATAAATTGTTCAAAATTAGGGTTACTTTTATGTCAATATCATAAATTTGTAGAGTGTGCATTTGGATCTTAGGTTATTAGATTGAGCAAAAATTATTATTTTCACTCAGTAGACAAAAATCTGGCAGCATAATTTGAGTAAGGTAGAAGAGCATCCGATGACAGAACTCATCTCTGTTGGCTGTGATCTTTCTGCTTTCAATGGTCACCATTCTCAGTAGGAGAGTTAAGAAATCTGACAAAAACTATCACCTTTTCTATTTTCCACTTAATCACTATCTGATTCTCACTATGTAATTAATTACCCATAAGATACATTAAGAAGTTTAGTTTTACTTGATTGAGCAATGTGCTGGAATTCAAATGTTTTGTTGTTATTTTTTGTCCTTTTTTTTTTTTTTTGCAAATTTCCAAACAGTGAATAAGATCCCTGTCACAACTACTCATCTTAGTCACTGAAGTTCAAAAGCAGCCATGGATTCTATAATTGAGTGGGCATGAGAGTATCTAAATAGAGTTATTTACAACAAACAATAAGTAGCTGGATTTGGTCCACAGGTCTCGCTTTGTCAGTTGTGACAACAAACCTCTAGACATGGTTGAAGTATTGGGAAGAAGGTGCAAAGAGAAGGCTTCTTTTCATGCAAGAAGCCACAGTTTCTACCAGGCCTCTCTGTATAATCATATACAATTACCAAATAGTATAAAACAATCTACCGTCAGATACGGAATGATACCATACTAACTAAACATCTAAATGGGTGATAGAGACAGAGTGACAACTTTGGCTTCAAGTCAGAACCACAGGGACTTGTTCATTACATCAGCATGGAAGGTAATATACTTTTGAAATGGTGATTAATTGCTTCCTAAATGCTGGACACTGTTTAGGACATTTGCAAAGATAATTTCACTTCACCCTTAAGATAACCTGTTCAAGAGAGCACTATAATCTTTATTTAAAATTGAGAAGCCAATGTATTCATAAAACATTTAAAAAATTTAAACTTTAAAACATTGAGAAGTAGTCCAGGAGTGATGGTGCACGCTTGTAATCCCTGCACTTGGGAGGCGGAGACAGGAGGATTGTGTAGGTTTGAAGCCAGCCGTGCTGGCATAAGTGATTGTGTTTCCAAATAAAAAGTATAAAATCGGTCTGGAAGTGTAGCCCCAAGATAGAAGGGTTTCCAGGAACCACAGTACCACCAAAAAAAAAGGTGGGAAGTGATAGCTCAGGGAAGTTATATAGTATAATACTACTAACAATTAAGAGAATCAAGATGTAAAATCAAATTTGTTATAAAAATTATTTTCCTAATATGGTCAAAAATAAATTAATAATTGCATGAAATCTAAAAACCTAAACACCCCAATGGCAATCAAAGGAGTAATTTGCCTATGCCTTGACCTTCCATTAGAACGTATCATGTGACATAAAACTGCCAATTAGAAAAATATGCTCTTTTCTTTGCTCCCTGTCACCTCTAGCAAAAGGCAATTTGAAAGATGTAAATATGGATGTAGAAGAGGCATTATCAAAGCTCAGGAGATCTCTTTGACAATACTGCTTATCACTAGAGGGATAAAATAGACATATAAGTAATTTGGTCTTAGCAACTTTATTTTCTTCAAAACAAATATTGGAATATAATTATTACATTTGGTAGTTGATATCCCTCTACAATTGATTAGTGAGAGATGAAATGTTTGCTGAGTATGGACTAGCTGAGGCTTCACTTACATAACTATGAGTTTCCAAAAGGCTGGTGCAAAATTATAATATAAATCACATGTATATATCACAAGGTAGAAATTTCTTCAAAGGATTTACAATAATGTTTTAAAAGAAGAATACCTTTCAATCTTACAAATACTTATCTTTTAATTTACTTCTTTTATTCAAATTTTTTGTATGCTGGGCAGAGCTTCTCAAAACAAAGATTTTTTTTTGTTTAAAAAGCAGTGTGATTAAATTAATATACACTTGAAATACTGAAACATACTATTAAAGCCCATTGAAAGAAATAAAAATATATTTGTAGAAATTTGTCTTAAATTTAAATAATATAATAACAAAGTATTATATTTTCAGAAAAGTTTTGTCAAAATTATAATTTTGTGTTATGCATGGTACTAGAGATTGAGCCCATGGGCATTTTTACCTCTGAAGTACACTTTCAGCCCTATTTTATGTTTTTATTTTGAAACATTCTCTCTAAGCTACTTTGTGCTGGCCTCAAACCTGAAATACTCTTATCTCAATCTCCCAAGTACTAGGATTACAGGAGTGGGCCAATATGCCCAGATAAAATTGTAACTTGTATCTTAAATATTTTGACATACATAGGCTAGAACATAATTATTTGTACATTAAAGAACTTGAGGTAACAGGTTTCTACATTTATGTCTGGTGACAAGACATTGACATCATATAATCCAACAGAGCTATAAAAACTATTAACTGAGAAGGGCAGGGGACACATCCTTTTAGTTTCAGATACATTTGCTATGCCTTGGACAAATATGCCATCATCTGAAGACTGAAGAATTTGTTCTTTTTTTTAAATTGAGTTCAAATGATACATTTTTATATAAATGATAATTCAATTTCATTGATGGTATTAATAAATTGACTCTCAAAAATATAATTGTAAGTAATTGATTCCATGCCAAAAATCTGTCAATGGCTTATAAATTAACATGAGCATATGCTAATGCATAATTCACCATTTGCAACAGGCCTTTGTTGAAAAATTGATGAAAATTCATGAAAGAACCTCTTTTGATTAAGTTGCCCAATACACAAGTAACCAGAGCCATTCACAATATACAATTAATACAGGTTGTGAAATTAGCCTTTGTGTACTTTGTAAGATTGTCATTAGCTGTATCCTAACTTCTAGATAAGTGGTATGGTATTTTATGATTGTGTATCACAGATGTCTATACTTAAGAACAAAACGGGAAGGGATGGAAGGTCAACTAGTCTAAGTCTGGCAACCTGTGGTTCATGAACCACCTGTGTTATTCACTTGTGCACTCATTAAAGTTATTCTTGACAGGTGCAGTAGTGTATGCCTGCATTCCCAGTACTTGGGAAATTGAGACAGGAGGATTGAAGGTTTCAAGGCCAGCCTAATAATATTAAGAGATGAGTCTTTTAGGAAGTATTTAGGGTTTGCAAAGGTCATAATAGTGAGGGAGGCTCTCATGAAGGAATTAGTTGAGAAATGACCATGTAAACACACAGGAAGAAAGTGGCCATGTGTAAGCCGGGAAGAACACTCTCACCAGAATCTGAACTTCCCAGCCTTTAACTTGGGACTTCATAGCCTCCAAATTTGAGATGTGAATTCCTATGGCAGAAATCACCAAGTATATTGTATTTTTTTTATGGTGGGCCAAGCTAAGAAAGCCTTAAGATCAGTCAAAAGACATGTTGGAAGGCTTTTTGTGTGTGTGAGTCTCAAACCCATTTGTCTCCTAAGTTGACCCATGAAAAATCTAGGCTTATTCCAAAATACTTTATTCAATTATCCTCACCACAAAAAGATTAATTCAGTAAAATCTCAGATAAAATTAATTATAAACAATGTGGGCATTATTTTTTTTAATTTTGTAATGGTGCATTGTAATCATACATCTTAATGGAGTACAGATGGTAGAGGCATATATTCACACATCACCCAATTAGCCCTTATCTATTTCCTGCCCCATGTTCTCTCCCCTCCTTCTTCATATTTGGCTTAATGATTGACTTTAATATGCTTGTGAATGTACTTCTGCTACATGAGGGAATTTTCCTCTTCCCCTCTCTGATTCCCCTCCGTTAGGTCATCTTCTTTGCTCATCTATAGTATCTTCTTCTTTGTCTAGAGTTCCTCCTATGACCCATTTTCTCCCTAGCTTCCACATATTATGGAGAGCATCTGATTTTTTATTTTTTTGTGACTGACTAATCCTACTTAGCATAATGTTCTCCAGTTCCATCCATTTCCCTGTAAATGATGTAATTGTTTTTCTTTATGCCTGAGTAAAATTCCCTTGTGTACATATCCCATAGTTTTGTAATCCATTCATCTGTTGATGGACATCATGGCTACATCAACACATTTTTTGTCTTGAAAAATCATTATCTTTCTTTAACATACACTTTAGGTTTACATGATTTAACAGAACCTCACATCACTTGTGTTTATGTGTGTATGCATGTGTGTGCGCATGCATGCACTTGCACGTGTATGTAGGAAAAAATATATATGTATTTTCAAACTCACATACAAAGACAAATACTTTGTTCACAAGTTTTGACCACAGCAATGCAGCTTATACATAAGAACATCAACTAAATCAATAACTGTAGAACATTTTAAAGCAGAGTATTATAAAATATGGAGAACACTTTGATTCCTTGGCCCTTTAAGTTATTAGGAAATTTTAATTTAAAAATGACTGTCTATATTCCAAAATAAGAGATAATATATTATAATTGACAAATAGGATTTTTGAACTCAACCTACAATATTACAATTTTCATAAGAGAAAAAACAGAAGAAAAACTGGATCAGCTGGTAGGCTACCAGACATGCCCCAGAGATGATATTAGGGGTTTTATAAAACACAGCCTTGCCACAAATTTATTCTTTAGAGTCATTCTCAACCAACTTAAAGTCTCCATAAAACTGTACCTTTAGAATCACTCCATTTAGTGATCAACTATGGTTTTCACACAGGGACAATGAACATGTATACATATTACTTGTGAGGATTGTGTTAGGAGGATGGGAAGGGATGAAGGAGGAAATTATTTTCAGATAAATTAACAAAGACTTATTGACTATAGCATTAACCACTAATGCTGTATGTTACAGTAAACCCATGGAAAAATTTTTGAGGACTCAGAGGTCACCTTTCAGCCCCAGCTGCTACACTATTGAGGGCAGCAGTGGGAAGATATGCCTTGTGGGCTAGGACACTAGGAAACTTGAGGCTCTGACTTAGGAAGACATCGGTGCTTACATGTGTATTTTTATTTTTTTGTAAATCATTAGGTGTTCCATTAGTAAATTTCACTGTTTTGATAGAACTGAAGGAGAAGACATGAGAGGGGAGCACACTGCAGGCATTTTTTTTTTCCTGTCCTCCTGCTCATCTGCTTTCTCTCTATCTCTTTCCTCTGACACTTCTGTCCATCACAGTTCATTGAAAATTCTTCATCTCCAAGCAATTTCCATTCAACTACCAGGCAGCCCCCAATTTCCATGGCAATTATCTAGATGTCAGCCATTCTGCCATTTCTGTCTTCAGTTTTACATGATTTAGTCAGGACATGATAACTGCTGAGGTGTAGCCCACCGGGGATCCACTTCATAAACCTGCAAGAAACCTGCTGTAGAGCCAGAAGATGCCCTCCAAAGAGGCAAATGTAACCCAATATTCCTATTCTTCTCTCACTTTGCCTTTTATGATCCTCTCTCATTGCCCCCATCCCATGATTGGCCCCAGGCTCAGTAAAACTTGCCCAGACATTCTAAATAACACAACTAGTGGAGATTATTGGGCTACTGCACCCCTCTTTCAAAGAGCAATGTTGTTTCCTCTCCTTTATCAGCAAAATCTTCACATAAACATCTACCCTCTAGGGACCCTCTTTCTACTATAGCTTCTTTTTAGATATTAATACAAATAAAAAAGATGTTCATTGTGCTGCAGTTCACACAGAACACAGAAGTCCACTCCTTTGGGGCATGGAAGCCTTTTCTTGCTGAACCAACAGCTCCAAGGATAGGAAGCAGAATACCAAGGAAAGCTTCAGGCTAAGCTTCAGAAAGGCAGGAGCTCCGACAAGGTCGGCTCCCAATCTGGCAAGTGTATTCTCGAGCTCTCCCACACAAGCACATTTTTCAAAGGCATGTGGATCTACTAAATAGAAAAGTTGTCATTCGGAAAGATCCAATCATAGGAAGAGAAAACCTTTCCACATAGCGTTTTCATCTGTTACCAACAAACATAATTAGCAGGATGGGTTTTCATCCACCTACTGAACTGTTTCAACTTGGGGAACATGGTTAGAAGTCCCTGGCCTTCATTCAGGGTCACAAATTAATCAGGACCTCAAATGCTTAGACAGGTGATTAATCTTCCTGGGGCAAGAAGGAGCCTCAAGCCAGCATGCAGGGGCAGGTGGATATTTTCCTAACAACAACTAAAACAAAAACATACTACAGTGATCCAGTCATTTTTCTTTCCCTCGGCTCTGCCATCAAACATTCTCAGTTTTGAGTAAAAAACAAAAAGGGCCCTGGTAATTGCCAGTAATGTTCACTTCGCAGGCATGCACAGACACTTAGAGCAAGCAAAAAGAGTGAGAACAGAAAAAAGCAGTAGGCACCACGCGGGGCTCTTTCACCCGTATTCAGTTCCACCTACTGCGGTGTATTATATCAGAAACTAGCAGAGTCTTTCTGTTAAGGTTTCTAAGTTACACACAGGCCAAAGGATTGCACTGTTATTCTTGTGGATATTGATTCCTAAAATGGAGAACCCGAGAGCAAACTATCGAAGGAGAAAATGGTAGTTTATCCTATACAAATCTGCTCAACCCAAGCTATTTGAGGTTTTCCTTCCATGCCTTTTTGCACTTCCCTCGATTCTTATTTGCTACTTTCCCTAATATGTGGAAGCTAGGGAGAAAATGGGTCATAGGAGAAACTCTGGACGAAGAAGGAGAAACTACAAATGAGTAAATAAGGCAACCCAACTGAGGAGGATGGAAGGGAGAAGAAAGAAATTCCCCAATGTACATGATATACATTCACAAACATACCAAAGTTAATCACTTATACAAGGTATAAACCCCAGGTTCCTTTTTCCCTAGGGAAGTCTACCTTGACTAATCCCAGCCCCAGGCAATATTTGTTTGTTTCTTGTTAAATCACTGACATAAAGGACACATGCTCCACCCCATGCTTCCTCAATTGCCACCATCCAACCTGTGGGCTCAAATCCTACAGAGGATCTACAATTATTTGTGTTAACTCATACACTGAAACAAAGCTTTCTATCTCTAGGACCATTACTCTTATCTATTTGAAGAATCAAAGATGTATAAGGCAGTTAGTATCACTCTTTGAGGAAGAAAATAATAGAATCTGGAAGGAGAACAAACAGAAGCAGGAAACATGAATAACAGTAGAAGCACTGTTCATAAAAGACAAAATAGAAGGAAAAAATGGTAATCTACAATCAGATTACGGTATAATAATTCAAAAGAGAATTATGTGGAATTAAGAATGAATGAACTACAACCATAATAAGCATCAAAAATAAAAACAAATCCAAAAGTCTATGTGTTATATAATCCCATTGGTTTACTGTCCATATAATAACTTATGGTGTTGGTATTGAAGTTAGGATGGTGGTTCTCCAGGGAAAGAAGCTAGAAAAATCCAAGGGGGCGCTTCCATGTCCTGGTAACATTCTGTGTTTTGATCAGAGTGTTGGTCACATCAATGTGTTCAATGAATTTGAAAATTCATTCATCAGTATATTTATATTTATTTATATGTCCTCTTCTGTTTGTGTTGTGTATGCACTAATCAAATGTTCACTAAAAAAGGAAGGAGAATAAATTAGACATAAGAAACTACTGTCTCTACATCTTGAGCATTCAGTATTTTTCGAACTGAAAATTTTCAAGTTGGGGTCTCAGAGAACAGTAGAGCTTTGGAAGTTCCTTTGGTGTTCAAAAGAAAAGCGATAAAACTTATTTTCAATAATGACAATTTTATCTAAAAGAGATGTGAAAAACATTTAACTCAATAAATGTTGTAATCACAAATTGCCCTTGGCACCCTTTCTCTGCCCACAATTAGAAGTCAAATGTTATTATGGGTCCACACATGAAGCTTCCTGATACGGAGTTGTATAATGCCAAGAGAAGCTGCTGAAATCCAGCATGTTGCAATGTTCACTGTTTATGAGTTTAGTTACATAGACACTGATTATGTAAAATCCCTTAAAATGAGGATGTAAAATCCCTTGTCTTAAAATACCTCTTAAAATTGATCAGTGCCTCAAAAAGATTTATACAAAGAAATGACAAGTGGAAAATTATTGCAACAATGCAGGTTGAAGTGAATAAGAAAATAGGACACACATTTCCACTATGTCTAAAAGGAATTATTAAGGAGGAAAGCTTAAAATGACTAGGTAATCAAATCTCATGAGAAGTCAAGAGAAAAATAAAATGATGTTTATGAAGAATGTAATCTCAACTATGGCTTTGGAGCCATAGTTCTAGGTGTTTGTTGTTGCTGCTGCTTGTGGTGGGGGATTTTGTTTGTTTTTTTGTTTTGTTTTGTTTTCTGTGGCATTGAAACCAGGGGAATTGTACCACTGAGATAAATCCCAGACATATTTTAATATTTATTTTGAAAAAGGGTCTTGCTAGGCTGCAGAGGCGGGCCTCTAACCTGAAATCCTTCTGTCTCAGCTTCTCAAATACTTGGAGAACAGACATAAGTCACTATGCCCAACCTCTTGGGTGTTTTGATAAGTCTTAATATATACAACAGGCATGATAACTGATTCTACATAATAGTGTTTATTTCATCTATCTATCTATCTATCTATCTATCTATCTATTTATCTATATTGGTGGTACTGGGGTTCCTGGAAACACTACTACCTCCAGGCTACACTCTCAGACCTATTTTATACTTTTTAAAATTTGGAAACAGGGTCTCTTAAACAGCAGCACGGCTGGCTTTGAACCTGCATGATCCTCCTGTCTCCGCCTCCCAAGCATGGGGATTACAAGCGTGTGCTACCACACCCGGCCTCATCTGTTTACATTTTTATTTATTTAAAAAGTAATTGTAGGAGCCAAGCATTGTGGCATACATCTGTAATCTTAGTATTTGAGAGACAGTAATATCATGGGTTCGAGGCCAGCCTCAACAAATTAGCAAGACCTTTTTAAAAATAAAATGAATGAATGAATAAATAAAGAAATAGGGCTGAGGATAATAATGACTATCCCTGGGTTCAATCCCCAGTAAATCACACACACACACACACACACACACACACACACACACACACACACACTCATATATTGTAGGCGTACATACAGCTGTTAGAAATATTAAAAATAAAATTTGTAGTATAATTTGTGTAACAGTTCCCAGTGGTAAAACTTATCAAAACTATTATATCTCACCAGAATACACTGATAAAAATCAACCAATCACATTCACATTTCCTGTTTTACTTGTATTCATATATGTGTATATAAAATTCTATATCATTTCTTTACCCTTGTAAATAATATATCCACCAACAGAGAAAAATTGCTGAACCGTTTCAACAACCAAGCGCCCATCCTCATCATCTTTTATAACCCCTTACTCCCCTTCCTTTACTATCCCTAATCCTTGGTAACCACTAATCTTTCTTTATAAAATTGTTGCTTCGAAAAAGTTATGTAAGGGAATTGTTCAGCTTCTGGCCTTTTGAGATTGGCTTTCTTTTATAACATAATTCCCTGGAGATTTATCTGAGTAGAATTCTATAGCATGTAGATACTGTTGTTTAGTCATTTATTTCTTGAATAACATTTTGTCTATTTAAATATTAGTCTGTTAAAATAGAATTGCTATGAACATGTATATCTGTGTTCTTTTATGAATGTGAGTTTTCACTCCTCAAGGAAAAAAAAAAAAAGGTCCAGGATTAGGTTGTATAGTCTTGGAGGCCTAGTTATTTAACAAACCATCAGACTGTTTCCCAGAATGAATGTACCAGTTTACATTCTAATCAGCAATATATGAGTGATTTTGTGTCTTTGCATCCAGGTGAGTACTTGGTGTTGTCAATATGTTTTACCATAGCCATTTCCTTAGGTATGTAGTAATAAAATAGTGTGGATTTATTTTGTATTTCCCAAGTCAATAATGATGCTTAATATCTTTCATGTACATATATGCTATCTATATCTTCATGTATTTTGCCCATTTTCTAATCAGATTGATTATACTAAATTTTTGAGACTTCCTGATAAATTTGATGTACTTGCCCTTTTTCAGAACTGTGGATTAAAATATTTTCTTCCTGTCTATAGCTTGTCTTTTCAACCTCTTTACAGGGTCTTTCAACAAGCAAAAGATTTTATATTGTACAATTTTGCAATATCTTAGGGATTTTTATTTTGGTAAATAAAAACCCTTGGCCTATCCCTAGATCAGAGAGATATTTATCCTAAGTTTTCTTTACATTTGTTTTTACATGCAAACTTATGATCTATTTTGAGTTTATTTTTAATAAGCTGCAAAATTTAGGTGGAGCTTCACTTTAATTTTAATATTTTGTCTAAGGATGCACATTTAGTCTCTAGTACTATTATTGAAAAGGCTTTCTTCCTTCCAATGAATGGTTGCACACCCTTGTCAACAATTGGTTAAGAAAATTTACGTGATTTTATTTCTAGGCTCGCTATTCTGTTCCACTGTTTGTTTATGTTTACCTTTTCACCAATACAAGAGTGTCTTGAGCTTTTGTATTTAAGTTTATGAGACAAACTGTCATTTTATTTCCTTTTTGTATTGGTCTGGAATTCAGTATAGGGGCCACACTAGCCTCATGGGATAAGATGGGAAAAATTCTCTCCTCTTCTGTTTTTTGGAAGATACTGAGTATTTGGTTGATATATTTATTACCAAATATGTATCAGTATATGATAAATAAATGTAGGTTAAGGGTTGATGCTCAAACATTTGCATTGATGGGGTGCAGTATCACTAAAATTAGATACTTTAAACATGGCAACATTTCTACTTATTTTTGATCAAGCCATTTATTTTATATAGCTTTGATATTATCACTTCTCATTTCAATGATAATGAACCCATCACATCTGTGTTTCTATTCTCATGCCTGAAAATTTTGAAAGGCTTAGGAAAATTATACTGAGTTGATAGCATACTCATTTGATAATAAATGCAACAGGCCTAAAAGAAAAGGGTATACAGTGCACATTATAAAGAGACAAATCAACAGCCTCATTCATTCAAATAAAACCAGTCCCATTTCCAAATCTTTAATCCAGAGATTGTCAACGAAGGGAAACTTTCACCCCCAACAGGATACAATTGGAAATGTCTGAAGATATTTTTTGTTTATCAGAACCAGGGGTAGAAGGAAGTCTGTGTTACTGGTATCTAGTGAGAAAAGGCCAGAGATTCTACTAAATATCCTATAATGCACAAGTTTTTACCTTATGATAAAGTATTTTCTGCCTTCTATATCAATAATTCTGAGGTTGAAACACCCTAGTCAAAGCAATGCTGAATGTTTCAATATTTGATAAACACCAAGATATAACTTCATCTCTTTTTATGCACACATATGCATGTACACACATACATATATATGTATAAAAGTACAAATATATAAGAATATATATTCATGTGTGTTTTAATATATCTACATATAGAAATATATACAAAGGAGAGAGTCTTACTAAATAGTTAAATGAATGCCCTATATTGTTTTAAGGACATTTTTAGAAAATTTTCTTTAATAGCTATTTGTGGAAGTAAAAAGTATGAGAAATCCAAAAGGAAATAAGTAAAAGAAACAGATGACACCTATATAAGGTGAAAAGAAAAACTGTGAATAAAATATGACATAATGGAAATATGTTCTTTAGGTTATTTCTTGGGGTCTTGACCTGCTGCAGCATTTCTATGTTAAAGAAAATGAAATAGAACTCTAAGACCTTTTGTGGGAATGTACATCATCTGATTAAATCAGTCACAAAAAATAAGAAAGTGGATGTTTTCTCTAATATGTGGAAGCTAGGAAGAAAATGTGTCATAGGAGGAACTCTAGATGAAGAAGGAGATACTATAGATGAGCAGATAAGGCGATTTAACTGAGGGGATGGGAGGGAAGGAGAGTGAAATTCTCTAACGCACATGATGTAGTTTAACAAACATATCAGTGTCAATCACCAGGCCAAACATGAGAAGGAGGGAGGAGGAAAGTATGGGGCAGGAATTGGGTAAGGGCTAATTGGGTGACATGTGCATATACGCTTCCACCATCTTGTACTCCATTAAGATGTATGACTATAATGCACCAATAAAATTTTTTTTAAAAAGATGAGAAAAATAAGTTATCAGGGAATGAAGGCACATAGAGCTTGCTAATAACCATGGGTAGTGTGTAATAATCTGAACAACATGTAGTATTGAAGAAAGGGCCCAGAGTTTTAATCAAAAGTCTTTGGCTTGGTTGTGACAGTAGGTAGTGATCATGTCTCTTCATCTATAAAGTGCATATATTTGAAAATTCAAAAAATCTTTCACATCATATCTCCATTCCTGCTAGTTGAAAAATTTATCACACATGTTTGTTTAAAGAACAAATAATCATATAATATCATGGTGCTTAACATAGGCCAGGAACAATTCTAAAATCTTCACATAGATAACAATTCATACAGCTTTTTGTGTTTTACTGGTATTAACCCCATCTGATAGAGGAGAAAACAAAATCACAGAAAGATCATGTTGTGGGTTCAAGATCATACTATTGATAAGTGACAGACCTGGTAAAAAAAAATAAAAACAATACAAGAAGTTGTGTGCCATAGTCTGGAAAACTGCATTACCAAATAAAAAACAATAGGTAAGCCAGGCATGCTGGGATATTCCTATAATCTCAGTACTGGAAGCTGAGAAAGGAGGATAGTAAATCCATGCTAGCACCAGCAATTTAGCAAGAATCTCATAAACTAAGGGATATCCTGCTTCCAAATAAAAAATTATAAAGGTCTTGAGGGGTTGTAGTTCAGTGGCACAGTGCCTCTGGTTTCAACCTGCAGTACCAAAACAACAAAAAAGAGTACTGGGTCTAGAAGTATAGCTCAGAGATAGAAAACCCATGGTTTCTATCCCCAGAAAGCCCCCTTCCCCAAAAAAGCAACAGGTAAATTCAAGAGGTTAGAGTTGAAGATTCTTAGAAAAAACAAAACCATCAAATCATCCATGACCATGTCTTTTTGTCAAGCATCACTCCCTCCTTGATTAATTATGACAGCCTCTTAGTTGGTTTTCATCTTTGCCCGCCTTGTCTTTTAGCTCAGAGCAACAGTGGTCCTTTTAGGGATCAAAAGAACTGCAGGCTCACAAGGTTCTATACTTTCCTCTCCTGGCTCTTTCTCCATTCCTTTTATCATCTAATTTTCTTAACTCCATTCTGGCCGCACAGGCGTTTCTTCTATTTCTGGAATAAAAATATTCCTACTTCAGGGTCCTTATGTTTCTGTATTTTATCCTGAGTACTCTTCTCCCAGATACCATGTCTAAGATAGATCATGCTGGATGACACCATTCCACATCATATCCACTGTCTATCTCCAACTCTTTGCATTGCTTCTTATTTTCTTAGCAATGGCATGAATTGATATTGGAATATCCTCTTAAGTGGCTGGCATTGTTAAATGGGAGAATTTCTTAAGGTATTTATTTTCATTAAAAGCACCATATAAATGCTTAGAAAAACAAACAGGAAAAATGTAGCACCATTTCAATAACATTGTCATTTGTTTCTTAAGAAATTCAGAATAGACAGACATGGGAGTACATGACTTGGATCCCAACTACTTAAGAGGTTGAGGCCGGAGGATTGCAAGTTTGAGTGCATCCTGGACAATTTACTCAGTGAAACCCCCATCTCAAAGTATACTGTACAAAGGGCTGGTGGTACAACTCAGTAGTAGAGTGCTAGCCTAGCATGCTCGAAGCCCTGAGTTCAGTCCATAGTATGAGAGGAAGGAATGAAATAAGGAAGGAAAATAAGATATGTGAAGAGGAGAGATAGTGTGTTAACATGAGAAATCCAACCCTGAAAAAGAGACTGTTCTTGTACAACTATTTGGACACATATTTTACTTTTTCACACTGTATAGTTGCATATTTTCTTTCTGAGAAATAAAGTTACCTAATTGAGGGGGATGGAAGGGGAAGAAGGAAATTCCCTAATGTACATGATGTACATTCACAAGCATATCAAAGCCAATCACTAAGCCAAACATTTGAGAAAGAGAGAGGGAGAGGAAATGGGGTGGGTATTGGGGAAGGGCTAAATGAGTGATGTGTGCATGTATGCCTCTACCATCTTCTACCCCATTAAGCTGTATGACTACCATGCACCAATAAAGAAAAAAGAAAAAAAAGAAAAAAAATTTAAAAAGAATTGCATGTCCCAGGTAAGAAAATAATTTCCTTACCTTCTAAAGTATTGTCTAGGACTTCCACCTACAGTGCCCCCCTATGAAACCAAATCTCTTTATAGACCCTTTCTTTAGACCTGGCCTGTCATATTCATTTTTATTTTAATAACAATATAATATGTAATAGGAGAAACAGGTGTAATTTTAAGTTTTGGGGTTTTCACATTAAGGAAGTATAAAAGAAATAAAAAGTGAAATTATGCTTACTCATTTATTTTAACTCAGTATACCCAAAATATTTTCCATTTTGTTATGATTTATTTGTGGGATATCCATCAGATCTAAATCATATTCATTCAAAAGTTCATTTGTTTGAAGCATAGTCCCCAGTGAGGTAAGGTCCAGAGGTAGGGACTCTTGGTAATGGCTGGATCATGAAGGCTCTGAATTTATCAGTGAATTGATCAATTAGATAGATGTAAAAACTACTGGAGTTCAGAATATATTGGAGGAAGTAGGTCACTAAAGCTGTGCCCTGGGATAGTTTGTTTTCTTCCCAAACCCTTCTACCATTTCCTCTCCCACCCTCTGCTTCCAGAGTGCCATGAGGTGAGCAACTTTTCTCTGCCATGGTATTTTGCCTTGACTCAGCCCTAGATCAATGGTATTGTCTTAGTATGGACTAAATACTCTTAAACTATGAACCAAAATATTTTTTTCATCCTTTAAATTGTTCTTATCACTTATTTTGATCATGGCAATGCAAAACCAGTTAACACAAGTTTAAGATCTGTAACTATTAAATACTTATTAATGGGATATTTTACTAATCTCACATTACTAATGAGTTTTTTTATGACAATTACATTTTACACTTACAGCACATCTCAATTGAGATGATAAATTTAACTGGGTATACTTGATTTGTATTTAGATTTTTTTAAATTAATAGTTGGAAAAAGGAGATTCACATATGCAAGTTTTTCCTAAACATACTTTGAAAACTGTTTTCCCATCACTGAATTCAATATTATGTTTTAAATTAAGTTAAATTATAATTAAAATGATAGGGCAAAAAAGAAATACACACAAAATCATAGGAGCTCCCTCAGAATGAATTAATATTGTTGCTCAACTGTATCAAACTGAGGTAGGACAACTGGGAAAATGTTGGTAGGAAGCTCAGCGAACAAGCAAACAGGTAAAAACCAAAAATATTGGTTTCTAGAATAGAAAGAGAATTAATAAGAACAAGAGTGAACAGCAATACTGGGCATGCTGTGAATCATGGTGGGAGGGAGGAAGTTCTTTTTCCACAATCCAAGGAACATTCTCCCATCCAATTAAAAAAAAATACAGACACTGTCCAAAAAATTAGCAATCTGAGCAGAAAATAAGCTCCGAAACAGCAAGCTGAGCTGGCATAGCAGAAAGTCCTGGCACTCGTCATTGAGAGAAAGCCCTGGTACTCCTTGTCAGAAATAGTTAAAGCGAGAAAGCAGAGACAGATTCAAAAGACTCTTGGTTTGGTCTTTCCATGTGGGAGACTAGAAATACTTGTAGTTTACATTTGTTTTTCATATTTGCTCTTTTTCATTTTTTTTTTGCTCTGTTTTATTATAAATACTAGCTTTTTGAGCACTTAAAATGAAACAGACATGTTGGCTCTACTTCTCACAGAGTCAGAGGTTAATCATGCCATGAGTCAGCCTGGACAGAGGAGAAAGATGATAATACTGACTGGGGAGAAATTTAGGGAGGCCGAATGACCAGACTATAGAACCAAGAATGAAGGGAGTTTTTATTTGAAATGCACAGCCTGGTTCCCGAGATAAGGAATGTGTCTGATGAGTGGAAATGATCATAGATCAGAGTCAGGCACAAAGTGGAGACCCTCTTGCTACCTCCATAAGCCCTGAGGTGGCTGGAAACAAGCGCATCCTACACACAACCCACCAGCACAGACTAAGGCTCTCAGAGCAAGTGTCATGCGACCCAGATCACTGCAGACAGAATGGTTGAGAGCTGACCTGGAAGCCTGCCAGACTAACACACCCAACCCCAGACACAATAGAAGAGCCACACAGAGTGAAGCCTGTGATGAAGCCAACAATGACACCCCACAAAAGGTGGGAAAGCAAGGAGGAGAAAAAACTTAGCATAGAGATTATCTTAACAGGTTTGGTGAGTTTGGGTCAGAGCTCAGAACCAACAGCACAATATTTGTGTCACATAAACTCTCTCATGGTTGGGAGATTCTAAAATAGAAACCCCAGAAAAAAGGACTGTATTTCACAAACCTCAGAAAAAGAAAAAAAATAAAGAACCTGAATTTCTGAATGATAGTTATTTTGTTAAATGCTTGATATTGATTCCTAATGCCTCTCCAAGACCTGTGTTTTCACAGAATTCGATCTCATTTTGTGTTTTTTCAATGAATGATATCTGCTTTCAATACTATCATCTTTTATATCTCATCTAAATACCCTCCTTTTAATCTTCTTTACTCTTCCAGTTTTAAATTGTGTCTCCCTTCCCTCTTCTACCCTTTTTGTTCCCCTTATTTTATTTTTATCATATTATACTTTAATTTAGTATACTGTCATTAGAGCTCAGAATTATCAGTAAAAAATAAATTATTTCTACCCGTTTCTCTCTTTTTTTGGTAAATTTGTAAAAATCATTTATAATCCACGTTACTCCTTGGTTAATACATTTGTATATATCATAGGAATAACCCAGAGATATTCTACTTCTAAGCTACACCCCCAACCCTATTTTCTTTTTTATTTTAAAACAGGGTCTCACAAAGTTCAGGATAACATCATGAGGTTGTAGAGGCTTGGCCTTGAACCTGCGATCATCCAGTCTCAGATTTTCAAAAACTGGGTCTACAAGTGTGTACCACCATGCCTGACTTATTGATAACTTTTAAAGCATTGGTTGACATATGGTTTTCTGTTACTGGAATTTATTCCAAAATGTTATTAGCAGTTGAAATTAGTACTTTCGTCATGTGGATTGGGTGTGCCTAAGATTTATTATTTAAAGATATCTGCTTACAAAAAACCCTCATATAATAAAGGAGGAGGAATCATTCTGAACAGACAGATGTACAAAAATAGGACTACAGCAAACATAAGAAAGCAGGCAAATGAAATGCCACCAATAATTTGTAATCTTCAAAATGTAAATCTCCAGATATTAATGTGGATAAAATCCTTAAGTCAAAACTAATCATACAAGACACTGGTCACTTAATAATAAGAAATGAAACAAGAAGATATAATGATAGTAAATATTAATGCCTCAAGTATCACTGTGCCTAATTACATAAAACAAACACTACTCAGGATAAAAACTCAGACCCCTGTACAATAATAATTGCCTATTTTAAAACACTTCTTTCACCAATAGATATATCATACAAATATTAGCTTAGTAAAGAATTGTAAGAATTAAAAGTATTACAAGTCAAACAAGCCTAACAGACATCTATAAATTATTTCCTACAACAACAGTTGAATTTACTTAATTCTCAGTTGCTCATGGGGCCTTCTACAATATACACCATATTTTAGATCACAAAGAAAGAATAGTGAACATAAGAAAAATATATAATCCCTGGAATCTTATCAAATCATAAAGAAATAAAAATAAGAACCAAGAAGAAAAACTACAGAAATTACATAAACATGTGGAGATTGAATGTTATACTTTATAATGAATGATCACTGATGGAATTATGAGAGAAATTAAAAAAAATTATAAAATCAAATGAAAATTGAGACACAACATAAAATCTTAGAACCATTGAAGGTTGTTATTGAAGAAAGGTTGTTGGAATGATTACATACTTTTGAAAATTCCAACTAAACCACCTAATGATATATATTGAGGCTCTACATAATATGAACAAACCAATTCCAAAACTCTTAAAAAATATTTATAATCAGAGTTGAAATTAATGAAATAGAAAATAAAAATACAAATTATCAATAGATTAAAGAGTTGGTTTTTTGAAAAAATTAACAAGATTGATATTCCCTTAGCTAAACTAACCAAAAGAAAGATATAAATTAATAAAATTAGAGATGCAAAAGGAGATACCATCACAGACATCCAAGAAATTCAGAGGATCATTAGGGACTACTTTGAAAGTCAACAAAAATGAATAAATTCTTTCTAGACACATAGAATCTACCAACATTGAACTAAGAGTATATAGAAAACCTTAAAAACCCAAAATAAGCAATAAAAATGAAGCATTAATGAAAAGTCTTGCAACAAAGAAAATTTCAGGAACAGATAGACATTTAGGTGAATTATTCTAGACACTTAAAGAAGAAATAATGCCAATTATTTTTAAATTATTTTATTGGTGCATTGTAGTCATACATCTTAATGGGATAAAAGACTCCTGGAGACATACATTATCACCCAATTAGCCCTACCTAATCCCCACCCCATTTCATCCGCATCCCTCCTTCCCATGCTTGGTTTAGAGACTGACTTTGATATGTTTAAGTACATCATGTGCTTTAGAGAGTTTCCCTCTTCCCCCCTCCCATCCGTTTAGTTCTTCTTAAATTATTCCATAAAATAGATTGGTGGGACATTCCTAAATTTATTCTATGAAAGCAGTATCATTCTGATACTCAAACGAGGTAAGGAAACTTTGAAGAATAAAAGATAGAGAATCATAGTCTGATGAACATGAATAAATTTTTTCTTAATAAACTATTGTAAAACATATTTAATAACAAATGAAGATGACTGTATATCATCAACCAATTTCAGGTTGTTTCCATTGCAAAGGCAGTTCAACATGTACAGAACAACACATTTAAGTCCTTACATATATAGGATTAAGGACAAAAAAATCACATGATTTTCTCCATGGCAGAAAAAAACTTCAAAAAATTTAGCACAATCATGTTAAAAGCACTGAATAAAATAATGACAGAAGTAACTTATATACCTCAACAATGTAAAGGCTATGTATGAAAAACCTAAAACCAACATTTAATTGAATAGGAAAAATATGAAACCATTTCCTCTAAAATCAGGAATAAGACAATGAAATGCACCCTTACTACTCTTATTCAATACAGCACTTGAATTTTTAACCTGAGCAATTGAGCAAGAGAAGGAAATAACAAGGATATAAATGGGAAAGGAAAAGTCAAATTATCATTATTTGCAGATGATACTGTCCTTTACATAGAAGTACTAAAACACTTTACCTAAAGTCTTTTAGGGACAATTAAATATTCAGCAAAGTAGCATAACACAAGAATCAACATATGAAAATCAGTAGCTTTACTGTACACCAATAATGATTCTGCTCAAAAAGAAATCAGAAAAATAATTATGTTCACAATAGCCTTAAAAACATAAATAAAAAATATGTAGCAATGAATCTAACCAAGGAAGGGAAGATTATCTTTAATGAAATTTATAGAAAAATAACAAAAAAAAGCTGATGAAGAAGACATTAGAAGATGGAAAGACTTCCCATGCTTATGAATGGGCAATATTGGTATTTTTAAAATGGTTGCCAAAAGTGATCTAAATATTTAATCCAATCTCTAGTAAAACACCATTGATATTCTCCAGATACCTAGAAATAATAGTCCTAAAATTCATCTTGAATAGTAAAAGACCCACAATAGCCAATATAATTCTCATTTAAAAAGAGCAATGCTAGAGGCATCACAATATCTGATTTCAAATTACACCACAGAAGGTGAGCATGGTGGTGCATTTCTATAATCTCAGCAACTTAGTGAGGCCTCCAGTAACTTAATGAGAACTTGTTTCAAAATAAAAAAATAAAATAGAGCTTGGGGGTATCTAGCTTGGGAGTAGAATGCCCCTGTGTTCAATACTCAATATAAAAATCTATATACTACAGAGGTATAGTAGCAAAAAGTGCACAGCACTGGCATTAAACAGAAAGATAAACCAATGGAATAGAGTAGAAGATACAGAGACAAACCACATGTAATAATCTAATTCTTGACAAGGGTGCCAAAAACATATATTTGAGAAAAGACAGTATTTTATACAAATGGTGTTGGAGAAAGTGTTTATGCAAATGCAAAAGAATAAAACTAGATACCTGTCACTCACCCTGAACAAAAATCAACTCAAAGTGAATCCAGGTCTAACTCCAGGTGTTAGACCAAAACTCTGCAACTGCTAGAAAAATAACATAGGCTCAACACACCAACATAAAGACAAAAGCAATGACTTCCTTAATAAGACCCCAAAAGCTCAGAAAATAAAACCAAGAATCAATACATGGGATAATATCAAATAAAAAATTCTGTAGCTAGGTATGGTGGCACGCACCTGTAATTCTAGTGCTTTGGAGGCTGAGACAGGAGGCTCACTGGTTCGAAGCCAGCTTCAGCAACTTAACAAGACACTCAGCAACTTAGTGAGACCCTGTTGGAAAAAAAAAGCAAAATAAAATAGGTCTATAGATATAGTTCATAGGCAAAAATGCCATCCATAGGCAATGCCCCTCCCCACATAACCTCTCCATACCAAGGGAAACAAGAGCATAGGAAGAGAACTTACTGAGTGAGAAAATCTTTGCTAGCTATTCTTCTGACAGACTAATATCTAGAATATACAAAGAAATTAAAAAAAAAACCTTGCCACAAAAATGACTTCACACATATCTTGATGAATAAGTGGTCAAATGAACTAAATTGATATTTCTCAAAGGAAGAAACACAAGCCGTTAGAAAAATGATAGAATGTTCAACATCCTTAGCAATCATAGAAATGCAAATGAAAATTAGGCTGAGATTTCATCTCACTCCGGTTTGAATGGAAAAAATTAAATAACTACAAAAGGAAAAGGGAATAAAAAGTACACTTACACACTGTTGGTGGGATAGTTGGTGTGTACTACACAAAGTACAACCACTATGAAAAAAAAAAAAAACTATGTAGATTCCTCAAAAAAACGAGAAATGGAACTACCATATTATCCAGCTAGAATACTCTTTGGGACCTATCAAAAAAAGAATTGAAAAGCAAGCAAAGCACAGGGATGCATGCATACACATGTTTATACCAGCTCAATTCACAATAAGCAAGTGATGGAGCCAGTCTAGGTGTCCATCAACATGCGATAAAGAAAATGTGCACAGTGAAGTTTTACTCAGAGAAGAATACAATTTTGGCATTTTCAGGAAAACAGGTAGAATTGGGGATATCACCATGTAAATTAAGCCCGATTCAGAAAGCCAAGGATCATATGATTTATATCATATATGGAAACTAGAGAGAAATGTGAGGCTAAAAAAATAAGATATCTTACAAAAATAGAAGGAAGACCAATAGAATTTAGAAAGATAATTAGGAGATAATTAGGGGAAGGAAGGAAGGGAGGAGAGGTAATGTGCATGTAAGAATATATCACAACGATGACCACTATTATATGTAATTATAATGCAACAACTTATAAAAAGTTTTCAAAAACTTACAAAACCTGGAGATTAGTTTTTCAGCCAGTCATAATGGTAACATCCAGATCGTCAATAGTCGTGTACATTGGACAGCAAAGATCTGGGCTATATCACTGGGAAAGCAACATGTTTAAGCATTCCATGTGTTACTGAGGAGACTAGCATTTTATTTACTTGCATGTTTCTCTTTTCATTTTTTACTCAGAAATTCCATGCACTGGTATTTGAAGATTATTTAATTCTCCCCCTTTGGAATGCTTTCAAAGTTTCTGATTTTATCACCACTAAGGCTTTAGATAATCTTTAGAGTCAATTTCCATATGGAATCACTTTTTTATTTTTTATTTTTGGTGGTACTGGGGTACCTGGAAACCCTTCTACCTTCAGGCTACGCTCGTAGACACCTATTTTTTTTTATATTTTTATTTGGAAACAGGGTCTCTTAAGCCAGAGAGGCTGGTTTTGAACCTGTGCAATGATACTCCTGTCTCCACCTCCCAAGTGCAGGTATTACAAGCATGCGCCACCACGCCCGGCCATATGGAATCACTTTATACCCGCTGTTCTCTGGACCTTCTCAAACTTTTTTTCATATCTTTTATTTGGTTCATTGATCAAATTTGAAAACAATATTACAGCCATAGTCTGACATTTATTTAATATAAAAGCATGTTACATAACCTGAAACTGTAAATATATAAAGGTTTCATTCTTCTTCTAGACTGAAATTGCAAATCTTTTCAGCATTTGAAGAGAAACAGTTGTTTTAAAATTAATGATACACTGGGTCTGGTAGTACATGTTTATAATTCCAGTAATAGAGAGGCTGGACAGGAGGATCATAGGTTCAAGGATATCCTCTGCAACTTAGCAATACTTCAGCAATTTAGCAAGACTCTGCTTCAAAACAAAACAAAACAAAACAAAGCAAATGTTCTGAAGGTGTACCTCAAACGTAGAATGCCCTGAGTTCAATCCTCAGCAACACACACACACACACACACACACACACACACACACACACACTATTAACAAAACGCATAAAATTATTCCTCATTCCACGCTTGAAACTGCCTTTTAACAAAGGAATTGTAAATTTAACACAAACTGCTAGTATGTGATACATAGATGAAAAATAAAACATATAACAGAAAACTAGAAAACCCTCTTCCCTAACATGATGGAACTACATAAAAATAGTGATCATCATAGCTTAGGTTGAAATAAATATTTCATTTTCTAATAAATACTAAGAGCAGATTAAAACTAGAAAAAAGTAATAAGAGGCTTATTTGATTTCTTTCCCTCTATAAATGAGATAATTAATTAATTAATTTTTATATTCACGAGGGAGCAATGGGAAAGATCTAGCTGGGAACATATTAATAAGAAAACACATACATGGATCAATTTCAAGTGTGTCAACTTTGTTGGGAACACAGGGGATCTAGTATTTTTACTTTTCATTTTCAACTTGCTACATTTTTAGTTTGGCAGCTCATGGGTTAAATGTTTTTTATTAAATGTATTTATTTTTTTATATGGATCATATTAAAAAGGGTGTGCATTCAGACTGTGCTTGGTGAACACTGTCACATCGCAAGTTTTCTGCCAGGTCTAACTGCTTTTCCTTCTGCCATTATACAATTCAATTTCTTATCTTTGATTTGCATATTAAAAATGCAAATGCTTAATATGTTCGTGGCCAAAGCTTTTTCCAGACAAACCTTCAATGTCATCAGTCCTATATTAATATACTTACAAGCTCAGTGTTAATATATTTGACTCTGAGAAATTTGAAGTGATTAGAGAAATAACATCTTAGTCCCATTCACTAGACTTTGATTCATTTGACAGAAATTAATTAGTTCAACCTGATTGGCTCGGTTTAATAATAACAATAATGTGGAGCCAAATACTAAAGCCCAACAGAGAATACAACTCATTGGAAAGGATACGAGATTCTTATTAGATGCTAAGGGATGAGCATCTTATCTTGAGTTAACAAACAGCCTAGGTCTATTAGTCCATTTAACTATTTAGTGTCTACTTGGTATCTGGTACTATATTATCTTTGGACTGATTCCAAAGCTCTCTTTTAGGAGTTCTTTTTATGCCTACCTTCTACTCTTTAATCAATATAATCCATCACCAATTTGAACTTTAAATGCAATTAACTAAAATATCAATGATATGCTCATAACAACTGTCACTTTAAATTCCCCATATACTTTATTGTTAATAATCATTCTTCAACAATTTTAGTGAAATGGAGAAATAATTATATCTATGACCATTTGTGACAGTAAAGATGATAAAATAGCAATATCCAGTAATTATGGTTTCATTAATTGCGATGCTGAATATCTATTTCTTGGTTAGAAGGCATAGTCTATTTCCACAAGAAAAGAGAGAGAGAGAGAGAGAGAGAGAGAGAGAGAGAGAGAGAGAGAGAGAGAGGAATATAGAGGGGGAAAAGGAATCTTAAATTTAAATGTAGATTGTTAGAAGAAAATAAAACATATTGCATGCATGGTAGCCACTAATATTTTTAGTAACATAGGTAAATACCTTTGGTTTAATAATTTTCTAATATCAGACAATAGAAGTTGCTTTACTCATTCTGAGAACATAAAACCAGAATCTACTTCAATGATACTCATCGTAGCACAAACTATTCATTCATGTAGATATGCATTTTAAGTGGTGTCTGTGAATCTTTTATTATTTACTATGGTCCACCCTGCTAAACCCTACTATAATCATGTTTAAATAGGACATGGTGGTGCACACTTGTAATCCAAGTACCTGGGAGGCTGAAACAGAAGGAATGCAGGTTCAAGGACAGCCTCAGCAATGTAGGGAGACTTTCAGGACCTTAGTGAAAACCTGTTTCAAAAATTAAAAAAAAAAAGAGCCAGGCATGATGGTACTGGTTTGTAATCTCAGCATTTGGGAGGCTGACATAGGAGGATCACGGTCGAGGACAGCCTCAGCTACTACTTAGTGAGGTCCGTTACAACTCAGTGAGACCCTGTTTCAAAATAAAAAATTTGGGCTGGGGAATAGCTTGGAGGTAGAATGCTCTTGAGTTCCATCCCCAGTACCACAATAAAAATAAATAAATAAATAAATAAATAAATAAATAAATAAATAAATAAATAAAAATTTAAAAAAGGGCTGGGGGTATAGCTTGGAGAGTTCAATCCCTAGTACAACACACACACTAAATAATGTTTATATGGGATTGTATGTTAGCCAGGTCAACCTCAAATAGTTGAACAAGAACTAATTGATTATAAATCCTATATAGTTAATAAAGGCTTTTATTTTCTCAGGGACGTTAAAAAGCTATTTCATTACAGTGTAATATTTTCAAATTTTAGTTTGATCGATGAGTCCTTAAAATTATTACGAATTCTAGAATTATACAAAATAATTCACCTACCATATTATAATTACCGATAATCAGATTAAAACACATAGTTTCGAAACAAAAGAGAAACAAATATTACCCTAATAAAATTTCTGTGGAAATTTGGTACGGCAAGGGCATGAAAATGATACTGCTGTGAGCACATTAATAAATTCACACTTTCCTAACCCTGGCAGGCAGTTCCGTGAACATGATGACATGTGCAAATGTGTTTTCTCACCACCAAAAAAAAAAAAAGTATTTCAATAAAATTTGCAGATTTGTATAAATGACCTTTTTAGCACCGCTGATATGCATTGACAAGTTCTTCACAAATATCACAGCTGTTTCAGAATTTCCTTGATAAAAATCCATGACATTTTGGCCAACATCAGATATGCCCAGGAGGGGTGGTCATTCTTCTAGTTTTCAGATCATGATTTTTATAAATTTTATTTTCAAAAGTAAATCTGTCATGACCAATAATGTGTTTATGAGACAGACAGCAGCCTGTGCTTCTTCAGTTTTTGGTTAGGACTTGATTCTATGATGGATTAGACCAAAGCAAAGGGCAAACTCTCCCGGCTTTCTTTAATCATCATGCCAGCTATTTTCTTTTGATCCCTCCAGATATTAAAAAGTGATTCAGTAATCTAAATTGTTCCTGATATTCCATATCTACAAAAAACATTTTTTCATGCCATTTGGTGAAGATTTGATCTTTTCCTTAAATACCCATTTTCTTCTAAAAATAAATAAATAAATAAATGTGTTGGAGAAAAGAAAGAGCCTGAGGGAGGAAACTGGGTCAAAATCCTAAGAATTCTGAAGTCATGTGAACTGCAGGATTTCTTTATCATCTTTGTCTTTTTTTTTATTAAAATTGTGGAAATCTGAATTGCCTTCCTTAATTCATGAGGTTTTCTAAAAATCAATCATATGTGAACATTATTTGAAAAGCATACAACATTATATGAAGATATTTTAAGCAGCTGGAAATTGAACAGAATGCTGCTGAATACCAAAGAGAAGCTGTTTGCTGACCATTTCAACACATTTACTTTGCTCCTATTTGTCTGTATGGAAAGTTGATGTAATTTTTCTTTGCTCTACAGATAGGTGCTCTCTTAAACTCTCACTATTTTACAGTTGCATCTTTAACAACACACTAAGAAATGCTTTATTCTGAGCATTTCTAGGATTATTTTCAAATCCTTGGAAAGATATACTAAAATAAGGCAAATATTCATTAGATATCTATAATGTATCCCTTGTATTTTTTTTCCAAAACCTAAATTTTCATACTACCGTAAACAGTAATTGTGATTTAGGTAGAGAGGGCTGGACGTGTGGGCCACCCTCTGCACTGGACCATGTGTTAGAATATAGAGCGAAGGAGATGAAGGAAAAGTGGGTGGAGAGAGAGCGGTTACCTCCTTTGCAGACGGATTGGTAGGGTTTTGAGACAGCCCACTTCTTGCTGTTGCTTACTTCGTTTTGGTCCATATTTTCCAGTGGACTTTGGACCCATAACATAGAATGAGCACTGGTTGGCAGAGACAAGTGGTAGGACTCTGAGGAATTGCTCCCAGGGGACTCTGATTTTTTTGTGATCTGACACCAGTTTATGGAGAGTCTACTCTCAACAGCCTTTGATAATCTAGGAAGAGGGAAAGTATTAAAAGGTGAAGAGACTTGCTTCCACCATGGCAGGATAATACAAGGACTTTCTAGTCAGTCACCAAGTATCAGTGTGGGAGCCTTTCTGATATAATTTATTTGCTTATTTGTTTATTGGTACTAGGGATTGAACCCAGAGGCATTCTACCTCCAAGTTACATCCCCACCCTTATTTTTTGTTTATTTATTTATTTATTTATTTATTATTGATTGATTGATTGATTAATGGTACTGGGGTTCCTGGAAACCCTTCTACCTGTGGGCTACACTCGCAGACCTATTTTCTATACTTTTTAAATTTGAAAACAGGGTCTCTTTAAGCCAGAGCTGCTGGCTTTGAACCTGCGTCATCATCCTCCTGTCTCCGCCTCCCAAGTGCAGGGATTACAAGCATGCAACACCACGCCCAGCTCTTTTTTGTTTTAAAACAGGATCTCTTCAAGTTGCTGAGGGTTTTGCCAAATTGCTGAGGCTGCCTGCGAACCTGTGATTTCCCTGTCTCAGTCTCCAGGTACTATGATTATAGGTGTGGGCAAACATGCCTTAGCTTCCTTTTTTATTTCAAGTGCTAGATCTAAGTGATCCATTATACTAATAGTAGAACTAAGGAATAAAGTTGTCAAAATCTTGGCTTTTATGGGCTGGGGGAAGAGCTTGACAAAAATATTGAAAGAATAAATGGTCCAGGCTATCCAACAATCACTTATTGTTTTGCCCCTGCGACTACTAGTCAGAGACCCTCTGCACTAGATGTAGGCAGGGCTGGGAAACAGAAGAGTCAAGAGAAGACAAGAAAATGTATGTTTAAAAAGTGAGGTATAGAGCAGTGTCGCTGTTTGCCAATTGAAGCAGTTACAGCACATGCATTCCTAAAAGCTCCCCATTTCTGCATGACATAGAGAAGTACAAGAGAGCTTTTTGAATTGGAATCCCAGGCAGGTATATCTAATGCAGCTCTCCTAGGGAACCTAAGTACCCCAGCAGGGATCAAGAGGCAACCAAGTATCTTCTTAAGTGTCCATAGATGAGACGCCACCATAGGTGAAATAGAAGGGACCTCTTGGTTAAACTAGGAAACTTTGCAATCAAAACAGGTCTGGAGTAGGTGGATGAGGTTCAGATGAGCACACTGTCACTTCAGAAGATTGTCAGCATTGAAGAGTGACAAACTCCAAGAGCATCATCTTGGCAGATGAAAACAGGGATAGGATGCTTTCAGCTATGTCACTTGAGAACATGAAATACGCTGAACTCAGGCAGATGGTCTCTGAACACCACAGCATGCTTTCCTTGTTATTTTCAGCTGAGAACAAGTGCCTATGGGATGGGGGGGGGTGGATCTTTCTATACATCTGGATCTCTCAATTAAGTAAATGTAAGTATATACATCATTCCAGGGATTTGTGAGTAAAGAGGGGTTTCAGTTTATCAAATAAATACACTGCTTTGCTCGTCCTTGGTTTGAGAGGTTGAACATGTGTTTTTAGATTAGTATTATGAACACATCATTGTTATACTGAGTGTAGAAGGGTGACCCTGAGTAGCAATTTGCCTAGAACATAGGCAGTGTGATGATTAATGCCCCCTCCCCTCTCTCAAGAGTGTTAAAGTTTTGCCAACTGATTTATAATCATTAATTCTCAAGTTCTTATTTTTATAATTTTACTGATGGAGTATTTTATTTTGGAATGGAACCGAGATGGCTTTAAAATTTCACTATGGCCGGGCGTGGTGGCGCACGCTTGTAATCCCCGCACTTGGGAGGCTGAGACAGGAGATCGCACAGGTTCAAAGCCAGCCTCAGCTACTTAGTGAGGCTCTCAGCAACTTAGTGAGACCCTGTTTCCAAATAAAAATATAAAATAGATCTGGGAGTATAGCCCGGAGATAGAAGGCCTCTGGGTTCCACCCCCAGTACCACAAATAAATAAATAAATAAATAAATAAATAAATAAATTCACTATGGTAGTTTATATATTTTTCTAAAAAGTAAGATAAATAATTGAATAAATGATCCATCCCAATCTGATTTGGCTCTTCCACTTCTTGAGATGTAGCAGGCTCCTCTGGGAACAGGTAAAAAGCAGCTGGTTGTAGGCTGAATCAAAATCTTAAACAGTGACTACATGACAAATAAATGACAGAGTCCAACATTAGCGGAACAACAGAAACTAAAGAATGCAAATAGGAGGATCAGAAAGATACTGTTTTGAAAACAAATTCCTCAAGAATGTTGCTGAATTTGCTTCCATATCTGATTCAAAATGCCCTGTATGAAGTCGTGCTTCAGAACTTTTAGAATATCCTGTAAGAATTATGTAGGTTACCGATTTGTGCTGCAGAGGCAGGAAGACATCACGTGTGGCAAGTCAGTAAGGAAAATATTCGTCAGCTTCCAAATTGGAAGCAACAATGAATGGACTATTTTCAACCTTGCTATTTCTATAAGCACAAAGCAAGGGTGCTTTATTACTGCTCACTGATGGGAGGATCAGTCGCAGATAAGTAGTAGTCAGGTATAGTTTATCATTGCATCTTATAATGGTAGAAAAATCTTAAATACTAACCCATCCAACAGGCTAGGATGTCTCCCTCTCCCTTTTTAAAAGACTACCTATATAGAAAAATAATATTATTAAAAATAGTGTATATAATAAAGGAAATTTTAGGGTGCATGCATTCATGGCAAAAGGTTTTAGCAATGAACACCCACACCAAGGAACAATATAGTTAAGATGTTCTGATTCATAACTCATCATCTTTGAGATATAGCCAACATTTTTGTTTCCACAGAGGTGAACTGAACATTTTCTATTGTATTTATACTCATATTTCTCTTCTAGATTATAATTGCATTAATTATAACTTGTCAAACCTAAAAGCTTGGGACCAAGTTATCCATTGTAGTAACTGTAAAACAAGCTTTTACACAACATCAAGAGTAAAAAATCAAGTTTTTGAGGTGCTATATATTCTAAATATACATAAAAATGCAGAGATATAGAGCAGGAGCTTAAAGCTACTTACATTTAGAACTTCTATTTATTCATTAACTTTTACCTTCAAGAATCAGTTAGATAGCCGGGTGTGGTGGCACACGCTTATAATCCCAGCATTTGGGAGGCTGAGACCGGAGGATCGCGGTTCGCGGACAGCCTCAGCTACTTAGTGAGGCCCTCTGCAACTCAGTGAGACCTGGTTTCAAAATAAAAGAATAAAAAATAGAGCAGGGGGTGTAGCTTGGAGGTCAGATGCCCCTGGGTTCCATCCCCAGACCCACAAAACAAAAAACAAACAATCAGTTAGATGTTCAGATAATAATTTTTTCTGGAGATGAACACATGTAAGATTTCATTTGATTTATTTTTTATTTTCACAATTGCATTTATTTATTTTAGTATGCTTTTATTGGTGTATTGTAGTCTCACATGATAATGTAGTTGTGTTCACACATTTTTTTGCCTGTGTGTGGTACTGGGGATGAAACCCAGAGGCATTGTACCTCCAAGCTACTCCTCCAGCCCTATTTTTTTTTTAATTTTTTTTAATCAGGTCTCACCGTGTTGTGAAAGACCTTGCTAAGTATCTGAGGCTGTCCGCAAACCACAATTCTCCAGTCTCAGCCTCCCAAGCGTTCAGACAATTTTAAGGCTTCTTATTTACAAACTGTAATTGGGGCAGACAACATTTAATTCTTTAAATTATCCATTTATATAATCAAGGTAGCACGAACTGTCCACAGATAAGGAGAAATTACAGACATAATTAGGAGTATACTTAGGTCTATTTTCTATCATTTGCTCCCAGAGAAGAAACCTTGTATAACGTACCCATTTGATGATTTTGATAACAGTATATTAAATAGAAAGAAAAAGGGATCACAGAGATAGGAGACATGGATTTCAGTTCAAACTCTACCACTCTCAAGTATATAAATCCTCTGTGACTCTACCCACCCATTTAAACTAAGTAGTAATAACCAAACACTTAGCTACCTCTGAGACTATCATTCTGTCTGCTCTTTCTTTCCCAAGTAACAATTCAGAAGATTAAAATTATTAGACTTCATAGCTATTCTCTCTCTCCCTCCCTTTCCCTCTCTCTCTCTCAACCTCTCTCTCTTACCTTTTGTGGCATAAACTTCTGCTCAGAGACACCATAAATGCATTCACTCGTGTGCAATATATGAATATAAGGTATGCTTAGAGGTTTATGCTGAAAACAGGTAACGAGAAGAGAAAGCAACTGTATTTGGGGGAGTACAGTAAATTGATTCTGGTATACCATTTGTTGCCCGATTTAGTATTCTCCATTTCTTTGCCAGATACCTGCTACATCTTTAATAAAAGTTTGCTGGGAGTCCTTAGAAAGAAGAGTGCTGTCGCTTATCATTTCGGCCACAATGTGCAGAGCTGTGCTCTTGGCTGAACAGGAACTGATGAACAAAATCTCGAATACAAAATTACCAACGTGCAAAGATTTCAAATAAAGATGCTTTCTCTAAGAGATTACCTTTTTCCTTCTGCTCACCGTTACACAGCTATTTCAGGGCTCTGTGATATATAAGAACCTGGTGGACATCACTATAGTTTTAATATACTTTGGAATATTTGATGTAATTATGGTAACCATCAAGAATTGTTGACTATCTAATACGTGCAATTTCTTTGTCATCTGCATTCTACATATTGCTTAAAGCTTTCAAATTCATAGGGAAATAAATATCTTGTCCTCATTTTGCAGCTAAAGAATTTGAGAGTCAAAAAGGCTATGTCACTTGCCCAAGATCCAATATCATATAGTTCAAAATTTTCTTTTCTTTTCTCGTTTAGACTGGTTTAAAAAAAAAACACATTATTTTATGCCCAGGAAATAGGTTGCAAGTGCTCCTTGGAGCTTTAGTATTAAAGAAACATTATTCACGTTAATGTATATAAATTGTAAATGATATGTTAATTTTAGTAGGAAATTGTATTTGTTAAAAGTTTTTTCATGGAAAGACAAGGTAGGGAAAGAAATCTCCAACATAACTATCCAGAGAATGCAGAGGCAGTTTTAGTAGCCCGAAAATAATTGCACAACAAAGGATTCTTGTTTGGTGTTATCTGCAAGTATTGCAATGGCTCTAATTGTTTTTGTAAATTTATTCCAAATTAAATCCTACAGGCCTGCTTCCCCACTTGATGAATCCATAATAAGTAAAATATCAAAAGGTGCGTTCCTTCCTAAGAGTATACTTAATGGATGTTAATACATGGCTCCTGCTCAAAGCACTTCTGCCCAGAGTTATTCATGAACCATTACATGTATCCTTGCACCCCTGGCTTGATGCTGTATTGTTTTTAGGCAGCTGACAAGAGTTCACCTCCCCTAGGAAATGTAGGGTGCAGGCACTCTGCAATGAATGTTTTCAACGCCTCAAGAACAATTGTTCCTTGTCACCTGCATTTCTCCTTAGTGTGAGGAGCACATCTAGTGACAATGATATTTCAAGAATGGCCTGCATTGTAAAGTCATAAATGAACCAGAAACCCTGGCCCAGCGATAAATATTGGATATAAAAGGGAAGAAGCAGAGAAATGTGTTAATTTGTGCCAATTTTAAACCAAAGCCAGTAAAGTAGCTTAGATAATATATAGAGTTTATCCCTAAGTCATTTAATTTCTCTTTGGGATTTAAATTGTGATTGTGCCATAGATAACCCTTCAGAATGATTTATGGGAACCTAACCTGAGTCCCCATCTGTTTGCACCCTGATTCTCTAATGCGAACATTTCCAAAGCAAGTGAGAGAAGCTCTGTATGGGCTTCATTACAAAGGAACTAGGGGAAAATATGAAAGAATATACACCAGGAAACAATACAGAATGGCTCTTTAGGGAATCAACTCACTGTGACCCAATATTGAAGACTGATTGTCAGCAATGTGAAAAATTCATGGCAAATAAAATGCACTAAAAGGTCTTTGTTAAACAAGGGCCTTGTGTTAGTGATGGCTGCCAAATAGGTGTATAATACAGGAAGCAAAGGGAAGGTGTCAAAGGACCCTCCATCAGAAGACTGGGAAACAGAAGAGCTCTTCTCCCTACTGCACCAGACAAATGGGCAAAATAGTAAAAGTAAGGCTTTCTTCAGGGCCTCAGCCACTTCAAAGAGCCAGAGACTAGAGGACCAGCTCTTCCAAATGGACTCCTCATCAGTAGTTTTTAATCTCTTCATAAAGAAAATGGATGTATCTTTAATCCCAGCTCTTCTCTCAATTTAGAGATGAAGAAACAAGCCAACGGACTAACCAACCAAAAAACCAACCAACCAAACAAACAAACAAACAGAAACTTCTGAACACTTGAAGATCCTTACGGCATCTAGAAAAGTAAATGACTCAAAAGTTGGAAAGGTCACTCAACACTATTTCTAGTTGGCAATCATTAACTATGAAGCTCAACCTAATAACTCTTGCTTGTTGTTTGGACCCCTCGACCCTTTCTCAGCACTATCTGCATCCAGGGAATTTGTAAATTGCCTGAAGGAACAGGATATTCCATCATAAATTTATAAGACCCAGTATGAGTACTAAAAAGGACAAACAATGAACAGGGACTATGAAATATTCAAATGGGGGAGAAGATTGTGAATAGAGAAAGTAAAAGATGGTAGAGAAAGAAAACTGCCCAGGCACTGCTGTAGACTGAATTGTCTATACTATCCACCAAAATTTATACAAATTAAAGCCCTAAACCAAAGAATAAAGTGTGACTATATTTGGAAATAAAATATTTATTACAGACATAGAAGCAATTAATGTTAAAGACAGGATAGGACAGACGATTCATTCTCCTTCTCTCTTCTCTCTCTCTCTCTCTCTCTCTTTCTCTCTCTCTCTCTCTCTTCTCCTCTCAATATCTCTTCCCTTCCCCTCTCCTCTCCTCTCCTCTCCTCTCCTCTCCTCTTCTTTCTCTTTCTCTCTCTCTCTCTCTCTCTCTCTCTCTCTCTCTCTCTCTCTCTCTCTCTTTCTCTCTCTCTCTCTCTGCCTCCTCCTTACTATGTGAGAATAGATTTCTCTTTCTCTCTGCCTCCCCACTATGTGAGAATAGATACAACCTTCTGCAAGCCAGTAAAACAGCCAGAAACTGACCATACTAAAACCTTAATCTGGGACTTCTCATCCTCCATAACTGTAAAAAATAAATTTGTGCTACTTAAACAACTAGTGTCTGGTATTTTGTTATGGCAGCCTGAGTTGGCTAAGACATGGCTGGAGGGCAGATAGCATCCCAAGGGAGATATGGAGAATGATATTCTCTAGACCAGAGGCCAGCAATAAACTCCAGCCCACCACCACCTGTTCCACATATGGCCTGTGTGCTGAGAATGTTTTTTGTTTTTTTTTTTTTACATTTTAAAAATGATAGAAGAAGCTCAAAATAACATTTTGTGACATGTAAAAACTATATGAAATTCAAATTTCAATGTCCATAAATAATGTTTCACTGGAGCTTGGCCATGCTCATTCTTTTACCTATTGTCTATGATTTCTTTTGTACTATCAGAGCAGGGTTGAGTGGTTGTAACACAGACTATATAGCTTGTGAAACTTGAAACACTTATTCTCTAGCCCTTTGCATGAAAATTTGGTCAACCCTGAGTCTAGCCAGGTAGGCTTCTCTTCCTTTATTGTGTTTTTGTTTCAGCCTAGGGATCCTGTTAAAATGCAAGTTTTGCTTCAGCATCTCTGGGTTGGGGGTTATGATTGTGAATTTCTTAAAATCTCCCTGTGGCTTTGCCACTACTATATATGGAGGACCACTTCATTAGGAAGGCTCAAGATTCATTTTATATGAATCTTGACTCAGATTTTCATTCAGAGGAATATCTTTCTTAATAATCTTGGTGATAGGGTAATCAACACCTACTGATAATGGCGATTTTCTTGGGATTTATTCTAAAATTAAAAAATCAGTTCCTAACAGGAGATGGATAGGACAAAAACAGAGAGGGAACCCCCGGTTTATGTGTTGACAATTGCAAGCCACTGTAAGAAGGAAAACATGTCAAAACTTAGCATTTGTAACTTATGTTAAGTAATGCTTCACTTTCTTCACAAATTTTTTGTCCTTTCTCTTTATGATATTTTCTCATCATATGTAAAGTAGCTCTTTTCTCCTTTTTATGTTACACTCAAATCTTTTTTTTTTTGAATATGTGAAAGGCAAATTCTGTATGACATAGATAATCACACTCTTCTATATTTTTAAAAGATTTTAAAGTAAAATATGTAAAAGTAAATATTGAGATTTAAGCTGATGAGAAACAGATTGGGTATTGCCTGTCAAAGCCCCACAGGCCACAAAATAAATGGCAAGGTAACAGCAGCCTGAGCTCATTGAAATGCAGACTGAATTCACGGAGATTTCATATGCATATCTTCCCTCCACTCTCTCCTTAACAGATGTCATCAAATCAGATCTAGAGGGCCAGAAATGAAGTGTAAATACCACCCGAGGAGCTACTGAGACTCCATGATACAGGCTCCTCACCCTGTGAACTACAAATGTGCAACAGCCTGGGTTTGAATGCGTCAGGCAATAACCCAATATGTCATTTTAACCAAAACGTAAAACCAGGCGTTCTAGAGATTTAGCCTAAATAACTTTTCTGATTTTTTTAAGTTCATAATGGTTATTCAAGCCACATATAAAATGATTTATACTATTTTGAAAACTATTTGGGAAAAATAAGGTGCATATTTCTATGCCGTCCTGATGATCAATTAAGGAAAATTAAGGCTTTTTGGGGGGAGGGGTTGATACTGGAAATGGAACCTAGAGGCATTCTAGTTCTGAGATATAATCCCGTCTTTTTTATTTATTTTATTTTACTCTTTTGAAATAGAGTCTTGCTAGGTTTCTGAGAGTCTTGCTAAGTTGCTAAGGCTGGTCTTGAACCTGAGATCCTCCTGTTGCAGCTTCCTAAATACTGGCATGTACTACTCTGCCACCATGCCTGGCTCAAACTTTTTTGAGTGTGTTCTGTGACTTTCAAGCTTTATTCCTGAACACAGTGAGGAGATAGAAAGGAAATAGGCAGATAGGGAAAAGGCCTTAGTAGAAAACAGCTAATTTCCTGAGTTTCCTGAGGGGCGACAAATGCCTGAAACTCCAAAGGCTCAGAGATAAGAAGGATCGGGAGCTTCACAAAGCCATCCTGAGTATCCTAACCAACAAACCCACGGAGCAAGTCTGGCATTCCTGAAAGGAGACCCTTCAAAGGACTTGCAAATGCCCTATGCAAATTCTCCTTGGAATTCCAAAAGTCACCCTAACCAAAAGCGAACTTGCAAGCGGTCAGGCAGGTCAGGCAAGGCTAGTAAGATGAAAAAGGGGGGGACTTTCCCGCTCAGGACCCCCTCCCCTCTTGGGGAGCTGTTGTCTCTCTCGCAGATCGTGTTAGGCAGAGTGCATCTGAGGGCACGTGGCTCGGGCAAGTGCCGAGTAGTGACCTGAAGGCCTCTGCTGGACATCATGGCTGACCAGGCCCCTAGGGGTGACCTGTACCTCTTTTCTGGCAGATCGTGTGGACTCTGGGAGAAAGTAGTTTGCAACTGATGGGCACTTGGCTTGGGTGACACTTGGGTAGTGACCCTGAAGGCAGCTACACCTGAAGGCAATTCGGCTTGGGCTACTCTCAAGTATTGTCCTGAAGGCAGCTGCTGGACCCAGAGTTCCAGCCACCCTTGCCCCATTCCCTGCTGCATCCCATAAACCTTTTACTCCCCTTCCTGAGGTCTGCGGGTGTCATTCTTCGCTCACCGTAGACAAGAACTTGCCGGGTTTTCTCTCAAGAAACCCCCGTTTCAACAGCATGTGCATGCATTTAGAAACACATACATACACACACACACATGCAAAAAGCTATGAATGTCATAAGCTAAACAATTATTTTTGGCCTTTATATTACATTGTACAATTATATGTTTTCTTTTCTTTTCTTTTCTTTTGGAATAGTCCTGGGGATTTAACCCAGGGGCATTCTAACTCTGAGCTACACTTCCGACTCTTTTTATTTTTATTTTGAAACAGAGTCTCCCTAAGTTGCTGAGGCTGGACTTGAACCTATGGTCCCCTGTCTCAGCTTCCTAAATCCTCCCATGTGACACTGTACCCAGCACATTTTCCTTACTTCTGAAGTTAAAAGAGCAAGGGTGAGCAATAGGAACATGGGATGATTAGAAGTCAAACAGATGGAGTATATGCTGTCGTACCTTGGTGCACGCTATGCTGCCTATTATACTAGAATGGGGTTTTATATACAAATATATGGCATTTAATATAGATAAGTATATCGTCATTATCATTAATTATCCATATAAAAATAGGAAGCAGGTAACTCTTCATCTATTTTACAGATGGTAAAAATGAGGCCCAGAGAGACTTAGAGAGCAACGGTCAAGGTTATAAAGATAGTATGAGGTACAGCCATGTTTGGAATCCCTTGATAACAAAGTCAGGAATCTTAGCTACTCATAATACTATGTTAGAAAGATGCATCAGAAAACTCCAAATTGCTAACTAATATAGTCAACATTCAAAGCTTTCATGACTTCTTAAGTACACTCAGTTTAAGGGCAAAACCCTTAGGATGATTTATTACATAAATGCTTTATGACGACATTTCTCCTTCTTTGGGTAAGATCAAATAGGCTGTGGCAAACCACAGTTCCTACCAAGATAACCCCCCCCAAATCTGTTAAAATGCATATGATTTTGCTGAAACAATGAGAACTAAGGTGTCAAGACTCAGACAAAGAACTTCTTGAAAATGAGCTGAATTCTGAGGGAGGTTCTTCTTTTTTTTTTTTTTTTTTTGCAATTCTAGTTGCATGAAAAGAACTTAATAATCTAGGCTTTTCTTGGGTAGAGGACTAGAGTGGGGAAAGAAAAACCATTAAAGTTTTTGTTCGCATAGTCCCGCAGTATGTCTATTTTGTCCTGCAGCAACAAAAATGGAGACATGACCAGTCAAAATTCTATTGAGCAGACAGAAAACCTAAGCACTGCCAGTTTTTTTAAATTTTTTTTTATTGGTGCATTGTATTCATACATCATAATGGGGTAAAAGTTTTGTGTGGACGTACATGTGCACATTGCCCATTTAACCCCTGCCCAATTCCCACCCCATTCGCCCCTCATCCCTCCTTGGTTTAGTGGTTGACTTTGATATGTTTAAGTACATCATGTGCTTTAGAGAATCTTCCCCCTCCCATCTTCCTCACTTAGGTTGTCTTGTTTGCTCCTCTGTAGGATTAACTTTTTCATCTAGAGTTCCTCCTATCACCCATTTCTCCTTAGCTTTCACATATTAGGGAAAGCATCTGATTTCTTAAATATATATATATATATATATATATATATATATATATATATATTTTTTTTTTTTTTTTGGACTGGCTAATCTCGCTTAGCATAATGTCCTCCAGTTCCATCCATTTCCCTGAAAAATGATGTAATTGTGTTGTTTTTCTTTTTTTTTTATGACTGTCAGTTTTCTTCTCAAGACATTTTCTAAGTTCTAGAGCCATATGGGAGAAACTCATTAGAATGCATCTGGGAAACAGAACGGACTTTGCTGAGAGTCCTTTGCTGTCGAAGACAAGAATTAGAGAAGGGAAGCCCATCTAGAAAGGGGTCCAAATGATCACAGTGGCTCATGATTAAAAGCCTTTGATGACTGATTCCTAGGAACAAGGATGAATGAAGTATAGCATAATCCAGCCTTAATCAAGCTCAGTCTTCCACTGAGTTAAGATGATCAGCTCCAATGCTATCTTCCTTCCAGAGAAAAGAATGAACCACTGCAGGTTGGGAGCAGCTGCTCAATAATCTACTTAGTATTCAGTAAAAAATTACTAGGCATGGGGAAAGACAGGACAATATGAATATGCAATTTTTTAAAAAAATATATATAGGCCCACAGTGAATCCAAAATTCGAACTAGAAGGTAATCATATCTGTGGTCAAATTTTTCAAGAAAACAGAGAGTAAACTGAGCAAAACAGGCAAAGAATAGATTTCATCAGAGAAGTCTAATTTATACAAAAAATCCAATAAAAAATGCTAGGCTACTCAGTATAATAACTGATATGACATACATGATAGATGAGTTTATTAATTAAGCATCTCATAAAATTATTAGTAATACAGAGAAAGTCAAAAGAAAATCCCAGACATTTTTTAAAATTAGAAATATAGGAAAATACATAAAAGATGTTGGGTCACAATATAAATATCAAACATACCGGTAATTGGAATACTATTAGAAAAAAGAAAATAAAGCAAAATCGATATTTAAACAAATAATAGCTGAGGATTTTCCCAACTAATTATATAAATTCATAGATAGAAGAATCTCATCAGGACAAACACCAACACACACACACACACACACACACACACACACACACACACACTGCCATATCACCATAACTTTAATCAAACTCCTGAAAGGTAAACACAAGAAAAACATTGAAAACCTAAAAAATAGATGTTTCTACCAAAAGAGGAATAATAAGATTGACATTTCAGTAAAAATTATGAAAATAAAAGAAATGGTGCCCAAGCCAGAATTCTACACCCAGCAAATATGTCTTTCAAAAGTAAAGGAAAAATAAACACATTTCAGACAACTAAAACTAAAGGAATTTCTCAGTAGCAAACCTATAGAAAGTGAAATTTTTAATTCTCAAGACAGTCTTTTCAGCAGGAGGAAAAAATGGAAATGACATGAGAAATGGAGACAAACAGACAGGGTAAATATTCATAATTGTATTTTAATAAAAATAATGTCCTTTGGACTTTAAGATATATTTAGAATTAAAATGCTTAATCTACATTAGAAGACATGAAGGGATAAATGCTATAAATACTCTAAAATGTTTCCATTACTGATAATACAATTTTAATTGAATTACAATAGATAAAAGGCAGTTGCTGATATCTCTAGAGTAGCTACTAAAATACAGTAAATGAATGTGTAACAAATTAATACAAGGGTGCTGCGACTAGTTATTAAAAGTGAAGAAGAAGAGAAAAGAGAGCACAGAAATAATTGGGACAACAGAAAATATGGAAGATGACATGGTGGAAATAAACCCAAATATGTTGATAATTAAATGCCTATGGACTAAATATTCTCAAAGATTAGGGTTCTCAGCCTTGATAAGGATTACAGATACAAAAGGTTGGAAATTTTAAGGATGAAAAAGGATTTACCATGATATTATCATCAAAATTAAACTAGTATGACTCTAGTAATGTTAGAATTCTGTGATTTTTTTCTGATGAGATTTTAAGAATATAGGTAGGCACAGGGGTACACACCTATAATCTCAGTACTTGGTAGGCAGAGACAGAGGATCTCAGTTCTAGGCTAGCCTCAGCAACTTAGTAAAACCCTGATTCTAAATAAAAAGTAAATTGGGCTGGGATGTAGCTCGGAGGTCAAGTGCCCTTGGGTCCAATCCCTAGTATAAAAAATTTTAAATAATTGCAGATGTGAAAGAAATTGAAAAAAAAAGAACAAACAGGGTTTTGTGTATATTTTACTCAATGTACCACAATGCTTAATCTTACCTAACTACCCTGTGGTTCAAATCCAGGAAAGAGACTTTTTTTTTTTTTTTTTGCGGGTTTGGGGATGGAACCCAGGGGCATGCGACCTCCGAGCTACACCCCCTGCCCTACTTTTTATTCTTTATTTTGAAACCGGGTCTCACTGAGTTGCAGAGGGCCTCACTAAGTAGCTGAGGCTGTCCGCGAACCGCGATCCTCCAGGTCTCAGCCTCCTGAATGCTGGGATTACAAGCGTGCGCCACCACGCCCGGCTTACGAAAGAGACTTTGGATCATGACTGTGGTGGTGTTGTCCCATCTTGATCACACACACAAATTCAGCAACCACTGCTACAAGTGAAGACCCCATTTCAAGGGAAAATAATCACCAAACTCTCAGCTGAAAACTTTCCTCATTAGCAGCTTTCCATCCTAGTTAAGCTAGAACCAAGACCTGGTGCCTTGGCCCACATGCTCTGCTCCCTTCCAGGCCGTTATCCTTGGGCTGAGCCTCTGGGGCCCCATTCTCTGAGCTCCAGCCTCCATCCAGGTCTTTTCCATTTCTCCAAACAGGGTAACCTCAGCCTCATCTCAACCTCTGATTTCTCACACTTTCCTCTCTGCTGAAGTTCACTCTCTCTGCCTCACCTTATTAGTCCCAGATCACCCCATAAGATACCTAAGATCCTTATCTATATTCACCTGAATTTCTTTTCATGGATCACCTCACAGTTTGCAATTATAGATGATTTTGTTTGCCTGGGTGACATCTGCAATTCTCTTCTACCAGTTTATAGTCTCCACCAGGGATAAGAAAAGGTAGGTGTGGGTCGTCTTCTTTTCTATTATCTGGCTCAGAGCATGCCATACAACAAAAAAGAAAAGCTCCTCCAGCTCAATGCAGCAATGAATATAGATTTTTTATTAAAAAATAGAAGAAAAATTAGGAAAATAAATATTCAATTTCTGAAAATTTCCCTGATATCTGATCAAAGGTTCCATGTGAGGACAAAGGCTTATGTTGATCTGAAGCTACTATCTTCTGCAACATAACTCCCTCCTGTGTATATATAATTATAATTAATACTAATTGGACTTAAATATGTGTCTGTTGGGGAATGTCTGTTGCCACTGTATGCAGCTCCTGAGTCTCAGGTCTAAAAGGTGCAACCATTCACTTTAACCCAGTCTCCACTAACACTTTAGAACATATGGAAGCTTTATGGTTTGTCTAGGGACACATTCTTTTCCTAGCATTCAAAAAAGAATGTAGGTTCCTTATTTTTTCTACTAATGTAAGTCCAATAATATCCCATCATGCAATTCAAATGTCACCAATAGTACCCAGCTTCATAAATTGTGAGAAATAGACATGCTAGCCGGGCGTGGTGGCGCACGCTTGTAATCCCTGCGCTTGGGAGGCAGAGACAGGAGGATCGCGCAGGTTCGAAGCCAGCCGCGCGTGCTGGCTTAGGAGACCCTGTTTCCAAATAAAAAAAAATGTAAAAATGGGTCTGGGAGTGTAGCCCGGAGGTAGAAGGGCTTCCAGGAACCCCAGTACCACCAAAAAAAAAAAAAAAAAAAAAAAAGAAATAGACATGCTAAACATCACAGACAAAGGAGAAAGTCTGCAAAATAGAACAGTCATGGTTTGAAACTTGTGGGGATCTTTAATGAAATAAATACTACACTATGTGATCACATAAGAAAAACTCTTTACTGGGAAATAGGGACCTGGTTTTTATTTTACCAACTCTTATTCCAACTAGCTAAAGACCAGTTAATTTATCTCTCTTAGACTCAGTTACTTGACCATGCACACAAAGGAATTATATTCCAAAATGAAGACCTGTTTAGTCCTTACAATATGTAAAGCTAATTCTTAATTTAAAGTTGTATTAATAAGCTGCCATGTGACTAGAAACATAAAAGGAAAAAAAAACCTCTTACCTGCTATCTAGCTATTGTTTTTTGAACAAGTGATTTATTTTGCATTAAAGAAAATTTTACATTTTCTTTATTGCTATACTGAAGCATGAAAGATGATATTCTTTTTCCTACCTTGTTAAAACCTCCTATTATAGAAATTGCCAGGTCTATTAGTATATCTTAATTACCACATCTTGTGCTGCTTTTAGCCTCTGGTGGGGCAAAATTGCCATGATTTATGCTTTACTAACAATGATATTTTTACATTAGTAAGCAATTCAAGAGCCCAACAGCACTCCTGGGAACTTCAAAAAACCAGAGAAGGACTCCCATCATTTTGATTTATAACCACTCTAATTGTATATACAGAAAACTTATAAAAGAAGGATACTGTGTCAAAATGTTTATGGTGCTCACAATAAATATTTGTAAAAAGAGAAGCTTTTCTGCTTCACATCTGCTGTAGATGCCTCATGTGAATTCCGGGAGAATGAGCTAGAATGAGGGCATTCCAGGGAGATGCCAGGTGTAGAGGGTCTTTGACTTGTTAATCCAGGGGATTTTGCTCTATCAGAGGTTTCTACTTTCTGTGAGTCCTGTCTGGCAGGGCGAATCTCATCTTTACCTGGAGGAGGTAAGACCATCATTCCTTTACATTTGAAACAGCATGGGGGGTTCATTAACAAAAATGCTCATTGTGGATAAAACTGCTACAAAAGCCAAAGTCTCCTGCCAACAGCGAGTAGACTCAAGGCTAAGAATTACTGACTCCCCTGTGCCAGCCACAGGCTATTGGGAATCGATCCTTCTAATTCAACAGAAAGATTTACTTCTCACGTTTTTGCGATCTCAGCATTTAACGTTTATTTCCACCTCCCTTCATGTGTTTACTTTGATTTAGCCCTCAGCCATCTCTCAGTTCTCTGTATTTACTACAAAAATGTTAGTTCATTACATAGAAAAGACTCCATAACATGTAAGAATAAATGTGGAACATCAAATTAGAATGTGAAGCTTTTTTCAATGTAAGTATTTTTGAGCTACTCATAGAACCAAAAAGTCAATTGGTATCTAAACTTTATACTTCCTCTAGTGTCATGGAGTCTCTCTTAGATCAGCAGCACCATCATCTCTGGAAGCTTGTAGGAACATAAATGTATGGAATTCAAACCAGTACTTTGTCATCAGGTGATTTGTATGCACTGAATAAGAAGGTGGGCAAGGACTGGGAGGGCAGTATGTCTACTGAGATGCCATGAGATCCATTACTCTTAAAAAATTACACAGAAGAAGGAGGAGGTGGGAAAGGAGGAAAATTGGGTAAAAGTGGCTTGTTGAAGTGATGTGGTAAAACTTCCCTTTTCCAAATTTTATCTAAAGTGAACCAAATTTCTGATAAAAAAAAATTGACACTGGATAGCCTTTCCATAATCTGAGCATGCAGAAGACAATGAATGTCTTTGATCTCTAGTCTCCTGCTTTAATAAAATAGTCTTATAGATGCCCACTGCCTCTGAACAGCAAAAGGAGTCAAGTAGTTAAACTGTAATATGTAACTCTGCATTGAAATAAACAAGTGTCAGTGTCTATCAGGTAAGATTTTTACAGCTTTTCAAAATAAGCTTGGAGGGTCCCACAGATTAAATAGCAGTCAATGCCAATTCAGTGCCAGTTCATGGGAGATTTCTAGAGGAATGACAAAACAGCAATTTGTTTTGTTTATGTATTTTCTTCTCCTTTCTACCTTTAGGCTGTCCCGCAGGAAGCTAGCGCTCCACACACTACCTCCTTCCTTGGTGTGCATTCCTACGTCAAATAATATTCTTAAACACATTAATACTGGAAAAGAGCTACAACCCACAATTACTTTGCTTCACTATCTTCTCATGTACTGTTTCTTTTTTCTTGTTCAAAGCTTATTTGTGGGAAAACATTTTAATTCTAAGAAATTTCCAGTTAAAGCTTTTATAAAGAATTTCAGATAACTCGAGAGTTTTAGAAGGTGGGTATGGTGGTGCATACCTTTAAAATCCCAGTACATGGGAGGCTGAGTTAGAAGGATTTCAGGTTCTAGGACAGACTCAGCAAATAGTGAGATTCTTAGCAACCTAGCGAGACCAATAAAAAGGTCTAAGGGTACATCTCAGAGATAGAATGCCTCTGGGTTCAATCCCCAGTAACACACACACACACACACACACACACACACACACACACACACACTAATTGGAATCTTTAAAAAAAAAAAAAAAACTTTAGTTAACCAGAATCTTAAAAAATGAACAATACCCTTGTGTTATATCAGCACATGCTTGTAATCCTAGTACTTGGGAGCTGAGTTAGTAGGTTGGGTCGCAGCCAGCCTTAGCAACTTAGTGAGGCCCTCCACAACTTAGTGAGACTCTATTTCTAAGCAAAAAAATAGTGGTGGTGCACACTTGTAATCCTCTCACATTTGGGAGGCTCAGACCAGAGGATTGCTGTTCGTGGACAGCCTCAGCTACTTAGTGAGGCCCTTCGCAACTTGGTGAGACACTGTTCCAAAAGTAAATAAATAAAATAAAAAATAGGGTTAGGGGTGTAGCTCAGAGGTAAAATGCCCCTGGGTTCCATCCCCATGACTGCAAAATAGAATAGAATAGAATAGAATAAAATAAAATAAAATAAAATAGAGCTGGGGATGCATGTCAGAGTTAGAATGCCTCTGGGATCAATCTCCAGCACCAAAAAGGTAAAATAAATAAAGGAAGAAATGAAATAATTCTGGAAAAAGGATGAAAATAGAACAAACCAATTGAAAATAAACACACTACAGCATTTTCCTTTCTAAAGTATTTCCTTCTTTTTTGTTCCCAAGCCAATGAAGATACACCGTTGACTAAGAATTAAAGAAACATGTGATTGGGGTGGAGACAAATTTTCACATACACACACAGTCAAATTTTGCCACTATTCTCCTTAATGATTAAACATGGGGTGCTAAACAAAAAAAAAAAAAAACTTGATATCAGAAAATCTGAACATCTTGAAGCTTGGTAGCCTGGAGATCAGAAAGAGAGGGCTCTACAACTGTCTAAGAGCTGCTTCAGTGGTGTTTAAAGGCTTCCTTCAAAATTCATGCTACTACTAATTTATTGAGTGCCTTTTATTATTTCAATATGTTTCCCATTACTGTTAATCACAGTATCCCAGGGATACAGGATGGACAGATATTTTCTCCATTTTATAGATGTGTTAATGGAAACACTTCGAAGCAGAGTATCTAAATGATAAAAAAAATTGGTTTAATAGTTCCCTAATTCACTGTTTGATTTTTTATACTGTGGATCTTTCATAACTCCTCCTCTATTTTACAATCAAGAGATTTCCATTAGGTTTTCCTAATCATTGGTTGTGATGCTACTGATGATTACCATAGTTTTGTAAAGACTGCCAGAATAAACTAATACTTGGATAATCTAGAGATAAGGAGATGCTAAACAAGTATCTACCAGCCCCAGTCATCCATATCACAGTGTCTGGAAGCATCCTCAAAAGCTGTTAATAACCTATTTTTATTTAGTGGTTTCTGGGTGAAAACATTTTATGTCTATTTTTTTAGTTGTATATTCTAAGTCTAAAAAATGTAGCTGCATCCTGCCTAAAAGAGCTTTTCTTGGTTACTATAAAGAACAATAGCATATGCCTCTACTATTTGAGAGACTGTGAATAATTTACCAAATCAGAACATTCTGTAAAAGATACCATTTTGTGTTGATTCACTTGTAAAACTGTCACTGAATTTAATGAGAATTACACACATCTGTCATTGGGCAAAACCAACCCCATTATTTATTAAAGCTGAAACCCACCATTTGCCATTAAGCCTTCTCCTAGTCAACAATTAACAGATATAAGACTCACAGGTTTGTGGTTTATAGTCTATTTTTATGATGAGTAAAACATGGTAATGGAAAAAATTAAGCTAGAGAAGAACTATCCAGGGCTATCAGCATTATTCCTGGATTTTATGGGTGGCAATAACTCCATTATCCATATTGGATGATTAAAGGGAAATAGATACCTCCAGTGATTATTTCTTTGCTATCATACAATCTGTTATAGCAAGTAATATGAGTTCATTTGGTGAGTTGATATAAAAAAGATTTTTTTATTCTTTTGTGAAATCAGCTGGAGGTTATAAGGGGAATCTGGACCAGCCGTCTTTCTCTAGGAATCTACCTGGAACTTTATCCTGCTACTTAAATGGTTTATTCATTAGTACCAGCATTAGCTAGAACATACAGAAAAAGGGACCCCACACACAGACTTGATTTTAAAGTCAGCACTGCTCTCAATCAGAAAATGTTATGTCACACATTGTCATTACTTTAGTTTAAAAATAAACTAAATTATTTTGACTCAGAAAGGAAGAAAGGAAGAAAGGAAGGAAGGAGAAAAGAAAGAAAGAAAAAGAAAGAAAAGAAAGAAAAGAGAGAAGGAAGGAAGGAATGGAGGGAGGGAGGGAGAGAACTATGTGATCTCTTTCTAGGTTTAAACAAACTTTCCAAGTGATTTTGCTGTTGCTAAAGTCTGAGAAACACTGATCTAAATTATATTTTCAACTCAGACAAAATTAATATTAGCCAGGAATGGATTAAATAAGTATTGACAGTTTTATTTCTGCATTCTTTTTTCATCCTAAAAATTATGCCTTTGTAATATAAAATAGTTATTTTCCAAATAAAAATTATCAACCATATTTTTATTACTTTCATAGATCACATGCCACTTTTGCATTACCTGCTTAGTCTGGAAAGTGGTCACTTAGCATTATTAACCACATTCTCCTTTTATACTTAAACAGTGTCATCTGCCCTCAATACTCATTGTTAAACCTTGAATTATTTTGGAATTTGTATTGAAAAATAATGTTTCTTAAATGAAGTACTCATAACATTTATACAATTGCTTTTTTAATTTCTCTATCATTATATACTTCCTCTGTAATGAAGAGTTGTTGAAATACTCTTTTTTTGTCTATAAATGTCTCAGCAGGAAGAGATTCTGTTCATTTTTTATTATTATGCCCCAGGTCTTCTGATATTGAACAAAACTCACCATTTGTTCTCTTGTATTTTGTAGGGGGATGGGGAGTAGGAAAAAGCTATTGGTGCCAGTACACAGCCAGACAGTGCATAAAAATGTCTAATAATACAATTTATCTGCTAGACTAAAATACATTTCATAGGATGGGAGAAATAACTCTTTTAGTGCTACATTTGCAGTGCATTCTGCATTCAAGCCTTCTAAAATTCTTTCTGGCAATGCGATCCATATTTCAGTGATGGATAACTGATCTCCTACAGTGCTGTAAAGTGATTATTAATCTGTAAGCATCCGCCTGCTGAGGTATTCTATGGTTTTTAAAAAGTTAAGAACCATTTCCACCCTGCTGGAACCATTATAATCTTTTTGAAGCCTTCAGCATGGGACCTCCTGTACATTGCCATATTTCTTTATTAATTGCAGTGGACTGCCCAGACTCTTTGGATCACACACAGTCTAAATCCAGACTCCAGAAGAAGCCACACAACATGACAAGTTCTGAAAGAGATTGTTTCTTTGCTCACAGATGTAATGGATCAAGGGTAATCGTGTGGGACATTCATGCTTCATGTTTGAAGGCCAAACCAATGGAGTCTCAACAAATCACCCAATATCAGGGATGAAACAAAACTTTGAGGTCACCAAGAACATATAAAATTAGAAAATAATATTTGGACAGGAAAATCTTATTTTTTAAAAAAATATCAAATACTAAAAGACTTAAAAATATAAGTGAAAACTGGAAAGAGTGGTCTGCTCTGGCTGAAAGAAGGGAGTAGGAACCATCCTATTCTTCTTTGCTCTTGGCAGAAACTTGGTTAAGCAGTTCCATAGGACCACTGATACCCAAGAAGCTCAGAAACTTCCAGTTTAGAGCAACACCTTACATACTTTATGGAAGACAAGACTGAGACCCAGAGAAGTTTGCCCTGCAACCTCAAAGATGATTCATAACAAAATTTGGTTGATTTCTCTGGATCTTACCTTAGTTTATGTATATTTCAAATAATACACACACACATACACACACACACACACATACACACATATATATACATACACACATGTATATATGTGAGTTATTTTCTTGGTTTGGAAAGTGTGTGTGTGTGTGTGTATGTGTGTGTGTATCAAGAAGTACTGAAGGAAAAATACTAAAAATAATGAAGTTCTTCTTGAAGTAGGGTTTTAATTAATTATATGGGTTCTAATAGTTTTCCTCTAAAGCAGAAAATAATGGGAGGAGATATGAACTACCAAAAGATGTCTCAGCCTGAACAAGGTTGGGACAAAGCTCTCTCAAATTCCAAGCATGAACAGACTAAGGAGGATGATCTTGAAAACCATTCCATTCAAACAGGGGAGTCTAGAATGTAGCTTAGAGGAAAGAAACAAACACAGTCACATTACCAGAAGGCAAATGATCAGACATTTGGTTCTTTGACCCCATTTCATGGTTTAGTCATATAGGTTTGGGGTAGGGAAGAAAAGTCAAAACAAAATAAAGTAGAACAAATATCTGTATTCCCATGGAGAGAAGAGAGTTCCCAGGATTGAAGTGCATGGTTTTCCAGTTTGAAAGATGAAGCAAATGGCTAGCATACTTAGATGGAAGGCAGTTACAGGATTATCCAAAGACTGATTAACTGAGGCCAAAAGAATCTACAAATTTCTAAAGAGAAAAGTATCCATAGAAAGTTAGGATATGGCCTCCTCTCTTGCTTTGAGATTGCTTGCATTCTCCCTTGAATATGTATTTCTTGCTTTACTAAAAAAAAATCTGTTTCTGAAGAAAGGAAAAGGTTATGATATTAAAATTACACTACTTGAAGCTAGACAAGAATACAATGACTTTATTGGTTTTACTTTTTTTATTTTTTTTGCAGGACTAAGCATTAAACTCAGGGGCATTCTACCTCGGAGCTATATTGCCTCTGAGCTAATTTTTTATTTTTTTATGCCGGGTCTCACGAAGTTTCAGAGGGTCTCACTAACTAGCTGAGGCTGGCAGAGAATCTGCAATCCTCCTTTCTTAGCCTCCCAGGAATTGGGATTACAAGTGTGTGCCAACATGGCCAGCTACAAGGACTTTAAATGTTAAAGAAAACTGATTCTCAATCTATAAGTTTATTCCAAAACAAGTTGTTAATACTTATAAGCAGAATAAAGGCATTTTGAACTCACAAATTTGCAAAGAAGTTACTTTTCACATTCCTATTTATTTTAAAAATTACCTTTCATGTATTATTTTTCTTATAAAGTTTCTGAATAAAGAACCCTACCAATTTGTAAAAGTAAAACAAGGAAGGAAAACTGTGGTGCCGGAAGATAAATGTTGTCCCCTCAAGAGATACGTTCATCTTAGGCCAGTAAATGTGATCTTACTTGGAAAGAGGGTCTTTGCATTGGTAATTAAGTAAAAGACCTTGAGAGGAGGACATCCTGGATCTAGGATACTTCCTAAATCTAATGACAAGTGTCCTCATTAGAGAAAGGCAGGGGTAGACTTGCCAGAGGTTCATGAGAGGTGGCCAAGTGAAAAGGAAGACAGATTAGAGTTAAGTAACACGAAGCCAATGTAGGCCTGAAGCCACCAGGAACAGGAATAAGCAAGAGAGTTTATTCCAAAGCCAGCAGGGGTAGAGCACACCACACCATAGTATGAGAACACAGGGCTCCATTACTATAAAAGAAAAAAAAAAAGTTCTGGTTCTTATTTTTATAGTCAAATTTTCATGGCAATTTTTTAAAACACCACTCAGACAATAATAAAAAGAAACACAGAAAATTGGAGGCATAAAATAGAAAAGAGGCAAAGAGAATAAACAGGATAGGGTTGAAGGGAGATCTTAGGATGACAACATGCGATGGCTCCAGAGTGGCTCTGGAAGAAGCTTCTTCAAGAAGATAAGTGTTGTGGGTTGAATGTCTGTGAAACACCCTCTCCCACTTCCAAATCCCTATAGTAAAATCAAAACCACAATGCAATGGTATGAGGATGGGAAGCCGTGGAGAGGTGATAGGTCATGAGAACAGAGAGACCTTATGAAAAGAAATAGTGTTTTTATAAACGGGGCCCAAGCAGGTAGCTAGCTCTCATGCTCTTTCCCTTCCCCTCCCCGCCATCTCTCTCTTCTCTCCTCTTCTCTTCTCTTTCTCTCTCTTCTCTTTCTCTCTCTCTCTCTCTCTCTCTCTCTCTCTCTTCTCTCTTCTCTCTTCTCTCTTCTCTCTCTCTCTCTCCTTGTATTGAATATTGAACTCAGGAGTATTTTACTTCCAATGAACACCTCCTGCCCCCTTTTCCCTTTTTTATTTCATGTTTATTTTGAATCAAGGTCTCACTAAGTTACTGAAGCTCTTCTTAAACCTTGGATCCTCCTGTCTCAGCCTCCCAAGTAATGAGATTACAGACATATGCCATCCTGGCTTCTTTTCTCTGTCTTTCTGGCATGAGAGGACACAATAATGAGGTCATGTCCAATCCAGGAAGTAACCCTCCTCAGAAACCAAATCTGTCAGCTCCTAGATATTAGACTTTCAGCCACGAGAACCAGAAGATATAAATTTTGCTTGTTCAAACCACCTACAGAATAGAATTGATCATAAAAGTCTACCCTAACTAAAACTTTGACATTAATAGACTATTCCTTGGCAGAAACAGTTTTAAAGAGTTTTCAGTAACTGAGATTGGGTTGACATAGGTCAATAAACAAATGAAAGTGTGGAATAGAAAAGTAAAATTTACTATAAGGTCATGATAATTAAATAATGAATATTTTTCCCAGTCAAAGTTATGATATAGCCCTGTCAAGGAGGGGTAGGGATGGAAGCAAGCATGTGTGAGTGGATGTGGGTACCTGTGTCCAGAGGTAGCTCGATGTTACGTGTATGAGGAGGGTAATTAGGCTAGACAGGGAAAAATGCATGGAGTGGGCCAAGTCTTCATCATTTGAAAAACTAAATTCCTAACACTAAAAGTGAATAAAAACACAATTTAAGCCTGTGCATGCATTAAAGATACAGAAGAAAATACCAAAAAAATCTAAAAAATTGAAAAATATTACCTGAGGAAGATAGCAACAGTTTTTAATAACTTAATAAATTAAAAGTTTAATAAAAGTAACTTCCATACATAAGTTGCTTTACTTGAAAAATAAATCTTTAAGCCGGGTGTGGTGGCGCACAATTGTAATCCCCGTGCTTGGGAGGCAGAGACAGGAGGATCACACAGGTTAGAAGCCAGCCTACACTGGCTTAAGAGACCCTGTTTCCAAATAAAAAATATAAAATAGGTCTGGGAGTGCAGCCCAGAGGTAGAAGGCCCCTGGGTTCTATCCCCAGAAGCACCAAAAAAAAAAAAAAAGAAAAAAGAAAAAGAAAAAAGTCTTTAATATAAATTTAATTAAAAAAAAAAACACTGTAAATATCCTAACAGAAGGTGGAAGTTTTGTGTGTGGTGGTACATGCCTTTGATCACAGTACTTCGGAAACTGAGACAGAAAGATCACAGGTTAGAAGACAATCTCAGCAACTTAATAAGACCCTCAACAAGCTAACAAGAACCTGTATCAAAAGGAAAAAAAAAAGTTGAGGGTATAGTTTGGAGGTATAAAGCCCCTAGGTTCAATATCCAGTAATGCAAAAAAAAAAAAAAAGAAAAGAAAAAAATATCAGGAAATCTGGGAGTGGGACTGAGTAGAAATACAGTGATAAAAGGGGTGATAGTGTGCGTGGCCAGGCAGGCCTGTTCTTGGTGGCTCTGAGGAGCAAGCATTGTGTGATGGAAAGCCGCCACCCACAGGACTGCACACTAGACACACAAGTGGCCAAATGAGTTGACCCAAAAGGAAAAGAAATATAGCTTTTTTGCCACACACACCAGACAGGCACACACCCCTGTGATATTTGCATTCTTGTGTCAACACTTCATTCCCATAGACTGAACCAACACCTGTTTAAACCCAAGAAAGTTGAAGAATTTTGAAGAAATTAATTTGCATGAAAATGAAGCAAAATATTTAAACCTCAGTAACTATGTTTACTTTCTTTAGTTGTGCCTGAGTTTATGTATGAAAATTATCTTTATTCTATACGAAATGAGTAGAGGAGGTATTCAGGGACATCCTTGTTAAAAGTAATAGATTTTTAATTTAACTTCTAAGAAGATATATTGTGATAGAAACTTTTCAAAGGGAAACAAATTACTCTCTTGGTTATTTAGAAGAGATTTTGCTCAGTATACAAACTACTAAAACCAATTATAGAAAAAGGAAATGTAGATTCGAGAATTCGTTTTTTAAAAAGTATATTTTTGGGGATAGACTCAAATCTCAAACACTATAATAAGTTGATTACATTGCATGATGATGTAGAAAACTAAATAACGCTGAATTATTACAGCTTAAAAATGACATACACTTTAGATTTATGGCTGCCATGACAAAAGGGAAAATTCAGCAAGAAAGTTCTAAGACTTGCTTCTTGTACTGTGTCAATTATCTCCAATAATTGAAATTGTTAACATTTTATGAGTGTTTATTGGGAACAAGGCACTGTTCTAATTGCTGTACAAATATGTTGACTCATTTGTGTCTCACATGCTTGTGAAACTGGAACTATTAGCATCATCAGTATTTTACAGAAAGTAGCTTGGAGACAGAAGCCCAAAGGAACTGTTGGTTTGTATTTATAGCTCTAGACCCCAGGGCTCTCCACCACTGAACTTCTAAGAAGAGGGGATTTTCCAATTAATGTAAGAACCTAGACTTCACCCACCTATCTTCCTTGTTGTAGGAAATGTTCAAGGGTCATATTTTTGTCATTTACAGCTATATCCCTTATTTCACTTTAATAACTACCAATGAACATAAGAATAATCTTCATTTTAAGCCAGCAAATGAACGAGTAGGTTGGTAACCAAAGCATGGGCCATCTGTCTCCTCTCCTGATTGAATAAGTTGGCTAATTGTTTGGCTTCCATTCTGGAATATTAGGCTGACATCGTTCTGAATCGTGGGGATGACAGAACAGGACAAGTATGTCCTCAGCACTTGGGCTGAGAGAGCTCCAACTCTCAGCACTTCGCCCGTCTGACTAACTTGGAGAAAACTCCTTCATCACTCTGAGTCTCAGGGGTTTCTCAGAGTCAGGACCCCAGATTCTAAGCATCTCTTCCTGCTACATACCCCGACACTTTATGTAGCATCCCCAACAGAGGCCCAATGTGATGGGTCTGTCTGATTTTGGACCAGAAGCCAAAACACAACTTTCTTCTTCATACATCCATTCTCAATCAGCAAGCAGACCGAAACAGAACTTAATAATATCTCTGACTGTGTTGTAAAAAGAATCATATTGTGGGTATGACAGAGAGCTGGTGCTCCTTAAATGTTAACATTTTATGACTGTCAGGGTCTTTTTTTTTTTAAAGTTTATTTTTAAAGTTTATTTTATATATTTACTTATTTATTTATGGGTGGTACTGGGGTTCCTAAAAACCTTTCTACCTCCAGGATACACTCTCAGACCTATTTTATATTTTTATTTGGAAACAGGGTCTCCTAAACCAGCAAGGCTGGCTTCGAACCTGTGCAATCCTTCTGTCTCCACCTCCCAAGCGCGGGGACTGTCAGGGTCTTATTAGGATGTGGTTTACTACAAATCAAGAAATAGAAAACATCTGAGAGCAGAATAATTTTATCAAACACTTAGAATGATTAAAGCAGAACTAAGAATGAGAGAGAGAGAGAGAGAGAGAGAGAGAGAGAGAGAGAGAGAGAGAGAGAGAGAGAGAGAGATGAGAAGAAGATCATCTTTGGAGAGTCACTTTAGTATGGAAGTTTTCAATTTTTATTGATTTTCTTAGCTGTACTGGTATAAAAAGATCAAATTTAACTGAAAATGCAGCCTGTATTTGTCCTCCAATTACACTTGAATGGATTAGTTAACAACTATAATTTCATAATTTGGGAATTAGAGTCTTAGAAAGAGAGCACCACTTGAAATAAAATTCATTGAGAGAGAGGGGGGAAAGAGAGAGAAAGATTGGGAGGGAGGGAAGGAGAGGGGGCAGGAAAGAGAGTGAAAAGACCGGTGCACAGTGCTGACTGTAGAAGTCACAGTGACTTTCATTGTCCAGAGGCATCCCAAAAAACCATGCCTAAACAAATTACAGGCTATAGATGAGAATTTCTAATTCAAGGGCAAAGGAGTAAGACCAAGTGATCCCACAGTGCTAAGACCAATTCTCCAAGATAACGAAGCCAACTTCAGTGGTCAGTAAAGTTTGTAATGCAAGGCAGTAGTGCAAAACTTTACCAAGAAATGAAGTCCCTAAAGACAGACTAGATCCATTTAAGAAAAGCTATCTACATATGCTTTAATATTTGAAAGGCAAGAGGCATTGGGCCTTTGCAAAGAGCCAATTGGAATACAAATATGAATTGTACACATTTCTACATATCATTTAATTCTCACAAATTTCTCAAGTAGTTATCATTACAGACATTTTCAAGTGAATTCAAGATAAAAGTTAAGCAACTTGGCAGGGCATGGTGGCACCGCTCCTAATTCCAGTAATTATCAGGCTGAGACAGGAAGATCACAGATTCGAGGACAGCCTCAGAAACTTAGTGAGGCTCTTAGCAACTTAGTGAGACCCGGTTTCAAAATACAAAATGAAAAGGGTTGGGGTAATAGCTTAGAGGTAGAATGCCCCGGGGTTCAGTCCTTAATAACACACACACACACACACACACACACACACACACACACACACTTAGGCAACCCACCCAAGTATTATATCTGTCTAGTGGCAACGGTGAACATTTTTGCAGTCCAACACCAAAGACAATAAGTGTCCTTTCCACACCAGCTGAGCCACATCCATATTGACTGCAGTACACACATTTCTTAACACAATACCTTGCATGTAATAAGTGCTTCAAAAACACTGAATATTCTGCCTAGAGTCAAAGACATTAGAGACCTGTGTAAAAATGCACCTGAGAGAGGATTAATTCCTCAAATTGTAATTGGTCATAAGACCTTATTTTATCAGGTCAAAATAGCAGAGAACACAAATCTGAGCAGCTGGGACAAAGGAAGAGACAAATGTGATATAAGAGAGGAAGAAAAATTATGATAATAGTATAGGATGATACGTGATAAGGGCTCATTTTTGAAGTAGCATGTTACTTTGGCATCTAGTCATAAGATAGGGCTGCAACTCTTACCCTCTCCTCTACTCACATAACCCACTGCATCTTTCATACCATTACAGGTCACCCTATCCCTTGATGACGTATGGATTCAAGCATAAGAAAATCCAAGCCCTCACATGATTCAGGCAATGAAGGCTACCTGGTCCAGCCAGTTTCTTTCTAGAAGATGGAGATACATAAATTGAGGCATCAACCACTATTCCTCTACATAATATGGTGGAATAAGTTGGCCCACAGTGAGAGAAGATGAATCCAACATGCAGAAAGCAAAGCCATAGGATGGCAATCCTGGAGTTGTACAAATGCCTGAGACTAGTTTCTGAGGCCAAGATAAGGTGGTTCCTTCTCATAGCTCCACATTGCCAGGATTTCCTTAGATAACACTGGCTCAGAAGTCCCCTGATTTCCTTAAACTAATAAAAACCCAAGGTTTTACTTACATATATTATCATCACACTATCCCTCTTCTAGCCATCTCCTTTTCATTTTTCCAAGGTATAAGTGATTTTTTTTAGAGGGTAGAGTGAGATGGGAAAGCAAGGGTTGAACCCAGAGTCCTTCTACCTCTGAGTTATATGCCGAGCTCTATTTATATTTTATTTGGAAACAGGGTCTTGCTGGTTTGCTAAGAGCATAACTGCATTGCTGCAGCTGGCTTTGAACTTACGGTCCTCCCATCTTATCTTCCCAAGATCTGGGCCTGTATGACCACACCAGTTACGGATGATGTTTTATGTGACTCTCATGCTAATGCGGTTGGCAGGCTGCGGCTCATCTCACTGCTTGAATTTCACTGTCACTATAATGTAACATAAAATTAACTGAGATTATTCTTTTCTGATGATAGTTAGCCATCCCCATTACAGGAAGTGACTGATCTAAAGTCACAGGAAGCCAATGAGACGCAGACCCCGGGCCACACTGGGATCATCTCATTGCTCATTGGACGCACTCTCCTCAAGACACTACAGAAATTGGAACAAATGCGTAAAGGTGAGAGTAATTAAACTTTTATCCCCATCTAAATGAATGCTTTTGACTAAACCACCAGGCTCAAAAGGCAGTGGTATTAAATGAAGGATTCTATAAACAGAGAGCTTGCCGTAAGTGGTATAACACTAAATGAGTAAAAGAAAAATCACCGCCTTCGGCTCTGACAGCATTTCACATCAGTTTAATTAAACACTCACATGAAAACACACAAAAACACACATACACGCGCACACGTGCCCCTAAACAATCACAAATCTGAATCTGAGGCTCATTATGCCGACAGCCAGATGATTTGAAATAAAATTTCAAATGGTTTCTGTCACAAATGAAAAAGAACAAAAGGAAAAGGAGACAATGTGGACACATAGATGGAATATAAAATGTGATTTAAGACCTTAGGTCCTGAAGCTACAAATACCTTCTTTTTAGCTTTGGAACTCGGCTAGCAAAGATTTCAATTTTCCCTGAGCCTGCATGGTAGGTAAAGAAGCTAACATTGGGGGAAGTGGTTGGCTTGTTTCTACCCCTGGAGCTTTGCTTCCATTATTTTAGGATTCGAATATTTGAAGATGGTATCAAAGTTCTTTCCAAAATAGTGGATGCAGCTATTATCTGTAAGAGAACTAATCTCCCTGGTGGAATTATTCCAAATGATTTTCTTTAAAGTACAGAAGGAGATCAAAGATGGAGAAGAGCTGCAGTGGGGAGAAGTGGGGGTTATGATCCTGACTGAAATCAAGACCTAAGTCGCTGTAGTAATCGTAAATAATCTATCTGGCTAGACACAAAAAGGCATTGTTTTTGGAAATTCAGAATTATTACTGTAGGCTAACCATCTCTTATTTGCTATCCATATCTTTCTCCTTCCTTCTCTCCTCTAATACCCTTCCTTCCCTCCTATAATATTCACAACTAGAAAGTTCATATAAGTAGGAAGAGGAGTCGGTCTCTTCTAATGGGAGAGATGGCAGAACTCTTTCTTGGGAGATTGGTAGAAAGGAGATGCTGAGATGCAGGCCTCCCTTTCCTTTAAGGAGATGAAACCTTGCCCCGTAGCCACAGGGAAATGTGCTTAACTTCCTGTATCATCAACTCCATTTCTTCCTAGTTCAAGTATAACAGTAAAGATGTGCCCAACAGTAAATATCACATTTTTTATCTTGGCAGAAAGTAGAAAGGATACCCAGATTAATGTTGTTATCTATTATCCATATCACAGAATAGGTTTCCTGCCACTATTGGAGCTTTGTTTTTATTTTCTTACAAAATGTTATCTTCATATAAGCTTCACCCTGATGGTGCCCCATGCATTTGAGTATTTTAAAATTGCATTCTATTTTCCTACTGGAAGTTAGTAAAAAGGGTTTGTAACACCCCCCCTAAAGTTATCTGAATATCATCTATTTCCAGAGATAACGAAAGTAAAATGTAGATTAGATGAAACATTTTTTTCCACTCAGAACTTTTTATTTTAGGTTTTCTCTTTTTAAAATTTAATTTTAAGCTGGGCATGGTAATCCCGGCATTTGGGAGGCTGAGACTGGAGGATCACAGTTTGCAGACAGCTTCAGCTACTTAGTGAGGCCCTTTGCACCTTAGTGAGACCCTGTTTCAAAATAAAGAATAAAACATAGGGCAGGGGGTATAGCTCAGAGGTTGAATGCTCCTGGGTTCCATCCCCAGATCAGAAAAAAAAAATAGTTTTATTGGTGCATTGTAAATACATATGATAATGGAGTTCAGAGTGACAGAAACATACACGCACACTTGTACGTTTCTGTGCATTCCGCCCTACTCCTTTTCCCTCCCATATATAATACTAACCTTGATATTGATAATTTCATATATGAACAAAGGCTCTTTGAACTATGTCTATTATTAGATCTCCCCTTTTACCTTCCACCTCCTTCCTCAAATCTCCTTCCACTACTACTATGTCTCCTTATTTACCTGAATTCTCCTTTTTTTCCCAATTCCTTTCCAGCTTCCACATAAGAGTGAGAGTATTTCTTTGTTTACCTATCAACCTCTTTACCTCACAATGTAAGGGTGGAGAGTAAGGACCAAGGTGACTAAAAATATAATCAGTTTTTCATAACTTTTCTGTATTTTCTTGTTCATACTGAAGAAGCTTTTTTAGAGCATTACTAAAGTCAGGGAAATTATTTTCCTGAACTGTAAACATTTTCATTCAGGGAATGAAAAGAAGCTTAAAGGCCAAATGATTAAAGGCGCGGTCTAGTCCTCTACTTCATTGTCCTCCAGAAACCAGAAAGTCTTTCCCCTTTGCTCTCTGAGATTAATAATAATAATAATAATAATAGGTGGTGGAGCAGAGATCTGAGCTCTTTTCCTGGTTCTATCTCCATCGAGATCTGTCACCATGAAGAATTCTTTCTCTGGACCTCCATCTTTTCACATTTAAAACTCTGCAAGTCTACATGATTGACAGTTCAGAACAGAGGCTGTGACCTCTTGCCACTGCAGGGACAGGTGGAGTCACAGCTGCTATGAGCTCAGACAGTGACAGAAGTTTCCACTTTCATTACCAGACAGAGCATAGCCAGGTCGAAGGATCATATGGCTTGCCATTAAAATCTATTACTGTCTTCAACTACTGCCTTTGACAGGCTTGAAATTAGCAAATGAGGCTTGGAGAAGGCAGAGGAAAAGCGTGAAAAAGTTGCTTAACTTGGATTCCTTTTCCTCTTATCCCTCTCTTAATGAGTCCTATAAACCTACTAACCTATCACCACAGACAATATCCTGTGCTCTTATCTGTCCTCCATTTTCAAACCAGCATGGCCATAATGCAAGAATTTTCTTTCTAAACCTCTGATAAGCCCATGAGAATTTACGTTTACAAGGTTAAAGTCATTCTCTCCTGCTTAAGTTGTCCATGTGGCTTAGTGCTGGGCTGCATTCAATAGCCTTCTAAATGGTCTATTATGAATAATCCTAGAAGTCCTTAGAGACATGGCAAAGTTTTTAGCATCATTATATCACTTTCTAAATTTTTATATTGATGCACAGTAGTCATACTCCTTAATGGAGTACAAGATGGTAGAAGCATACATGACCAAGTCACTCAATTAGCTCTTATACAATTACAAACACCATTTCCTTCCCCTTTCCTCCTTCTCATGTTTGGCTTAGTGATTGACTTTGATACGTTTGTGAATATACATCATATACATAATGGGATTTCCCTTTCTCCTCCCATCTCCCTCAGTTACATCACCTTATTTGCTCATCTATGACTCCTCCTTCAACTAGAGTTCCTCCTACAACCCATTTCTCCCTAGCTTCTGCATATTAGGGAGAGCACCTGATTTCTTAATGTTTGTGACTGACTAATCTCACTTAGCATAATATCCTCCAGTTCCGTCCATTTCCCTGTAAATGTTGCGATTTTGTTCTTCTCTAGGGCTGAGTAAAATCCCATTGGGTACATATACCACCGTTTTATAATCCATTCATCTGTTGATGGGCATCTTGATAGGTTGCATAATTTGGCAATTGTAAATTGTGTGGTTATCATTATATCAATTGATTAAAAATGTGAGCCTGTAGTCTAGGTTCTGTTTATTGCAGAACCTGAGAAATACATCGGAGAGGAAGGTGGAAGGTGCTCTGGTGGGCTCTTCATGCTTACCATTTCAATTGTGACCAATTAGAGGAATGGTATCAACAGTCACCATCACCGACTCCACTGGGGAAAACAGCCAAGGTCCCAGAGGAAAGCAACCAATCTTGAGTTAGTCAAGGAGGTAGGTGATATGTTATTGGAGTTACCAAGTGACTTGTTGAATATATCATATGAGATCTATTTCAGAAACCAGCATCATTGGCTGAATGCTGGAGCCAAAGCACAAGGCTACTGCATACTATTTTTTGTTAAAGCAGGTGAGTTATCAGAAAGCAATGAACAAGTGGCTGGGGAAACTCTGACAACCTTGCCACTACAATTAGGACCCAGACTGCTACTTCATTGCTATATCATGGAAGTGAGTAGAAATCGGCTTCTCAAAATATTTGTTTCATCAATCTAGTGGATTGCAAACAACAGGTGCCTTTGATAACAAGTATGGTGTTTTGCTGCTAAAATTTTAGTTGTTAACTAAAAATGAACCTTTCTGAAGAAACTTTTCGAAATTGGCTGTTGATTTTGATTTGTAAGTTTTTCTTATGTTAATTAGAATGGGTATCATCCTTTCTGGCCCCAGGCCCTGTCTTTCAAAAAGGGCCTGAGGCCAAAGGAGAGCAACTTACCTCATCAAGGGAGTTTGTAGTTTTCTTTCTTATATAAAGTTGGTAGTGCCATAATTTCCAACCCTGTAGCCACCTCCTAGTGGACCTAGGCTTTGCCAAATACCATCCCTAACCACAAGCTTTAGAGAAACCTGGGATGAATGGCTGCAATCTGGGCCCAAAAAACTGAGGCTATTCACTTGATGGTTGGTGTCAAGTTACCCAAGGAACTTCCCTTTCATTAAAGAATAAAAACAGTGATTCATGAAAGTGACATACCATCTGACATCAGGTCAACAGGATTGGAAGCTAAAGGTAGAATTCAGTGTCAGACATCTTCTAGCTCTCAATTCTATTCACCTAAACAGTAGTACTGAAGCTGTTTTTCAAATATCCCCAGAGATGGTATATGTGAGGGAAGGCCATGGTTATTTGGGACATCCCAAGAGGTACTTTAACAGGCTACATGGTTGCTGCTTCTGCAGTGAGTTCAGAAAACAAATTTTTTTCTCTGCGTCAAGCCTCTTACATCCACTTCCACTATTAAATATTGATATTGAGGGAATTGCCAAAGCTTGAGCCTGTGGAGCCTGGGTTGTGGTTATCATATATAGGATATATATATATATATATATATATATATATATATATATATACATACACACACATACATATATATACACATATATATCACATATATATATATCACATATATATCGCATATATTAATCCTAAGAGCTTTCCAACCACATCGATCCTCCAGGCCCCAAGAAAACAGATTATTCTACTTGCATTGCCTGGAATTCTAAATACTTTTTGTTGTTGTTGCTGTTGTTGTGTAAGCCTCTAGAAACTTAAAGGCCTTAAAGATGTAAATGTTAACAGGGAGACAATACATATCAAGTTCTAGAAGATATACTTTGAAAGCCAATAATCCTTATTAGTTTTGGCATCCTACAGAAAATAGTGTATAATAAGTATTGGAGAAATAATACAAGGCTCAAGTCTATTCTAAGAGTACTACTGTACCTTCCTTCAACTAACTTGCTTTGGTCAGCCACACAGATGACTGAAAGTAAAGGAGCTAAGATTCCTAACTCTCAATGAGACTAAAGAAAAGCATTAAGTCTAGAAAAATCAAGTGGGTGCAGATGGTGAATTGAGGAGGAGGCTGGGTTATGCGGAGACATGGGACTACCAGAAATAGATATTGGAAGGAAAAGGAGAGAGGTTAATACGACGTTTTGTCTACAAAGGGCAAACAGAAATTCAGAGCACTATTTCTGGTATTTTATTATCTCAGAAGAGTCCCTGTAAAAGAAAATCACATCTTTTTCAAATACCCTTCTTTTACATCCAGATTAAGATCCAGATAGCCTATTCTGAAATCAGGACATGGTATGGATGATAATCTAGTTAATAAAGACTCAGGAATGCTTTCTATGACCCTACTCAAACCTAGTAGCCTTGGATTGATGGACTGACTCCTAGAGGACCCTGCCCTCCCTCCCTGGAGCTTAAGAAATATGAGGTCATTCTGGAGCACTAGAAACCGACTTTATTGTTACAAACTCCTTTGTAAGTCTCTTCCCTTCATGTAAGACAAAAATCACAAATATTTCCATATGAGAAAAACAATAATAAAATACAAGGCTCAGCAAGGTCACACAAAGTATTCCAAAACCTTTGAGGGTGACATTTTTTCATTATTGTTTTCCATGATTAAAAGGCTCTGTGTGTCTCATCATGATTACAGGGCTTAGAAATACCTGTGAAAGAAAGATGCATTCTTAGTCACCATTCTGATATATATATTTATTATAGGATCAGTCACTTTCTTCTAGCTCTATGCAATTCTTATTTCTCTTATAGGATTTTGAGCTTAGAAATAGATTTCTAATTTCTACCATAACCCAGAGTCAGAGGCTGCTCAAGTTAACTTTCTATGAATAATTTCTATTGTTATTTTCATTTAGCTCAACCAATGTGGCTAGAATGCAATATTTATAGATAATTTATTTAACCCAATTGAAATGCTGAAGCAGAAATAACCCTCAATAATAACAAACACCGATGGAAAAAGGTTGACCTGTGTTCAGTTTTACACATTGAAGAATAATAAGCCTGCAGACAGGGGTTGATATTCTATACTCCAGGTGTAAAGTTATTAGAGAACAAAGCACATAACCCATTGTCCCTGCAAATAAACTGTGGCTTACCTCAGTACCCATAGGCCAGCATTAGTAGTGATTCTTATTTTTAAGAGCTTTATAGCAAATCTGCCTATTCATCACTGTGAATGGGTAGTTCTTCAGCATGGAGTGTGTTTATGGCACACAATTTGATTAGAAGATTAAAGCCCCTGCCCTCCAAGAGTCAGCATCTAATTCTAGAGACAGTAAGTGTGCTAAAACGATCAACAGATGATGCATAGCTTTATTGTTTTAAGCCTGCCAGGAAATGTATTATTTTCTTTCCCATTGGGGGATGTTCATTTCATGTGTTGGGATTTAGAAAACACAAAGGGACACTTGTAGGATAAATTGCTGGAAGTCATGAATTGGGTATTAAAAAATCACCCATTTGCTGCATCCTTGAAAACCTCTTAAATCAAATGTTTTTGAATCCTATAATTCTGTAACTCTACCCCAGCCATTTTATAGATATCACCTACTATCTTATGGACCCCAGGGTATATTGTCTAAGTTGAAAATCTTGGATCCTTTCCTAAGTATAAATAGATATTTAAAAATCAAACAAAAAAATCTACACTGTAAGATAGATAGAAAGTCTGATGCTTTCAGGTACATCCTAAGTTTTCTGCAAAAATGTTCACAATTTATGTATCTTTTTTAAATTCCCTGGAACCTAATTTCGGCAAAAGGGAAGGCTATTTGTAGCTTTGCTGGAAAGTTACTTTTGCACATATTTGCATAAGCCCACAAGACACACACACATGCAACCTAGAGAAAGAATAGTCAGAAGAAAATTCTATCTATCCCTAAAGTGCCAATGACCATCGAATCCTTGATTATTAGAAATTCTCTTAAAGAGATTTTTGCCCATCTATTTCCAACATTTTATACATGTTCTTAAATCTTGTCTGTGTTTTTATTTTTTTTTCACAAATATACATTTGAGTCACAGTGCCGGAGGCAATACTATGTAATCAACAAATTCCATTTTCTTTCCCTCTGGAGCCTAACTCCAGGCTATCTCTCCTATATATTTTGAATGTATGATGAAAATTTGACCAAGTAATGTGAGCAAGTATCCTGTGTGCCATTGCTAAGCCTTTCCCCAAAAGTCTTCTGTGTGACTCCACCTGCTATTTCCCCTTCACCTGACCCAAGGTAGGGCTGGGCTACTGAAAGAAAGACTCTGAGTTTCTAAATCATTATATGAAACAAAGAGACACTCACAGACTCAAACTTTATGGTAATATGATTAGAAACTTTACTGAGATTTGGTTTGGTATGGCAGTTAGTATATCCTCCTTTGTGCACCAATCTTAATCAGATAAGCATAGAATAAAAGTTGAAATTTCACTATTTTTGTGAGGCTTAGTCATTTATGTAATTATCAGTTAAAGTTTATGGGATATATTTCTTATCATTAGTATAGGTACCAGCCCCCCAATATTCTATTTATTCTTATACAATAAATATAGCTGAATATCTAAACTGAAAAATATGTCTCTATAAGCAAAAAGGCTTATATCACATAAACCATTGGCTAATAACAATGTTATTAGAAGGAAACTGAAAAAGAAATACTTTTCTTTGAATGAGCCAGTATCTAATTCAGCCCACATCAGTTAGCTTACTACTGTCATTTTATAAAAATGTGGGTTGACAAAAATGAACATAAGAAAATTATATACAACTTATTCTTATTGCTTGTTGAGTTCTGAAATAAGGAGAGGCTCAGTTAAATAAATAAATATATCATTTTTATTATATATATAAAAGAAGAAACCAACGAAGTCAATGTAGCTGTATCATTTCTATTTTTCTCTCTTTCTGGTACTGGGGGTTGAACCCAGACACATTCTACCTCTGAGTTATACTCTAGCACTTTTTATTTTTATTTTGAAACAAGATTTTGCTAAGTTCCTAAGTCTGTCCTCAATCCTGCAACCCTCTTGATTAATCCTCCGAAATATTGCAATTACAGACATGTGCCACAATGCCTGGCTAGCAATATCTTTATGAGTTTTTTAATGATGTGTAGACTACAATCATAGAAGAAGACAATTAGAATATGCTATTTGTCCTTGAGGGTGAGCTTGAGCCAACTCTATTAGTGTTGAAGTCTCTTGTCTCCTTACCATAGCTGTGGTTGCTGGAGTATTAATTTTGTGTCTGTTTTATTATTGCAAATGTTTACATTGCTGAACATATTAACTATTAGTAAGCTTTCAAATTAGTCATTAAGAAAAGCAAAGAAATTAATGAGAAACAAATGCTACCATTAACTTGAACTTTTGCTTAAAGGCATGGAATGAGGTTGGCCAATGGAACTGACGACAAAACTAATAATAATTAGCAATTAAGTGTCTCCAAGGAGCCCAGCAAGATTTTTCTGGCAAGTGTGAAAGACTCGCTTGAGAATTATCTCACTTTCATCCTCGTCTCTGCTCCTTTTGTCCTCTGCTCTCTCAGTCATTTATTTATTCATTTATTTATTTATTTATTTATTTATTTATTTATTTATTTATTTTGTGGTACTCAGGATAGAACCCAGGGGCATTCTACCTCCAACTCACACCCCAGCCCTATTTTTTTATTCTTTATTTTGGAATAGGGTCTGAGTTGTGAAGGGCCTCGCTAAATAGCTGAGGCTGTCTACAAACAGCGATCCTCCTGTCTCAGCCTCCCAAAGGCTGGGATTACTAGCATGCACCGCCACACCTGGCCTCTTCGGACTTTTTTGAGGAACCGTTTTTATGGTCACCACATCACCTAAATTTCCCATTTGAATTTCAAGTCCAAGTGGTAAAGTTTTCTTATAACCCTGTTTGACTCTCTTATAGCACATATTGTTTCATCCTAATATCAAGCGATTGATCCACATTTTATTTATGTGTCCATCTCTACTACTAGACTGTGAGCTACTCTGGACTTGCTCATGGATCTGCATTCATAGAACCTGGATCATAGTTGGGATTTCGAAATCTTTATTGAATGAACAAACTGTGTGTTTTAATTGATTTATAATTATTATCCATGCATGCAAAATTATCACCAAAGCAGGACAGTGCATTATATTCAGACAGGGAACTGTTCTTAAATCCCTGCTAAAGCCAAAATAACCACATAAAAGGGTGATTTAGAGCTTTAGCTCCAACCCGGGTTTGCTAGGTTGAAATCTCAGATCTGCTGTTTACTACCTGTGTAATCTTGGGCAAACTGGGGACAGTCTCCAAGCTTCTGTTTTCTTATCTTCAAAATCAGGATGATAATAAAGGCAATTTACAGCAGTTGTAGCAAATGTGCATAAAGTGCTTAGCAAAGCATTTGGCATAGAGTGACCATTCAGTAAATATTAGATGTGTTTTCTTACTGTGGAAATTCAGAATGCTCACTGTACAATGTGTTCTAATTTGAAAACTGCAGAAGACTAAATGTAGTCTAATTTCAGCCCAAGATATGAAGGAGAAAAGTCATTACTGAATTCTGTTATTTTTGATAGAGAAGCCAATATTGCTATAAAAGACAAGATAAATACTATAAGTACAATGAAGGTCAGCAAATCCTTTGAAAGGTACAGAATGTGACATCTGTGCGCAAGAGGCGGAATTGGACTAGAACCAATGTTTTTTAACAGTTCCCCTGAAGCAGCCCCCGCCCAAACAACAGAGGAGGGAGGATGGGCAAGTAGGGAGCCCTCCCCATCCAAGGCTAAATGCTCTTTGAAGTTTCCTGTGTTACATTACAATTTTATGTGAATTTTCATTTTATTTTATAACATGTGCATGGTTGATTTAACATCAAAATGATGTGGTTATTAGGAAACCCTGTTATTTTTATGTGATATCAACCATAGACATATTACCCAGTGTCCTCCTGGCCCCCTGCTGCACATCTCTATTTGAGAAGCATGAAAATAGGCCACACCTGAGGTCTATAAAGCACCAGTGCCCTATAAAGGGCTAGGAACCAAGAAACCGACGTGCAACCAGCCACCCATACGGTTTCTTGAAGACCCTTTTTACTGACTTCAACTATGAAACCACCTGAATATCATATACGAGGAAAGAACAACCCAGTCATTAGTTCCACTGATATAATTGATTAATCAGCATTGGACTGATTTCTTATCACAGCCTAGCTCAATTGAGCTAGAAGATGCAGGCACATTTTGCTTAGGACATAGGTATAATATATTCTTCCAGAAGTTTTCACTGCGTCTTCACAAGAATGAAAAGAAATACTCCCCTGTCAAGTACAAGAAAAGCAAGGAGAGCCAAATGGATTTAAGCTAGTGATAAGTTTGCTGGTGTTATTGTGACCAGACTCATGGGTCTAGACCCCAGGCTAAACATTTTCAGTATTAACTGAACAAGGAAGGTTAAAGGACATGTGTATTCCTCTTTCTCTGAGAAATGCCTTGAACATTGGGGGTGACCACTTAAAAGGGCTAAGCTAGTAGCCTGAATTGAATCACTTCAGAATAAAAGGCTCTTCGCCAGATGCTTCTTTGTACCAATAGGGTGATAGCCTCTTCCTGATCCATTGTGAGGCTCAAGTCCCTAAGGGCATCTCTATGAAACTTTAGGCATCTGAGCAACAAGAGGTAGGCATTATGCCTCTAATAACTGTGAGACTAAGAAAATAAAGGGCCTTGGAGAGAGGGAGAGCTGATCATACTTGCTGTGAAAATGTCCTTTGAGCTCTGACACTTGAAAGGGAATCTTACTGACCATGAAAATAGAGAGAAAAAAATTACAACAGACACATGTGCTCCCTAGTTGGGAATTACTTTTGCCAACTCTTCTAGTCTTGGGGAAACATGCCCCACTCCAACTTGTAGAAAATAACACCACTTCTGTAGTTAATTTAGCTCTAGAGTAGCCCTGTGTCCCCAGTTGTAGGAAAATTAGGACAGTGGGCCATCCTAGTCCTGAAGAATAATCCTTTGTTGTTGATTTTTTTGTGTGTATATCATACTGGGGTGAAACCCAGTGGCTTTCTACCTCCGTGCTACATTCCCAGACCTATTTTATAAAATTTTCTTTGGAAACAGGGTCTCACTAAGTTGCTGAGAGCCTCACTAAGTAGCTGAGGCTGGTCTCAAACTTGCTTGATCCTCCTGTCTCAGCCTCCCAAGTGCTGGCATTATAAGCATGCACCACCACGCCTGTTTTTTTGTTGCTGAATTAACACTCCGACCAAAGACAGTCTCTTCTAAAATCTTTAGCTTTTTCTATACTCACCTTGAACTGATCAAGTAGGGGAGATACCCAAAAAAACACAAGTCCCACTCAGTCACACTGGCCTCTGAAAGTATCTGTGGTGGCACAGACAAGTTTCTGTGGCTCCAGAATAAGCCATTTTACATGGCAAACATGAGTGGAGGAAATGAAATTTTTATGGGGAAGTAAACAAAATGAAATACCCTGCACTACCACTCTGCTTTCCTGCTAACTATGCATTCAACTTCACTTGAAAGTGATGTTTTCTGTTCAAAGTTTAAAAACTGCCAATATCTGAGCATCTGTTGATGCTGGGGAATCTGCATTTTTTTGCTTGTTGAGTGTGTCAATTGTATTACCACAAGTTACACATCATAGCTTCATATTATTTCCTATTCTCTGTGCAGATGGACAACTCACCAATCTTCAGCTGAACATATTTGCTTACTTATTTAAAAGCTGGATCTTTATACAGTGAGTTTTAGTTATACTCCCTCAATGAAAATCCACGTACTTCCAATATTAGAAAGTCTTTCTTAATGGCACAGAGGACTAAACAACATACTTTAAATCCTAAACACTGATGTTTGAGTGTTCTGCATCCAAGCCCAGCTGTATGGCTTTTAATAAATTACTCTACCCACTGATACTTTTGTCTTCCTATTCAAAAGAAATATAAAGTGTATTCCTATTTAGAATGGATTCAGTGAGTGTATATAGAGAAAATTCTCTTTGAAGGGAAGAGATCTTAGAATCATACAGAATAAGAGAATAAAATAAATAGCATATTCTTTCATTCAAAGGATTGATAATATAGTATAGTAAAGCAGACCAAACACATGCACATAAGAATAAAAAGTTGTCAATAAGAAACTAATTATTTAATAGAAATTAGAGTGTTAAGAAATTAAAGTAATAAGTGAGGACCCATTTTACAAGCCTGGTTGGCCTATTCTGAAGGGAAGCTATAAAGACTAAACCCCCGAAGGATGGTAGAGCATTCTACAACAGGCTTCAGATTCCAAAGATTTTAGATGCTCTATATTTATAGCTACTTTTACATCTTAAATTATAGACGACCAACAATTACACCTTTACTTTGGAGTATATAGTATTTCCCACCCAGTCTGATCAGAGCCTTGGTGGAGAAACAAACTCTCCTCTCCTCCTCAGCATTTAGTATAGTAACTGAAGCTTAATGTGTATTTGAAACAAAGTCATCAGTTACTCCTCCTACAGTATCTCCTACTAAGGTCACAGTACTCATGATGAAGGCCTCTGGGTTTGCATTACCAGAGTCTAAACTCGAGAATCAGTACTTACTGGTTAATTGTAAGCCTTTGGAACAATTAATAACCTTTTAAAACTTGAATACCCTCCCTGTGCAAATGTAGATGGTGATATCTAAATTAAATAATAAAACATAGTTCTGTCTGGGCATGTTGACACACACCTATAATCCCAGTGTTTTGGAAGCTGAGACAGGAGGATTATAGGTTCAAAGCCAGCCTCTGCACTTTGCAAGGTTCTCAGCAACGTAGCAGGACCCTGCCTGTTTCAATTAAAAAAAAAATAAGATTAGCATAGCCAGAAGGTAGAATGATCTTAGGGTTAAGCTCTAGTAAACCCCTACACTCACACACACAAACACATACACACACACACACAAAAAAAACATAGTTTTTAGTATAGTCACTAATTCTTAGTATAACTCTTACTACAAGCTATATATATATATATATATATATATATATATATATATGTAATATATACTCCAAAGTAAAGATGTAACTGTTGGTTATCTATAATTTAAACTGTAAAAGTAGTTATAAATATAGGGCATCTAAAATCTTTAGAATCTGAAGCCTGTTGTAGAATGCTCTACCATCTTTCGGTGGTTTAGTCTTTATAGCTTCCCTTCAGAATAGGCCAACCAGGCTTGTAAAATATTTTTTTAAATATATATATTAATATATATATATATTAATATATATATATTACATATATGTAATATATATATATATATTACAGGCTGGATATATAATATATTAATATAATATTATATAATATATTAATAATATATATACACATTATGATTACATTTCTAAACAAAGATATCAACCTAATATTTTTTCTAGACTGCTCTTCTCTGGTTTTCTTGTTCCTAATCATGCATTATAGGGAGGTGGCCAGTGAAGCAGAGAAAGGTAGAGTTCAGAAAGTAGGAAAGGCCACTGTGACTTAAACTGGGAAGGGTACAGGAAGATTGGACTCATGAGTTAGTAATCAAAGACAAGGACATGACAACCATAGTGGTAGACAGGTCTTACTTGGGATTGCGGAAAATCTAGGGATCTCCTGCCCTTTTACCTTGGTAGTAAAAGAAGAAAGGGAACCTAGGATCATCTGAATGGTAACAATTAGGGACTGTTCGAAATGGCCATGAAAGTTTGAAGTAAAGAGGACATTTCTGTCATCCATCCATCCATCCATCCATCCATCCATCCATCCATCCATCATCAATTCATCCATCCAATTGGTAATTCAGAATACTTTTTGTGGCAGATAGTGTTTTGGGTTCTTGGAAATGAGCAAGTAAAACAGGTTCAAATCCCTTTGATGGTGAAACTTACATTTTAGGGGAGGAACATAGGCAGTGATTAGTAGTGGTAGTAGCAGCAGCAGCAACAGTAATAACTCATGACCAAATGTGTGTTATAGAAGATGGTGGTAAGTCCTGTGAATAAAACTAAGGGAATAGGGTGGGGATATTGAGGGAGGATTGTAGTTCTGAAAGTATAATAAAAAATGGCTTTTCAGCCGGGCCTGGTGGCGAATGCTTGTAATCTTCTCCGCGCTTGGGAGGTGGAGACAGGAGGATAGAGCTGAATCGAAGCCAGCCTTGCTGGCTTAAGAGACCCTGTTTCCAAATAAGAAATATAAAAATAGGTCTGGGAGTGTAACCCGGATGTAGAAAGGTTTCCAGGAACCCCAGTACCACCAAAAAAATAAAAAGGCTTTTCAGGAAAAGTATAAAAAAACGTAAAAGAAAGTGAGGAAGTACACTGTTTAGATGAATGAGCAACAGAAGCCTGAAGGACAGGCAGAAAGCAAGACCAAGGGGTGGGCTTGAAAATGGATCCGTGTGTCAGAAGCAGAATGAGCTAGGATGATAATTACAGGATTGGGACTCAGAGATAAAATGGGGACACAGATCTGTAGTATCTTTAAAGCACTAGAAGGGCTTTTGTGTTTATTCTTATGGAAATTGGAAGCCACGGGAGAATTTTCTATAAAAGAATTCACTTACAGATGAACAGGGTGCGTTTGGTAGCTGAATTGAGAAGATTATGATGGACCAAAGGCAGGAGTCAAGAGAAAAGTTTGAATGCTATTTTCCCATAATTCCAATAGGAAATGATGGCGACACAGACCAGGCTGAGGCAAGTAGCGATGAGTTCAATTTTGATTATAAACTGAAGATATAGCTGAAAGAATTTACTGATTGATTATTTATGGAGTTGCAGGCAAAAGAAATGTTAAGAAGATACCAAAGTTTTGGCCTGGGAAATTACAAAAAAGTTTCCAATAACCCAGAGAAGACTGCTTGAAGAACAACAGGTTAAGGAAAGATCAGCTGTTCAAGTTTAGAGAGGTTGAGTCTGATGTAGCTGTGAGATATTCAAGTGGGTAATTGGGGGAAAAAAGGCCTAGAATTCAAAGAAGAAGTCTGAGCTGGAGATAAAAATAGAGGTATTTTAACAGGGCATGGTGATACATGCCTGCAATTACAGTATTTGAGAAGGTAAGACAGGAAGATCCCAAGGTTTTTTTTTTAATGTACATTTTTGGGGTACTGTGGTCTCACATCATGATGTAGTTTAGATAATAGAGACATACATGCACATAGCACTGGGTGACATTTCCCCGGGCTCTCTCTACCCACTTCCTTTCCTTCCCCATACATGATATTGAGATTGGCATTGATAATTTTACATATGTACATAGTTTGAAGCCAGCCTTGGCAACTTAGCAAAACACTGTTTTTATTTGCTTTGTATTTTTTATTGGTGCATTGTAGTAATGCATCTTAGAATGGGCTGGAGATGTAATTCAGAGATAGAATACCTCTGGTTTCAATCCCCAGTACCACAAAAACAAACAAACAAATGAATAAATAAATAGGGCACCTTAAGCACACTTGTAGTCATAATACTAGATGAATTCACCAAAAGAATAAACTTGGCTGGAGATGAGGTCCTAAGGCTGAACCTTGAGATATTTCAGTGTTTAGAAATCAGAAAGATGTAGACATCAGTAATAAGCCAAAATGCAAACAATGAGCAAAGAAGATGACCAGGAAGAAGAGCGTCAGGGTCTTGGAAGCCATGTGAAGAAAATGTTTAAAGAAAGAGACAGTGACTTGCTAAATAAAATGCTCCCAGAGCATAGCTAGGCTATCAACAGGGAGAAGAACATTGGCTTTAGCCAATGGAGACCTTATTAATGGAAGTTTGGGTACAAACAATGGGTCTGATTTGAGAAAAACTCAAAGAAAATGCTTCAAATAATATCAAAAACTTATTTGAAATTTTTTATTTGTAGAGGAGACGAGAAATGGGGCAATGGGTAGAGCAGGAATTAGGATCAGATAAAGATGGCTTTGAATTTATTAGTCTGGAAAAAATCTGTGGGTGGAGGCTCGTATAAGATGTGCATATTATGAAACTTTTTTAACCACACGGCAACGAAAGATTAGGACTAATTTATGAGACACTTCAAGGTTGAGAGTTAAACAACATTTATCTGTCTGCAAATCACATGGGCTAGAATAGCAAAAATTAGTTCTTGACTTCCATTTTTATTTTGTAGGCTCAAGCAACCTAGGTAATCTAGCCAAAAGCAATAATAAAAAAGATGGTTATTTTTTTTTTAATTTTTAACACTTACTTATCTCTTCCAGGAGCAGGAGTATTTTAAGTAGCACACTAGGTTCATCTAACTCTAAAATATTTTAAATTCTTAAAACATAATTGTATATATATCACAATGCAAAGACAGGTAATATAAAATTTTATGCTAGAGGCTTCCTTATCAAAGAGTATAGCTATTTCTTCAAAGCATATTTTTATGCTAAATTAATTACTGATGCTATTTTATTGAATTATGAACATCTGACCCAAGAAGATATCTGCTGTTAGTAGGAGAGAGAGTAGAAAAAGAAAAAGGTGTGAGAGAGGATCTCATAGACATACTTGGTTTCCCTTGTATTTGAAATTGGTCAGGAGGGAAGAGGATGTTCTTTTTGACTACAACAGCCTAGGAAATAGGACACCCAGCTGCTACTGCCTAAGACACAATAATGCAGAATAGTGTAAACAGTATCCCTAAGACAGGGAAGGTCAGTGAGTCTCCTAATAATGTATATGAAAGACACTAGGCTGGTGAGTCACCAAATAATGTAAATGAAGGATACTCGCATCACTAAAAAGCCTGGAGAGTCATAGAGAAGCTGATGCAGGGACAAGGATGATCCTGGAGGTGACACAGGAGCAGCCACTTGGATATGAAGCAGAATAAAGCTTTGACATTTGCTGTGGAAAGAGCCAAGGCTTGGCTAAGGTCTGGACCAATACGGAGACCAATGACAACTGACAGGGTCAGGTTTTCCCTTCATTGGTGAAACCAAAGAGCAGAATCCAAGAGATATAACAGAATTGAACAGATAAGACTTGAAGACTCTCAGAAATTAGCTTTTGAAGCCAGGACAGACCTACTTTGGTCTGGGTTATTTATTCATTCTTGAACAAGTTGAGATTGTGGAGGCAGAAAAGATCTTTGAGAAAATAGCTTGTATTTTCTAGGGACAGATAGCTCAGTGGAAATTTGAATGATAATATTACATAATTTAGTTTGATCATATTGACTTTATTTGGTAAAATAAGTCACATTACTAGTTGAAGATCTGCAAGAAAGAAATAAGTTTATCAAAATATGAATTTAGAAATATATTTTGCAGCTGGTTGTGGTGGTATATGCCTGTAATATCAATAGTTGGGAAACAAAGACAGGAGGATCACAAATTCAAGACCAGACTCAGCAAGACTAGTTTAAAAAATAAAAATAAATAAAAGGACTAGGGATGAAGCTCAGAAGTATAATGTCTCTAGGTTCAATCACCAATACAAACGACGGAAAGAAAAATAAAGAAAAAAAGAAGGGAAACTCTCTAATGTACACGATAGACATTCACAAACATATTAAAATCAATCAGTAAGCCAAACATGAGAAGGACAGAGGGGTGAGAGAATGGGGTGGGAATTGGGGAAAGGCCAAATGAGGAATGTGTGAATGTATGCCTCTACCATCTTATACCCCATTAAGATGTATGACTATAGTGAAGCAAAAAAAAAAAAAAAAAAAAAAAAACTAGTATGACAAAGAGTCAAAAAGATACAGGAAGGAAGGAGGGAGGAAGAAAAAAAAAACAAGAGTCGATTTCTTTAAATTCTCATAATCTTTAAACATATATTTATTATTATTATTATTATTATTATTATTATTATTATTATTATTATTATTTGGTGGTACTGGGGTTCCTGGAAGCCCTTCTACCTCCGGGCTACACTCCCAGACCTATTTTAACATTTTTATTTGGAAACAGAGTCTCCTAAGCCAGCGCGCGCGGCTGGATTCGAACCTGCGCAATCCTCCTGTTTGTGCCTCCCAAGCGCGGGGATTACAAGCATGCGCCACCACGCCCGGCTAAACATATATTTAATTCACCCCTCTTTCTTTGATTGTTTACTAAGACACACCGAAAAGATGTTATTAGCAGGTAGGTATTGGAACTTTTATAATCCTGAAATAGAAATCCTATTTTGTAGGTCAGAATTAAAGACAACGGAAATAGAAAACAATAAAAGATGTCTTGAGTAGTTTGATATGTGAGCCTTCCATTACTGTGTTGGCAATCACTTGAGCCTACCACCTCTAAATTTTGTACTTTTGTATACGTATAAAGTATATGACAAATATTTAATATGTAGACTAAAGGTAGTTTCTGTGTACTTCTGCATCAAATTGAACTGGATAACAAATTTCAAAATATGACTGAATTGCGGTATCTTCGTTTTCCTGCTGCTCTGGGAGACACCACTTTAGGTGAGCTGCCTCTCTTTTGTGATTTCTCTACAACTCTAAGACTGTATTAAATCCCATTCGTTTCTCGTCTGCCTTTCTTCTGGCACCTCATTTTTAAATCAAAGGATTCATTGATGAAATTTTAAAAGCACAATTCATAATTACAAACAATTCCAACTACAAAAGTAAAGAGCTTCCTGTAACAAAGAGAGGCAGAAATGAAAAGCTAGTACCAAAAGCGCTGCTCATGCAGCATTTCCATAAAGTGCAGTGTAATAGGGACTCTATTCATTTCAACACAAATCAGAATAAAAATCCTGTTTTTTTAAAAAGAATCTGAAAAAAAAAGCTATATAAATTCTCTCTGGGGATAACACATTTGGGAAGTAGCACTGTGTGATGGAGAGACCTCAGACAATGTTGGAAAACAGGGGATTCTATTTCCATCATTGCAATTTGTGGCTGGTAACTTAAAGTTTCTAGACTAGCTTAGCATAAACAATAGGTATAATCAGCCCTTGAGTCAAGTTAAAGTCAGTGACTCTATGAAAGCTATCCACAGGTATTCTGTACATAATTCAAAATACCACAACCAGCTACAAACAACTGGCCTTTTGGTATCCTCTCATTCAGGAAATATGGAAGCTTTAATTTTTAAACTTGAGTATCGTTAGATCCAAACTGTGTTATGTAAACATCACCTAGTATATAATAAAGTTAGAATACTAGTACAGTTGTCAAAATATCTGGTATTTTTAATAAACTTTATTTGAATGTGTCCTAAGGCATGAGGATACTATCCGACATCAGTATTACAGACAACAATGAACTTACGTATGTCACATGAAAGAGAAAAGGGACAACATCAGTTAATATGCACCTGGGTACCTATTTGTGATAGATAACGACAAATGCAGTATTGTAACGATTTATTTCTCGAAACCATAATGGTAATAATAACAATAACAGCAATAATAATTAGTATTATTACAAAATTAATGAAATCTGTCATCGGTTCCATCACTGCTGGAATATTATAAATTACCTACCTCAATGTGAAACCTGAGTTTTAAGGATAAAACCTCAGGAATTATTTGCAGTTTTATTCTTAGCTAAGTACTATTTTTTTTTTTTTGGTGGTCCTGGGGTTCCTGGAAGCCCTTCTACCTCCGGGCTACACTCGCAGTCCTATTTTTATTTTTGTAATCAGGGTCTCTTAAGCCAGCATGGTTGGCTTCGAACCTGCGTGATCCTCCTGTCTCTGCCTCCCAAGCGCGGGGATTACAAGCATGCACCACCATGCCCGGCGCTAAGTACTATTTTTAAAACCTAACACCTACAATATATTTAAATAGATATAAGTCAGAGATATGTTTTCAACATAGAATAAGAAAGACAGTGGCAATTCTCATTTACACTCTAAGATTTAATAATAAGCAGGACAAGCTTGTGGAACATCAGGGCAACTCACACAGATCCTGATTCAAGCTACAGATTTGAAACATCTCAGACAGTTTTAACAATACTACATATTTAAAAAAATTAGCATCTCAAAATAAAGAACAAATGGTAGCTCAATGTGAGGGGCCAATTTTGTGCACGTATGTGTCCAAGTAGATATGCCTGTGCTAGTGTGCAAATGTACATAGACCCCGGAATTGCACGTGTAATGTGCATGTATATATCCAGTGGATGTACAGGCATCAGTATGCATGCATGTACACACAGAAAATGCATAAGTGTGTGTGTTTACATAGTGTACATGCATGCATGAGCATGCACATACACAAACACAAGGAATGCACATGTGTGGCGTCATGTGTGTGTGTCCACAGTGGATGCACATGTATTGGTGTGCACATGTGCATGGATAGAGGCCACCCCCTCCTTGTCACAGTTCACCACCTGCCCTCTATTAACAAGGCATAAAATTACCCCCAAATAAGAGAGCAGCTAGGTTCTTGTAGAACATGACATATTATATCAGCTCAGATTTCAGTATCTCAAATTGTTCTTGGGAATTAATTCACTAAATAACCCAGGCAGTCAAAGCACAGATCCATTAGGCTCAGTAGAACACATCCTTTAACTATTAGTGCCATACAATGAATATTTGATAAGTACATCATTAATAAGCCTTGGTGCAACATAATTGATATTGTGGATGTTTAATGACAATTCCAAATGATGTAGCACATGGCATCTCCCTGTCCCTCAATCATCATGCAGGTTGCTCCTACAGCAAGTGATAGGCACAATTGGAAAGGCAAAGCTTGGGCTTCATTAGTGACTATCCATAAAGGGTTTTCATTACAAGATAAATGATTATGGCCCAGCTTTATTAATTAAGTATGCATTTCTACAGACCAAAGTAATTGAATAAAATGGCCAGTAGCTTTTAAACTCTACAAAACCTTAATGTGTCAAGAGTAAATTCGGCATTCATTCCATGCCCTTAGCCCCATAATATTTTGAGCATGTACAACAACTCAATTTATAGTGTTGTTTAGCACTGACTGAATTTCATATAGAAGATGTTTTTTTCCTCCAAGATCTTGATTTGATGACTGTCATGATAAACTAGTTAATCTTTCCTTTCATCCAATCACCTCTAATTGAGCCTGAACTTATTTCCAACCTTGAGTAACACAACCTCAGGATACAGAGAGATCAACTGTGGATGGATTGGTGCTTTAAAGCAGTGAAGCTACTTGTTGCATCTTGGTAGAGAATTAGTAGTTACAGAACAAGTCACTGTAAGTCCTTTTATTTCCCTGCCATGGAATCACACAGAGGAAATGAACTAGTGATGAATATTCAGATATTCCAAACATTCTTTTTTTAGAAGCTAGGAAATGTGCTTAGATCATATATCCATGAAAGTTTCTTTTCTAGCTCTGACTCCTTCGGAGAAAACCAATAAGACTTCTTAAACTATAAGCTTTAAAATTTTAAGAAAGGGACCTACCTCTGCAGTTTTCTTGCTATCATTTTTTTTTTACATGTACAGTATTTTGGAACAAAAGAGCTCTAAAATTACCTTGGTAATTTTTTCTTTTTGGTATGGGGGATGGAACCCAGGGACATTATACCTCAGAGCTATACTCTCAGCCCTATTTTTTAGTCATTTTATTTTGAAACAGGATCTCACTGAGTTGCGAAGCGCTTCGCTAAGTAGCTGAGGCTATCCATGAATCACATCCTCTGGTCTTGACCTCCCAAATGCTGGGATTACAATGATGCGCCACCATGCCCGGCAGTATTTTTTTTTTAAATTATTTTCCAGATTTCACTGGAGTCCATAAAGGAAAACTTAAAATTTACGTTAACTCAAAAAGAACACTGTTGACTTAGGGCTCCTAAAAATATCTTTAAAATGACTTTGGCAAGTAAAACAAAATGTACATGAATAGTGTATTTCATCATGAGGTGATTAATAATATTTTAGAAGACTAAAGACTGCTGAAAGCAAATTTTTTTCTCCTTAGTTCTGCAATGAATTGCTTTTACTTTGTGATCAGTAGCAGAAAAAAATTATATTATAAAATTAATTCCATTTCTATTGACTATGGTCACTATGCAATTCGTCAACATACTCTACTAATCTAAAAGAAATAGGTTGGCCTCAACCTTTCTAAACTATTTTAATTAATTAATTAATTAATTTTGCAGTACTGGGGATGGAACCCAGGGGCATTCTACCTCCAAGTATACTCTCAGCCCTATTTTTTTTTTTTTTTTACTTTTTGCAGTACTGGGGCTGGAACTCAGAGGCATTCTACCTCCGAGTGACACCCCCAGCCCTAATATTTATTTATTTATTATATTTATTTATTTATTTATTTATTTATTTATTTATTTATTTATAATATAACTCACTGAGTTCCAAAGGGCCTCATAAGTAGCTGATGCTGGCCCGGAACCACAATTCTCCTGTCTCAGCCTCCCAAATGCTATGATTAAAAGCATGTGCCACCATGCCAGGCAACTATTTTTATTTGTAACGTGACTGCTTGCATTTGTTGGTAATTACCTTTATCCTCTATGAGTGTGCTATTGATTCTTCACTAGGCTTTTCAATAGCAGTATTAACAAATATGTACCTTTAAAGGTGATGTTTTTATTTCATTGTCAAGGACCTTCACACTAACTCTTACCACAATATGTCTAATCCCTGTGAAGAACAAAAACATTTCTATAGTCTAATCTTTACACTTCCGTTGTAGTGGAATGGCAGCTGGTATGACTCAGAGCACCACACAACTCCTGTGTGAACTAAAAATACCACTGGAGTATTTAAATGATTCATTTTGCATTAGCAAAACTGTTTCCAAGTGTATTTCACCCTTTTATTCATCCTGGTTTTTTCTTGCTGTAGCCTTAACTTCTAAACTCTTTGACAAATTTAATATCTTCAATAAAGTTAAACTCTTTTATTAAATATTAAGTGGCATCAAGATTCTCACCCTCATTTTGATTCATTTTAAACATAGATTACTAATAGGACTAGAGATCATTCTAATTTAATTTTTTGATTTGTCTCTCAAATACAGAAACCTCTATCACTATGTTCCAATATATCTACATTCTTGTTCCAGCTCATTCTCTGTTACTACCTCTTTATTCCTATCATCTATTTTTCCTCCCCGATCTTCCAGAGGCAGTAGAGAACCAACTTACTTCTGAGCCATTAGGTTTTTCCATCAAGACTCAGGCCATTAGGTTTTTACTCAAGAATTTTTCTTCCATTTTTCTTGGCCCAGACAAGTCTGACACTGCTACTAACCATCTTCATGACCTGAAGGACACATGCTTTATGTAGGAGAAATAGTTTCTGCATGTTTAAAATGGGAGTGTTTGACAAGGACTCAGTTATTCTAACAGAATCAGTTCTGACTTGTGGCCTCTATTTCTCTGTTTTATAGCAAGACTGAAGTGCAAATTAGGACCTTTGGTGTAACAGCTAAGCACAACTGGTTTGGAGTCCCAGATTCTCCCCTGAGCTTCTTTGTGATCCTGAACAACTTTTTTTTTTTAACTTCTCTGTGCCAGGGTGTCCTCAAATCTAAAATGGCATCAGTTCTGAGAAAAGTGTATAGACTATGGTAAGAACTCAAAGGATAATAGCTAAGGGCTGAAAATCCCTAAAAAGTGGAAAGACCATGGTGCATGGTGCTTTCCATCCCTAATCCACTTCCATTGGTAAGTAAAAAAAAAAAAAAATGCATAGCCATCCAAGGATAGGGTAGCTTTGGGAAGTTATCTCTTTGTTTCTATTACACTAGCTTTGCTGACACTTGAAGGTAGAACTTTTGAGGATGTGCTGCATCCTGTCAGTGTGCTGTGACTGGGTGGTGACAGGAGAGCTGTGCCTCTGCACAGTGTACCTCCACTGTAATTTCCCATGTGTTGTGACAAGAATTACTGTTCTGAGGACTTGCTCAGATTCCTACCGCAAAACCCAGTCCTGGCAACACTGGCGGTACACTAGCCCCAGGTGCTGGAACGTTGACCCTTCTGTTCAGATGTGAAAATCTACTCCCCTGTCTAAGTCTGAATAGGAGATTAGGGAAGAGGAAGAGAAGGTGAGGAGCATGGGTCAAGCACATGCATCCCTCCAGGATCAAACAAGGCCCTCGGAATATGCTGATGAGTAGCACAGGATGGGAAGAATGTTGATGTGCTTTTGGAATACTTAGGGGGGGATGATTGACAGTAGGATAAAGGTGCGCAGTGCATAATCAAGACATTAATATTTTAATAGAGTTCTGAATTCACCTGAAGTATATGTAGAGGGGGGTTTTATTTGAATAATATCAGCAGAATATATTTCCACCTGAAGCATGTTATCTTGATAGTTAAAACTTGTGCCAAAGCTCAAAGCTTTTAACTATTTATCTCTTTTTTGGAATCTTTTTAGGTATCTACAATGCTTTTTAGTAAAGTCCTGGTGAAACCAGCTTATCTACAGCTTTGGCTTGGTGGATGATCAGAATCAGACCAGATAACCAAACCTACTCCCTCCTTTTTAATTATAATGGGGACAGGAACAAGTAGTTGGTTCAGAGCAATCAAAGATAAATAAACAGGATAATCAGAAAATTTTGAGATTGAAAGTATGAGAAAATGACCTGGAAACATCACATTCTCACTGTTGGAATCTTAGCTGAAAACACCCAGAGAGAAAGACAGAAGCATAATTTCAGTGGAAAACAGAACTAGAGAGAAGAACCCAAATTGAGCCTGGCGAACAAAATTATGACCGATCTGACTCAGAAGAAAACAGGTATCCATCCCCCTCCCCCCCGAAAAAAAACTCTGAAACTGGGAACCTACAAAATGCAGCAGCCATCCTGAGGGCCTGATTCAGTTCCTGATCGCGTTTACTTTTTTTTTACTAGTCTTTGTGTACACACATGCGTTCACACATGCACACACCACATACTTCTCTTGGGATGTATTTGGGTCCTCCTTATTACTTGCAAAACCAAAGCAAAAGACCGGCTTCATTGACATGCATTATAAACTACACCCTCTTATTGAACAGAGCACAGCAAACCTACTTTAACCTTTTCTTGATTGCCTGGGGCCATTCTTACTGACAGCCACTTCTAGCTGGTATAACACAGACAGAGGCTTCCTGAGCTACTAGGCATGCAGAGCTCTTTTATCTCTTCCCCAAATGGCCTCAGCAATGATGCTTTTTGAATCCCCAGCCTCCTTTTTGTGGTTTTTCAATCTCTTCCATTACCATAAATCTGTTTGACTCTAACAGCTTTCTTTCCAACTTTCTGCTTCTAATCTTCAGGAGGCTGGGAAACAAGATAACCAAGCTTGATGGATTTTTGTATAAAGTAAGAATACGGCTCATATACCTTAGATCACTTCCTCAAAATATGATGTCTATATACAGTACAATCCTGACCAATGGAAAGAAAGAGGGGAAAAGAGACATCACTGCTCCCCAATTCCCTCAGTCATAGATATTTAATCCCTGCCTCACAACATTATCATGGAGAAATGCTAATGTTTTGCATACTTATTTCAATGATAGATCACATCCAGAGCTTCAGAAACAAAAACATGTCAACACCTTTACATTTTATTTATTTAGGAATTGAATTTAAATGATATAAGCACATTCAGCCCATATTTGGGAGGGTAGGATCTAGAAGGAGACACACACAGTGTTGTGGGCATGTAGATTCAATCACTCCATACCTCAGTATGATTCATTATCACAAGGCACCAATGAAAGTATAAAAAGTAAAAGTTCTGTCAGTTGTAAAAATATTTGTAAGACAGGATCAGAAAAAAATTTATTTGAACAATTCAAGGTCATTATTTTGTTAATTTTTTTGTGCATCTTCAAATTAAACTTGCTCTGCCAGGCACCATTTATTCTTAAACCTTTGGCAGATATAGGGCAGTAATTTCCTCAAATGGTGACAGTGTTTTAAAACCATTAGTTGAGCATGGTGGCGCATGCTTGTAATCCCAGTGCTAGGGAGGCTGAGACAGGAGGATCACACAGGTTCAAAGCCAGATTCCGCTACTTAGTGATGTTCTCAGCAACTTAGTGAGACCCTGTCTTCAAATAAAATATAAAATAGGCCTGGGAGTATAGCCTGGAGATAGAAAATCCCCTGGGTTCCACCCCCAGTACCACCAAAATAAAATAAAATTAAATTAAACCATCATTCACGCACTCATAACAAATATTAACTCAGCATCAACTATGTTCTAACAACAAGGTAGGCTCAGGGGATATATTTTGAACCAGACAATGTTCCTGTCTCATAAGGATTATATTATATTCAAAATACTGTAGGCACTCATGGAACAGTATGACCAGCATGGTAAAGCACATCTGGCAGAACAAAGTAAGTTACCTCTGAGGTGATATTTTCCTTACAGTCTAAACCAAGATCACAGATTCCAAAAGTTGATGATATTGCCCACGAGTAGGCAGCACTAGAACAACCTGGAGAGGGGGTGATAGTAGCCTCTGGTAGAATTGGAGGCATTGGATGAAAATAAAGTGGTGGTAGAAGTGTAGAAGTGCCCAGGGGACTGTGAACTTTTCTTTTGAAAAGGGTGCCATAAGCTAATAAGTTTGGGAATCCATTTTGCTAACGTGACCTTATAATTTGCTGTTAAAAATATGTCACTTTTAAGAATGAAAGTGGCAGTAAGAATAATTACAGTGTCAAGAGCCATCAGTCTAGACCTTTCTGGAGCAAACCAGATGGGACACTCTTATCTATAGGTCAAAGTCTAATACATAGTATGCGCTTGATAAGCATCTATTTACAAAATAATTTGGAAAAGTATGAATAAATAGAACCATCTAATAAAATAGTTAATGAAAACAGCACCTAGTTATTAACTTTTGAGTCTCTCTTCTGTTTGTGTAAGCAAGTTTCATTAAACCTTGGTTACTTCTTACTATTGGCCAACACTCCTGAAAGATCACTTAGGAAAATTACATGGACTCAAAGAAACTAAGTTCTATCCAAGCCTCTGTTTGAGATAGATTAGCTTTTGAAATTCTGTCTTCCATTATAGCTCCTTTTCCCCAGCTGATTAACAGCCCTTTAGGCAAATTTTAATTGTTATTTATTTTAATATGCTTATCAGAGTACAGAGTCACAAATAAAGCAGTAATTAAAATTCAAAGCTCACTCCCAATGTTTCCTCCTTTAAAGCTTTGTTAGCCAAAGTATCACCCTAGCATTGCTATTTGTCTTCCGTCCAGATGAGAGTAAATTCAATAATATAGCCACTTTTACCTGGGATTTCTCCCTATGCTATAGAATTTGCTTTTCCTAATGATTAAATACCAAACATTTATTCTAAGGACTCTTAAGATACTATCCATGAACATGTTTCAGGGAATCTACAAACTCTTGAAAGCATATGAAAATCTAATTGATAAGAGAACTCCCCCAGGGGGGGTTTCATACATGTTATATAATTATTTAAAGGCTCTGAGATTAAGACTATTTTTTACAAGGAAAGAATCTACCAAATGCTAACTTCTCTATTTTGTTGCCCAGAAAACAATTCCCCACATTCATTTCAATATACTTGGAAAGCCAATGGGGACAACTAGGGTGAGAAGTATGGACAATAGGTAGAAAACTAAAAGCACAGAGTTATTCACACCATGGGGATGGGCCTTGGTCTCCACTGAGTGGAAACTACACATGAATTTATGTTTTTTGGATTTTGCTGATACCAGTTTCATCAGCACATTTAGGATTTTCCTTATGAATTTCTACTGAGATTCTCTGAATGTTAATGCAGTTTATTTTCCCATTGACTGTTCCACCCCATCTGCCCATTTCAATTACTTTTGGGAAAAATAATATTAGAAAATATCTCTCCTCAAAAGATATCAAATATAGCTGAGCATGGTGGCACAAATCTGTAATCCCAGTACTTGGAGGGCTGAGACTGGAGGATCACACAGGTTTGAGGCCAGCCTCAGCAACTTACAAGGCCCTTAACAAGTTAATGAGACTTGATTCAAAATAAATAAAAAATAATAAGATAGGGCCAGGGGTGTATCTCTGAGGTAGCATGCTCCTGGGTTCCATATCCAAGAGAACAAAAAAGAAAAAAAATGGCTTCAAATATCCTCAGTGGCCCTAATTTCCCTTAATTGAAATTAAAAATTCTTAAGCCTTGAAATTAAAAATTCTTAAGCCAGGTATGGTGGCTCAAGCTTGTAATCCCAGCATTTGGGAGGCTGAGACCCGAGGATTTCAGTTCACTGACAGCCTCAGCTACTTGGTGAGGCCATCCGCAACTTAGTGAGACCCTGTTTCAAAATAAAGAATAAAAAACAGGGCACGGGGTGTAGCTCAGAGGTCGAATGCCCCTGGATTCCCTCCCCAGACCTGCAAAAAAATAAATAAATAAAATTAAAAGTTCTTAACTAGTTATTAAAAATCTGTAAACTTATCCACCACTATTTCTTTTATACTTTTATTAGTTCAATATAATTATATATCATAATGAGATAGAAAACAATACAAATGTACATGTAAACATCTGAAGATTTCTTGAAGTCAAAAGCCATATTGTGCCGGGCGTGGTGGCGCACGCTTGTAATCCCTGTTCTTGGGAGGCGAAGACAGGAGGATCTCGCAGGTTCAAAGCCAGCCTCGCTGGCTTAAGAGACTGTTTCCAAAGAAAAATATAAAAATAGGGCTGGGAGTGTAGTCCGGAGGTAGAAGGATTTCCAGGAACCCCAGTATCACCAAAAAAAAAAAAAAGCCATATTGTGCCCCTGTAATTTCCCTCACTACCTTAAACACGGGCTATTTGTTAAATATCATTAAAAAACAATATCCAAGGACTAGCAGAGTGAGAATGTTATGGACTAAGACAGTTTTTCCCTCTTTTGAAAGGGCCATCGTTTCTTCTTTTGGAATCCTTAGGCAAGCTGAGGTGTCTCTTGTGTCTCTTCCATCCGTGAGAAATATTATGTTTTCACGGGAGGGTTGAAGTCTTTGAGGTCCTTTTAAGAATATGGAGAAGAGAATTGTTTCACAATAATTCTGCGGTTATTACTGCAGGGCAACTTAACGCTCTTGGAACTATTCAGTCAGAACTCTGGATGGAGACAGACAAACAGTGCTCCTGAGGATACAGCACAAAAATCAATCAATGGAATTCAAATGTCTCTCTGGGTATTATGCCGAATCTAATATAACCCCAGGATTTAAAATCAGAGATAAGGTTCTGCTCAACTGGCCTCAAAATCAACTGCTACAGAGATCGAAATTCAGGGGACCTGAGGAGCTGACTCTGGCACGCCTTTCCACCCAGTGGCAGCGGTATGCAAAAGGAAGGAGGATTCTGTGACACCCACATGCAAATTGTCACAATAGCATCAATACCAAGAAGGCAGTGGCAAGAGGGAGAATACTGGATGAGATTACCAATGACACCTGAATACAAATCAACCAGACGCAGAATAGAATGAGTCCGTGTCACGATGAAAGCCTACCAGAGAGCATTCTTTAGGATTATCTGTGAAGCAAGAACAGCAGCCTTTTGAATGCATTTATACAAAAGGTGGATAAGATACAAGGCCAAAATCCATGCATGATCCAAGATGAACTGAAGGGAGTAGTTGATGGAGTTACTAAAGTCGGGAGAAGAATAAAGATGGTGACGTTTCTATCAGGGTTGCAAAGTCACTAGGTATTTTAGACTTAGAGGAAGATAAAGGGACCAGACATGTAGTTTCAAAAATTCTACTACGTTTATTTTATGTTCTTTCTGTTTAAATCCATGAGAAAATGAACACTGAGGATGTCATGTTGGGTTGGGTGCGAGAGATCTTGAGGTCACAAAGAGTGCAGAAGAAGCTCATCTCTGCAGCCTCCTGTGATCTGAGGAGCTTCGGAGGGTCTGCATTGCTTGGCTGTGATTTCTCCAACAAACTTACAATGCCAGATATCCAATTCAGTGACCATTTACTGAACAATCAAAAGTCCTGGGTAAACATCTGAGGTCTTGGATCTTAAAGAATCTTCTAGCTAGGCATTCGTCTTTCAGGGTCTCTAGCCTTCTCATTTTACTGAAATATCCCCAACTTACATAGCTAAGATCTGTTCCACTGTCAGACAAAACTGAACATCTGAATGTATTATTACCTTAAGGAGAGACTACACACAGAGACACAAGGAGAGAAGTAACAGATAAACAACATTTAGCATTTGCATTTGAAGAGCACACAATATATGTGAATATATAAAGTGGCTGTATTTATAAAGAATTATGCAGTCTCTTAAATTTCGTTACAGTGTTTTTCTCAGTATCGGTGTGTGCATAATGATGCTATGAAGAGAGAGGTAAATAAGCGCAGCTGCAGGATTCTTTATGGATAATCCTCCTGAAAAATCGAATATCATCTGTAATATTCCTGCTGTTCCCAAACCTACATTTTAAATCAGAGGCTGCAGGGACCACTGCATTCATTGCCAGTTGTTGTTATTACTAGGTGTGATTCCTCTTATGTTGAGTAGCATATATCACCATTTACTAGTTATCAAGAAGCACAAATTCTCTTGAAAGGAATTATTATTTAGAGGTTTCACTAAAAGTTATCAGGTTGTTTTCTTCCCTCTCCTTTTTTCACCTTGATAATATTCTAAGTGTGAATGTTTAATAGATGCTGCGTTTGTTTCTACCTTGCATGCCCACCCCATCTAAACTGTTAAATAAAAAAGCATTACTTTTGTAAATTATAAAAATTAATTAGTAGCCTGCCTATCACATATGTACTGACCCCAGTAAGGCATGTTATTTTTCCATGATGTAATGATCCCGGCGTGGTGGTGCAAGCTTGTCATCCTAGTACTTGGGAGGCTGAGGCAGGAGGATTGCAGCTTTGAAGCCAGCTTCAGTAACTTAGTGAGGCTCTCGGCAATTTAGCAAGACTGTTTCCAAATAAATACTAAAATAGGTCTGGAGGTGTAGCGCAGATGTAGAATGGCCCTGGGTTCCATCCACAGTAACATGCAAAAAATAAATAAATGTAAAAATAAAATAAATAACAAAAAACAAAAACCAACCAAACAGTGATCCACTATGTACCTGTAATTGCTGGATTGTTGAACACAGGAAACTACAAACTACATTTGCTTTTTACCATATTTGAGGTTTGGATTTAATTTGATTTGGAAATATAAATGGTCAATTGCTCTCTCTCTTTCTCTGTCTCTCTATTACACCACACACACACACACACACACACACACACACACACACACACAGTGCCATGAATCCAGTAGTTGAGCTAAAGGTTTTCTGTGAGTTTCTGAGATGATTTATCAGAAAACACATTCAAAAAGGAGAAGATCAGATTTCAAAACAAAAGATCACAGTTGAATGTGGCTTATTATAATACCAAGCCAGAGCAGGAAGAAAAAAAAAATATATATATATATCTTTTAACCTTTTCCTCCTGCAATAAACTAAAGTCAGCTATTACATATTCAAATGCAAAATAAAATGCCAAACATGTTAAATTTGTATTCTTGGAAAAAGAAAGATATTCTTGTTTGCTTTTGTATCACCCTTCTAGCTCAGTGCTCATTAAACCAGCTGAGAAATGATATTGGTCATGTTTGGCAGGCATTTACTGGCTTTGCTACTGTTTGTTTTTAGTACTAAAATGTGTTCTGTTTAATTTTTGGGGGGTGCATTGAAGCTTCTTGGAATAGAAGTCATCCAATAATTGGGCTGTTTCTAATAAGATTAGCATTTATTTATTTATTATTATTATTTTTTAATTTTTATTATTATTGGTGGTACTGCGGATGGAAGCCTTCTACCTCGGGGCTACACTCACAGACCTACTTTTTTATTTTTTATTTGGAATAAAAAATAAACTGACACCTCCAGAGCTATTTTAGTTTTTATTTGGAAACAGTCTCGCTAAATTGCCGAGAGCCTCACTAAGTTACTGAGGCTGGCTTCAAAGCTGCAATCCTCCTGTCTCAGCCTCCCAAGTACTAGGATGAAAAGCATGTGCCACCACGCCGGGCCACAGTGGAGCATTGCATCATTGAAAAATAACATGCTTTACTGGGGTCAGTGCATATGTGATAGGCAGGCTGCTAATTATTTATTTTTTTATAATTTACAAAAGTAAATAAAAATAAAAAATAAAAAAGAGTCTCTTAAGCCAGCGCCGCTGGCTTTGAACCTGCACAATCCTCCTGTCTCTGCCTCCCAAGCACAGGGATTACAAGCGTGCACCACCACACCCGGCATAAGATTAGCATTTAAAAATTATTCATATTGCCGGGCGTGGTGGCGCACACTTGTAATCCCCATGCTTGGGAGGCAGAGACAGGAGGATCGCGTAGGTTCGAAGCCAGCCGTGCGCGCTGGCTCAGGAGACCCTGTTTCCAAAATAAAAATGTAAAAAAAAATAGGTCTGGGAGTGTAGCCCGGAGGTAGAAGGACTTCCAGGAACCCCAGTATCACCAAAAAATAATAATAATAATAATAATTATTCATATTAAAGTGTTTGAATTTTCAAAGTCCTATTTTTGTTTATATTTGGAATGTGCCAATGAAAATGTATATACCCATCAGCTCTGATTATCAACCCAGACCTGATGGCTCAGGCAGCTCTCCTCAGCTCACCCAGCATCTTGGACCCCCTTGGTTATATGGCCATGGTCAGTTTGGGGTGCCATGACAAAAACCTGGGACTCTGCTTTCCACTGTATTTTTCTTGTTCTTAACCAATTAGCAACCAGCTCCTCTAGATCCCACTGCCTGGAATGGCTTTCCTTTGTTGTTCTACGCATTTCCACTTGTATAGTCCTTGCCAGTTATACCCTGAAATATTTTAATACCTGGGCCTTCTTTTTTTCTGTCTCCATCTCTCCCAATTCATATGTGTCATTAGAATCATGCTTTGAGGATGAACAGGTGATACCTTCACCCAATTTCCAATCTTCAAATACCATCTGAGGAGCTACACAGTGGAGCACAAAGTCATTAGTACAGATATAAAACTGTTTGCTAGTGAAGTTCTTGCCTACATTCCCACCCAAATTGCCCTTGTTTTCTGCTCACCATCGTTTTTGCCTCCTAGCTATGCTGAATTACTTACAGTTTCTTGATCAAAACATGATTTTTTCCACAACCCCTCTTATGTCTATGTGCTGTGCTATTGCCCAGAATGTCCTCTTTCTTGTCTGTAAAACTCCCATGCATTCTTCATGACTCTCCAGGGAAAGTGTTTCTCTAAATAGAGCTATGAAAGTCCTTTTATTAATTTTTGGACGCTCAACACCACCACAGGCACACCTCTATTTTAGCTCCTTTCAGCTTCTCACTAATATTTCTTGGACACGTGTCTCCTTCCATTGTAATACAAGCCCTGGAAATTTTAGGAGCATGAGATTTTCATACAGCAGAGTTTAGTGTCTAGTTAATCTACAATAAGTATTTATAGAATGAGTGAGGGAAAGCTTAATGGATATTCTTCATAAGGGCAATTATCAGATGGGTGTGCTGGCACAAACCTGTACTTGCAATACTTGTGAGATGGAAACAGGGAGATTTGGGGTTGGAGGACAGCCTCAAAAACTTAGGAACTAGTTAGGCAGGTTGGCGCATGCTGACACCGGAGGATCACGGTTCACGGACAGCCTTAGCTACTTTGTGAGGCCCTCTGCAACTCAGTGAGACCCTGTTTCAAAAACTAAAGAACAAGCTGGGCATGGTGGTGCATGCTTGTAATCCCCGCGCGTGGGAGGCAGGGACAGGAGGATCGCGCAGGTTCGAAGCCAGCCACGCTGGCTTAAGAGACCCTATTTCCAAATAAAAAGTATAAAATAGGTCTGGAAGTGTAGCCCGGAGGTAGAAGGGCTCCCAGGAACCCTAGTACCACCAAAAATAATAATAATAATAATAATAATAATAATAATAATAATAATATGGTAGGGGGTGTAGCTTGGAGGTCAAATGCCCCTGGGTTCCATCCCCAAACCCACAAAAAAGAACCAAAACAAAACTTAGGAACTTAGTGAGACTGTTTCAAAAATAGTCTGAGAATATAAATTGGAGATATAATGACCCTGGGCTCAATCTGCAGTACTGCAAAATAATAACAACAACAACAACAATAGTGATTATCTTATTAGGCACATCCCACAAATCTCACAAGAATACTTTAAAGTTTAGTTTTCTTATAGCCAAACATTGAATTCAACATCAGTATTCATAGTGACTTGGCTCAACTTGGTTTGTTAATATGTCTTGATTAGCCAGTGTAGTAATTTAGTATTTGTATTCCATTAAAATACTAATTGTAAGTATTACATAAGGGTCTGATTTTTCCAACTTCTGCTAAAAAAATTAAAAATAGTCGAGGAATCCTAAGTCCTGAAACTGTAGCATCTGTACTCTCTGCACAGGAGTGAGCTTCTCAGTCCACCACCTGTTTCCACCCTGATAGCAACCTGGCCCCAGGCACTGGCTGGTTGACCTCTACTGTTCAAGAGAGTAAGGGAGGAGCTTTGCACAGTGCAGAGTGCCTGAGGAAAAGTGAGGGCTTCTGGATCTTTACAATTGCTTTGCAACTAGCAACTTTGGCAGCCTTATTTGAAGCTATTAATGTTTCTGCCCATTAGTTTTCTTAGTCTATAAATGTTTTTAAATTGGACTATTTTAATATTTCAAAGTCTCAGAGATGCCCATGGAGGGGTGTATGAAGAACCCTAAGGAAGAAAAAGATGGCCTTATTCCTTCATCTAAAGGAAAATGTCTGTACTTTGATCATTTTTTACACCCTGTTGCCATTACAATATTTGACTGAAAAATGGTCTTCAGTACTACATAGGGGTTAGAAAACCACTGAATCAGATGCTATCTAAATGCTCTATCAGTTCAAATTCTATTGTTATGATTATGATTTTTAATCATGGCCAAGGGACACTAAAAGTTATATTCTTTGTCAGTGTTCATTTAGTTAACACAAGGACTCATTCCACCTTTCATTAATAACCTACAACTGTGGGCTGTAATTTTAGCTAGCGGGCCATTTCTTGGTAATGTTAGCTACATCACGAAAACTCTATACAGTTGTAACTGCTCTTGACAGATGAGAAATAGGAGAAGGTCTCTTTTTATAACAAAGATTATGAATGTCACTCTGAGATGCTCATGTTAGAATAGAGTTTAGTCTTCCAAAAGGGACAAAGGCATAAAATATCACATTCCATAACTATATTACATTCCTTCTCCATCACCTAAAGGACAGTGTAAATCCGAGCTCTAATAATGCTCATTTGATTGACTCTGCCCAAACAGCCTTTTATCAGGCACAAGCTACTTCTCTATGATGGATGACTATGGTTTATGGTGCAGATCTCATTTGCAAACGGAGTTTGAAAATTCCCTTTCACTGGCAGAATTCTGATGAAGCCTCTACCGTCATTATTGCACTGTAAACTCATTAGAATGAAAAGGAGAAAAGAGTGGCTGGGGTTTATAGAAGATTCACTAATCTCGTTGTGTGAGAAAAATACATTTAATTTTCGTTGGTGTAGCCTGACCTGCCATAAACTTTTGTTTGCTATTACTTGCCAGAATCCCTTAGGTACTTGGAATACTTCCTTTTGTATCTTTAAGGGGAAAGAAAGGCAATAATCAAATCAAACCCCAGAGAAAATATCTTGATGGACACAAATTTCCAAAATGACTGTCAAGCTGAAGAAGATGAAAATGTTTGTGTTTAAAAATTCAAGAGGAAGCATTTTGAATATGGGGGGGAGTCAGAAAAACATTCAAATGGAAGTAAGTAATTGTGTTCTAGTTTCCTTTTATTGCTTATGTTGGTAGGATTTTAAAATATCAATGTATTAAGTTACTAATAAAATTAAGTGCAGATCCATGACAATATTTCTTGGACCTGGAAGAAAGAGAACCTGGAGAAGCAGGGGAGAATAAATCATGAACAAGGGATATTTTTTTCAAGCATGAATCAATACAAACATTTCTCACTTTATCTAATATCTCAGCCACTCATCCCATTTTCTTGGAGTTCGTACTGTTCTTTATTCTTATTCTTGATTTAGTATTATGTTTTAAGAATTACTGTTTCTTAAACTAAAGGGTCTCAAACAAATGAACACCTCTCATGACTTCTACTCCACAAGCCAGTGATAAAAATATCAGTGACTCCAAATTCTCAGTGATAGTGATTTTTCATAGGAAATTAATCATAGGACGAGATTATTGACTGTTTTCTTATGTCCATAGTCTCAAGGCAAAGTTGAGAAAGATAAATGTGCCCAAAGATTTGCCATTAAGTCCCTAGCAAGTGATCCCCAGATGACTATATGAGTATCTGTGGTTTATAACAATAGTAGTCTATTCAAAGTAGATTTCCACTGTACTATGAAACGACTTGTACCTTTATGGCTCGTGAATTTACACATAGTACTTAAAGAGGATGATTCTTTGTTAGTCTCCCTTCCTCCATTCCCTCAATGAAGTTCCTTGAAAGAAAAGCATTGCATAATTATGGCTATTTCTGATTGGCGCAAATCTGCACATGAATCATCAGAAAATGACTGATTTCCCCATCCTGCAATGGTGCTTAAGACTCAGGAAGTGTGAAATGAAAAATTTAATGTTCTCCTAACAGTGCAATTTAGAATAATGTCAATAGACCACATGCTATTTTTTCCCCAAAACCTTACATTTAAAAAATCAAATAAAATCAAAATGGCGAGCTCCCATTGTGTGAGGCATTTACTATGCAATATCACTCTCTTTCAACTCATCTCTCAATTGTTGAGGGCACTGAGGAAAAGAGGCTTCACCATTAAATGTCAGCCCCATAATTCACACTCAATGGACAGGCAAACAGCTTTTATCACATGCCTGAAATGGGTAGATGCAGAAGTCCTATAAATATGTAGCTTGCTTATGAAAAACAAAAAGAAAACAATGATCAAACAAAAGAGAGCATGAGAGAATCTTGTTTTCCTAGTTACTCTAATCTATTCCATGGACCTCTATTCTGAAAAAAGGTGATTGTGAATAGTCTCTCATGAGAGATGTTTAGATGTGAGAAAGCCCATTAGTCTGATGGAATTTTTCAAAGATCCTATCTTTTTTAACTTGCCCTGATGGACGGCATAGAGATCCAAGGGGTGTGTGTTTCAAACTGGGGTCTGCTGAGAATTCTGCCCTTCATGGGGCTTGCAAGAGCACATGCAAAGGAGCAAACTTTTGGTCATTCTTATCCTTTCCCCTCTTTGCCACATGCTAATCTCTTAAATCCAAAGCTGACTCCTCAGCCCTCTTGGTGCTTGAATCTCCAAATGCCCATCTAAATCGCATAGTGTTTCTTCCTTCCTGGGAAAACAGTGATGCCCCAAATCTTACCTGACTCTCTTTCATTATTCATTTGTTCATCTAGTAACAGAAAGAAAATATTTATTCAATTGGCAAATATTTACTGAGAGCCCATATTTCTTTGATACAGAGATAAAAATACCTCTCTCTGTTGAAAGATCCTGTCATGTACCTAAGAGGTCTGCTACTTAATAAGAATCATCTGTATAAGAGCTTCAATAGACGTTATCTTAAAATGCCAAGAGCCAATCCTTCCCCTTAACCTATGTATCCTTTAGCAGAAAGTCTTGGCCTCTTATCTCTGGAGTTATAGATGTGGGAGTGCTGAGCACCAAGGAAAAATAGCAGTGGCCCATGCCTCATCTGAAATGAGGCCATTGTCCCTTCTAATTATATATATTTGAACTAGAGGCAAGTAAATATGAGATATTAAGAAATTAAGTATCATACCCAAACTATCGCTAATGTTCTTCTAAATTCTGAATAATACACATGCTTTTTTAGCCTGAAGCTTTATTTTTATTTCTATATACTATCCACATGTACTACTTGATCACTGCAATGTCTACCTGTATTATCCTTTGTGATTAGATCACACACACACACACACACACACACACACACACCACAATTCTTCCAAAATACTAAGAGGAACACTGCAGTTCTTGCAAAGCACTATGAGTGATAAATTTATTTATTATTGTTCCATGTTGCATTTTCCTAGCCAAACCTAGAGGAAAAGGTGTATTAATTTTGGATCTAACTTCCCTCTCCCATCTGGCTCCCACACTTTTTATAAACAACGAGAGCTCAGTAAATATTAGAGAAATTGTATTATCCCTTTTGCTGAAAAGTAGAGGAAAAGTGTCTAGCTAGTGTTCACACATCTTTAGTTGATCTTTTCAAGTCTTCCTAGTTTCTGAAAGGTGGGAATTTTCAGTCTCTGAGTCATTGCTATTCATTCAAGACCATGAATAATTTACCTATGTGTACCCCCATAAACCCACTTACTACATAATACATGTGGTATCATTTTAGCAGAAGACTAACAGATGATCTTAGAGGTGTTGTGTACGATAAGATAATAAAATAGTGTGGCTACCTGAAAATCTGAAGTGCTAAGTCAAAACATAGATAGCTGTGCTTATTATTGTAGCTCATTCTATTTAAGTGTGAAAAGTAAGCATGCTAATTTATATATAAATCTATATAACAGATTGGCTCCTAAGGAGTTCTTTGCTTATATCAATGCCAGCATGTAATTATTAATAGGGCCCATTTTCATGTAATTTAAAAATATTTCCTTAGAATAAGTAGTGTATAGCATTCTGAGCTATATGGCTAAATCTTATAGCATTTTCCAAAAGGAAGATAGTCTTTGAACTAAGTAGCTTGTATTAATGTGAAAAATTAATAAACCTCTCCTCCATGACTCCAGGTGGGCCATTAGCTTTCAAACAATCTCCTTTACAACTCTCAGTAACCCCAAATAACATCTGTTGAAATACTACACAGAGAAATAGTGCTTTGAGATCCTCTTTATTAGAGCAAAGGGACTCTCAGTAACCCAAAATAACATCTGTTGAAACATCACGTAGAGAAATGGTATTTTGGGATCCTCTATATTAAAGTGAAGAGACTCTCAGTAGCCTGAAATAACATCTGTTGAAAGACCACATAGAGAAATAGTATGTTGGGATCCTCTCTATTAGAAATAAACAGAATCTCAGTAACCTAAAATAACATCTGTTCAACACAGCTCATAGAGAAATGGTACTTTGGGATCTTCTCTGTTAAAGCAAAGCGACCAATAACAGTGGCAGAATCCCAGGCTGTTTGAGAAATTTTTGCACATTGTGAAGTCAAAATTGCCCATCAACTTCTATGTGCAGTCAAGAATCTGAAGAATAGTGAAAACTCTGTTCTTTATGGCAGGCCATGTTAGGGATGAGCAACCAAATCAAAGAGAATCTCTAATCGCTGCGATGTCTGTTTTGAAACCATGGACGATTAACGGCTACAACAATAGTGACATTCTGTCAGTAAGTTTGTCTGTGTCACTATGCAACTCAAAGCCTTCATGGTTCCTCTTAATTATTGTGAAGAGGAGTGTGTGGGAGACAATCTAGCTTAATATCTGGCATCTAAAAACCTATTTAAAGCTGATCAGGTGAAAATTCAGATATACCACCTCCTCCCAAACTGATGATATGGGAGGCCTCATATTGCAATCACTGTAAAGGGAAAGGGAAAAAAGATAGTCTAAATTTTAACCTTCTTGAATGTAGGTGGATAGCCATTCCTGCTGAAAATGGCCTTGACCAAGTGTATAAACATTGATTACAAAGAGACACTTTAAATCAGGATAAAGAAAAACATATAAATAAATGCCTATGATATAACAACAAAGACAATTTCAAGATAAATCTCAATGGCTCTTTTTTATCATATAACTATCAATGCTAGTGAGAGCAAGCATTAAAGCACTATGTGATAATATGTGTGAGATATTTATCATATTTTTAACCCTCCAGGGGCTCTTCTTACTTAAACTGTTGCATGGAGGAGGTCCATCTTCCCTTTAAGTCTGCCCCATAACCTTTTCACTATTTCTGGCTCCATCTGTTCCTGCCTATTTCCAGCTGCTGCTCAGAGGAAAGGCCATGATAATTATCTCCTTAACACATAATTTATCTCCCTGCTGTCTTTGGACTGCTGTTTGCAGAGCGCCCCAGTGTGTCCTCTTTCTGACACATGGCTATGAACTACTCTGAACCCTCCTCTTCAAGTAGGATGCACAATTTCTTCAAGATTTTGCTCAGCCATGTCTTTAAGATTCCACTAAAATTTTCTTTCAGTGAGGTAATGTGCCCTCTCCAAGAAACAAAGACAATTTCTTTTGTAATATTTAACCCTATATTTTAGGAAACAAGCAATGGCGACCAGGCATGGTGGTTCGTGCTTATAATCCCAGTACTTTTGAGGTTAAGATAGGAGGACCCCAGGTCAAGAGCAGCCTCAGGAATTTAGTGAGAACCTGTTTCAAAGTAAAAAAATAAAATAGGCCTGGGAGTGTGGCTCAGAAGTAAAATGACCCCGGGTTCAACCTCCAGTCAAAAAGAAAAAAAAGCTGGGCATAGTGGTATACCCTTGTAATCCCAGCATTTGTGAGGTGGAGACCAGAGGATTGCAGTTTGTAGACAGCTTAGTACTTAGTGACATTCTTTGAAACTCAGTGAGACGCTGTTTTAAAAATAAAAAGATTAAAAAATAGGGTTGGGGATTTAGCTCAGAGGTGCAATGCCCCCGGGTTCCATTCCCAGTAGAGAAAAAAAAAAAAAGTGATTCCTACTTTATCATAAATACCTACAGAAGCCGGGTGTGGTGGTGCATGCTTGTAATCCCAGCATTTGGGAGACTGAGACAGGAGAAGCTCAGTTTGTGGACAGCTTCAACTACTATTTAGTGAGGCCCTTTGCAACTCAGTGAGACACTATTTACAAATAAAGAATAAGAAATAGGGATAGGGGTGTAGCTCGTAGGAAGAATGTCCCTGGTTTCCATTCCTAGTAAAAAAAATAAATAAATAAATAACCTAGGATAGTGCTGGTATAACATGAGAAGTGTGAATTACTAGATTTTGTTCAGGACTAGGCAAGTCTCTGCTACCATGCAGAATGGTGATTTTTTTTTTCCATCTGTAAAATGGGAAATTCCCTCAAAAGGTTGTTCTGAGAATTAAGTACCATATACGAGAGAGCAGAACAGCCCAACTTTTCAAGCCCATAGGGAGCACCTGAGAATCTGGTTACCCTGCAGACCTGCTAGGTCCAGGGTGAGTCCCAGAAACACATAAGTAACAAGCTTCAGGTAATGCCAGAGCTACTAGAGTTCTTTTGTTCACTGGAATCCAGAAAGATTCCTCCCCTCTATTGTTCACTGATAATATCTGTCTCAAGATGCCAATAGCAGAATAATATCTTTGACTTAATATATGTGGAAGCAGGCTTTTCCAGAAGGCCAAAGAAAGCTGCTCACACATAATACCTGGGGTTTTCCATGAGCTCTTTTCTCCTCCTCCTCTTAGTCCAGATAAGCTCTGTGACATTCACATTCAGCATAAACAGTCTTTGCATTTTCTTTTTCCCTGGGCTGTGGCTCTGAGTGTGTACAAGAGAATCCAAAGGCTGCATTAAACCCAAGGTCTAAGGGGATGATGTGATCCTGACACAATAGTCATCACGGTTGCTGGAAAAAGAAAGAAGGAAGGAAGGAAGGAAGGAAGGAAGGAAGGAAGGAAGGAAGGAAGGAAGGAAGGAAAGGAGGGAGGGAGGAAAGGGAGGAAAGGGAGGGAAAGAAGGAAGTACCTCTGGGCTTAATAGAAAGAGGATAGAGACAGTGTGCTATTGGGGGGGATGGTTACTGTGCACCATCCTAGCTTTGCTAACGCTTGGTTTGTCCTACCAGCAGAAATGAGCATATTTTATTGGAAGAGGGACTTCTGAGAACTCTGCTTGGGTAGCTGCTCCCTCACTCACAGGGAGAAGCTGATGCAGGAGGGGATAGAAGAGTGATCAACCAGAAGCCTGTAATGGAGCCTCTCGCCCCAGCACAGGGCAGTGAGAGTGATGCTCCTTTTAGTGAACATGCCCACGGAGGCCAGAACCAGCCCGGTGGTGGAAATGGCAAGGATCAATCTCAATGGCTGGCAGCCAAGCAGGTGGTCTGCGAGAGAAAGCTGCGGAGGTGGATTGCTGTCGCTGTTGTGATAAATGGAAAAAGCCGCTCAACTCTCCAAGAGGCTGATGAGAAACCCGTAAAAGCTGGGGAAGCATCTGAGCGGTTCTGAACAGTGACAGAGCTGCAGGATTAGGAGCGTCAGCCTGTGTGTGTTCCTACCCACCCGGGGTTCTGATGAAGAGGCAGCACCTGCCAGGCAGAGAGGAGACCTGTATGTAGGTCCTGCGCTTCACCTCCTGCCCCCATGGAAAAGTCCGCTTCAAAACAGAAAAGTGCTAAGTGGGGATGCAAGGAAGGCTGTGGAAAGAAGAAGGAGCTATTTAACACGCACATGCGTGCAGTTGAGCTGGGAGGTTTTTGGTGCAGAAAAGCAATCAGCAAGGTAGCCGAGAAAACTGCTGAAGGAGAAATATTATAAATGGCAAAGGCTTGACAGGTTATCCAGGCAGGAAGGTGAGCAGATTAAAGAAGGGATTGAAAAGGCAGCTGCACTAATGCTAGCCTCACGAGGCCACAAGAGGAGCACACCCACGGGAAGAGGCTAGTGAAGGCAGAGACGAGCCAAGTTTCGAAATAGCCTAAGATTAGAATGGAAAACCTACCAGATGACTAAATCACCTGGTCCTAGTAAGGCAATTTGAGTGGTTGGCAAGAAAACTCAAAACAAAACAAGCTCACTGCAATCTAGAGGATACATATGTGAACCTAGAGGTGTTGGTATAAGGAATATATGCTAAGGTCTGGGGTTAGTCAATGCTATGAAACCTGCAGAAGGGACTGGTAGAGGTGGGCAGTGACTACATGTCTAGTACATACAGTCTAACAATAAAACCAGCGGGTGTCCCTTCATTCTTAAAAGAAAAATTTTAGTAGTATGTATATTCAGGAAGTACAAATAGTAGCCAAAATTTATAAAGCACCTGGGGCATAGTGGCTCACACCATCATCCCACTATTTGAGAAACTGAAAGAGGACTGCAAGGTTTCAAACAGCCCCAGAAATTTACCTAGGCCCTTAGCAACTTAGTGAACACTATTTTAAAATAAAAATAAAATAGATAGCCAGGCACTGTGACACACAATTGTAACCCCAGCATTTGGGAGGCTGAGAAAGGAGGATCATGGTTCAGGAAAGGGACAGTTACTTGGTGAGGCCCTTTGCAACATAGTGAGACGCTGTTTCAAAATAAAGAATAAAAAATAGGGCTGGGGTATAGCTCAGAGGTAGAATTCCTCTGGGTTCCATCCTTAGTACTGCAAAAAATAATTATAATAATTAAATTAAAAATAAAATAGGGCTGGAATATAGCCTGGAAGTAGAGTATTCATGAGTTCAATTCCCAGTAAAACACACACACACACACACACACACACACACACACACACACCACAATTCCAAGTCCCCTAAATTATATCACCTTTTCAAAGAATATCTTGGCATAAGAAGTTTGGAAGCTGCTAGTTCATTAGCCCTGACATATTTGAGAAAGTAAAAAGTAAAAAAGAGAACCAATTTAATTATCTAAAATGGCTCATACCACATATTGCAGTTTTATTGGTATATTTCTTGCAAAAACACATAGTTTCTTAGGGAGTTGACTTTAAAAGATAATTATAGCACCTTTATATTTTATCTTAATCAGGGTTTCTGAAAATAGGCATTATTGACATGTTGGTACAAATAATTCTTAGTTTTACAGGAGTTGGGCCTGGGCATTGTAGGAGTGTTAGCAGCATCTATGGCCTCCTCCCTCCAAATAATAGAAGCACTCCCCAGTTGTGACCACCAAAAGCACCTGCAGATATTGCTAAATGTCCCAGGGTAGCAAACTTATTTCCATTTCAGAACCAGTGGTCTAAGGTATATCCAAGAACAACCACCTAACTCTATTGATAATCTCAAGAGTTATAAATATAGAGAAATAAAGAAATTTTGCATTGCTCTGAAGATGGATAACTATTCAATAAAATTTCATAGTTTTCTATGATTCCTTGATTCTGTAAAAAAAAATCTGCTAATTAGTAATCAAAATGGCTTTGTATCACAACTCTGATTGGAAACTTTTTATTGTTGCATTGTACTCATACTTTTTTTTTTTTTTTGGTGGTACTAGGGTTCCTGGAAGCCCTTCTACTTCCAGGCTACACTCCCAGACCTATTTTATATTTTTATTTGGAAACAGGGTCTCCTGTCTCCACCTCCCAAGCGCAGGATTACAAGCGTGCGCCACCACACCCGGCATACTCATACATCTTAATGAGTATAAGATGATGGAGGCATACATGCACACATCACTCATTTAGCCCTTCCCCAATTCCCACCCTATTCCCCTTCCTCTTCTCTCCTTCTCATGTTTGGCTTAGGGATTGACTTTGATATGTTTATGAATATACATCATCATGTACATTAGAAAATTTCCCTCTTTCCCCTTCCATCCCCTTCAATTAGGTCATCTTATTTGCTCATCTATGGCTTCTCTTTCTTTGTCCTAGGAAACTTCTACTTTTATTGCACCTATATCCCTGGCCCTTATGTGTGACTATTTTTTTCTCTCTTCTTGGGATTAAACTCAGGGGCATTCTACTACTGAGCCAAACCCTCAGAGCTTTTAAATTTTTGTTTTGAAATCAAAACTCACTAGGTTGTTGAAAATATTGCTAAGTTTCTGAGGCTGTTCTTGAAACTCCAATCCTCTTGTTTCAGCCTCCCAATAACTAGGATTATAAGTGTGCCCCACCAAGCCTGCATGTGTCATATTTTGTGCCTCCTAGTCTTACATTATTGTTAAATTCCACTTTGGCTTCCATGGGCGATAGAGCAATATTTGAGTCTCAGCATATAACTATATCTTAAAATTTGTAAGAATTTTATCTAATTTGTAGTTATGAAAGAATAAATATAGGACTGACTACATATAAGAGTGCTCAAGTAATTATTCATGGTAAAATAAAATGATCAAATTTAGGAAAATAAATGCAGAGTTAAATTTAAAGGACAAACAAAAAATAATATCCTGATGCTACACTTTTTGTAACTGTGTTTTTATCAGCAATGACAAAAAACAAACTCCTACTGTATATTTTTATTCATTGTTTTATTTACATTTTTATGGCGTAGATAGCTAATGTTCAGTGTTTTAAACTAAATATTTTATACCCTGAAAGATAAAGATAAGGATAAAGATAAGGATAAAAACCCAAAATTTTGTACTCTGAAAGAGGCATAAAATCATACTAGATATTACTATAAAGAGCATTAAATTCCATTAGAACTCAAGTCCCAGCAAGTCCCAGCTACCAATTGATTATTGAGCCTCCAGTCCCTCATCAATACAATGGGAATAATAATACAACTGTCTTGCCTTTCTTTTTTTTTTTTTTTTTTTTTTGGTGGTGGTACTGGGGTTCCTGGAAGCCCTTCTACCTCCGGGCTACACTCCCAGACCTATTTTATATTTTTGAAACAGGGTCTCTTAAACCAGAGTGGCTGGCTACGAACCTGCGCAATCCTCCTGTCTCCACCTCCCAAGCACAGGGATTACAAGCGTGTGCCACCATGCCCAGCTTCTTGCCTTTCTTACCAAAAGAGATGCAAATGAACTGAATCTATATTAAAGTCTTGTGAGAACTCTACATATACATAAGATCAATATATTCAAATATGACTCTGAATTCAAAACTTCTTCTACCAGAGGGTTTCAGTGATGCACGAAAATAATTTTATATTGTTAATGGGTGCAAAATAACCTTAAATAACCAACTTTCCTATTCTATTTTGTAGATATATATCAGTCAAATGCCTGGTTCAATAAATGTGGGCATATTAAAATGAATAAAATACTTATTCACAAATGCCATTAACAAATAAAAGCTTATATATTGCCTTACCAATTAAAGGTCGGGAACAAAACAAAAGTTAAATATATGATTTTCTTTGGAGTCTTTTGTGGTTTTTATTTATGTGTCTATGTCCCAGTGAAAGAACTAAAGTGCTGTTAGTGAGCAGATGTGAAACAGCAGAAGGAAACTGGAAGATGGAAGGTCAGGGAAGAATTATCCTTTCTTTCTTTCTATCAAGTCTGCGGGGCAGCCAACATCTGGGCCAGTATAATCCACAGGTGAATTCAGGCAGCAGGCTTCAAGACAAATTCACTCAGAACACTTGGTTTCACCATGTATCTTTAAAAAACGATTAATAGCATATTTAATCATAGTGTCCATAAGTGATTATCAAGTATTAAACCTCTTTTAATATTTGACTTGTTTTTTATCCTCAGCGAATTCTTCTTGCTTTAAAGAACCATTTATGCTAATGAGACAGAAGGCAAATGGGGGCGATAAAGAGCTGCCTAAGACCTTATGAATGCCTGCATTCAGCCTGTCTGTTATTATTTGTTTTGCAATGAAATTATAATACATATTGTTGAAAGAGCTACTCTCTTGCACAGACAGAATCACAGGGAGCTTCTACCAAAATTAAATGAGAGAAGCAGGGGGACATTTCTTTATATGGTTCCTCTTGAACATAAAAGAAACACAGTATACATCAAATCAGAGTAAGAAGAGCACATCAAAGAAGCAAAAAATCTGCCACTGAGCTGCAAATGTCCTCCTACATCAAAGGGGACCCAAGGCAGCAGGATAAACCTCCAGCTTGGGCAGACAGACCTGCACCCATCTGCTACTGTCCGTGAGAGCAATGCATTATTAAAGAAACAACGTGCAACCTGGTTGAGATAAGCAGTGGTCAATGAAATCCATGGAGCCAGTGACGAGGGGCAGCAAAAGGAAACAGCAATGTTTTCAAAGCTTGGACAGGACCAAAATAGAAAATAAAAATCTTTCAGGGAGGAAAGATAAAAGCTGTAAATAGTGCAGCAAAATGGGGCCTAGGGATAAAATAGGAGAAAAAGGAATCAGCAGCAGCAGTTCTGACATTTCCAACTCTTTTCAGAAATGGGCTTGGGTTTCAAAAATGCCAGTCTGAGGGATGAATTCTTCAGCTGAGAACGGACGGAGGAGTAGAAAGTCATCACCGTGAGACTGTGTGGTGCAAAGTGAACTGAATGGAGCTTGATTCTGCCCAGTGAAAACGCCCAGGTACACTTGTGGTTTGGGAACTCAAGATGTATGGCCAGTTTGAGTGAAGCCATCCTTGCTTATTTCTTGCAAAAGTACATTTGGAGCACTTCAACTAGTGTCTCAACTCTAAATAGTCAAGTCCATATAGTCTCCAAAATTACAGCAAATATTGACCTTTAAGGTAAAGCACATCTTTTCTATTTTTTTTTTTAGAATTCGGAAAAACATATTTTTAGAAATGTAGAAATATCACTTTTAGTTTAGAGTTTTAGTATTTATTTATTTATTCATTTATTTAGGCACTATGGATTGAACCCAGCATCATTATATCTCTGAGCTAAATCCCCAGCGTATATGATCATTTATTTGAAAATAGGTTCTTGCTAAGTTGCAGAGGGTCTCGCTAAGTTGTTAAGGCTGGCTTCGAACCCACAATCCTCCTGTCTCACCTCTCAAGTACTGGGATTACAAGCATGTACCACCATGCTTGGCTCTAGAGTGTTAGAGTTTTAGAAAAGACACATTTTTTAGAATATAGAAAAAACAGAGTTTTCCCCCTCTACATCTATCTCAGTTAGATTTTGAATAAGTAATTGCTAAATAGACATTGGAAAGGGATTGGAGAATGACCATTATACCTCAAGGAATGTCCATTCCTTGTACACACAGAAAATGAATGGTGGCTTTCTTTAAAGTTTCATTCCTCTTCCTTCTCCTCTTCCTTCTTCTTGGCAAAGAATATATGTATATATTGAATATATTTATATATTTGATAGAATTACATAGATTATATATATATACCATCAACCTTTACCTGTAAGATCAAAGCAGTAATCCACAAACTAAAACAAGCATAAAAATTACCTGGAGGATTTGTAAAAATTATGTTTGCTAGATCTTATCTCCAGAATTTTTGATTCAGTAAGTTTGGAGTCCTAGAGTTATTTTTTGTTTGTTTGTTTTTTGATTGAGTAGGTTGGAGTTCTGGAATTTAATTTCTTTTTTTTTTCGTGGTACTGGGGTTCCTGGAAACTCTTCTACCTCTGGAATACACTCCCAGACCTATTTTTATACTTTTTTAAATTTGAAAACAGGGTCTCTTAAGCCAGAAGGGCTGGCTTCTAACCTGCGTGATCCTCCTGTCTCTGCCTCCCAAGCGCGGAGATTACAAGGGTGTGCAACCACACAGGGCTGGAATTTAATTTCTAATAAGGTCTCTGGTGATGATAATGATGTTGCTCCAGGGACCATAGTTTGAGAACCACTGTCTAGGATATTGATGACCAAAGAAAGTATCTTTATAAGATGGTTCTACATACTTATTTATCTTTTGATGTATTTATCTCCCCAATTTTGTGGAATGAATTTAAGCCCCTCATTCTGATAAAAACTGTGAATAAAGAATTTATAAGTTTCCCAAAGAATTTGGGCATTAAAAGATAACCTAGCCTAGGCATTTTATAGAATGAGTTTTGAAGTATCTAGGAGAAACAACTGTACTCATAGCTGCAGACTAGAATTTTCATGGTTATAAGATTTATTATTTAGGAGTGCTTTCTCTACTGCTGAATTCACTATGAAAATTGCTTCATTTCTTTCCAAACAACTGTGTTTCACTCCAACTAAAAATTCCCCATAGAAAAGCACATAACTGGGAATCTACAAACATAAACTGGTTTCTTTCACAGAGGTTTTCCCACAGCCCGTTTTTGTCATTTGCATTATACATTAGGAGTGAGAATTAATGAGGATTTTTACTATCATCCTCCACAGATGCCCACAGAAAACCCAAAGTATCCAGCCACATCCATCATCGAGCAGGCTCGTCCCTTGTCCAAGCTTCCTCTTCTCCAGCCCACAGCATCTTCAGCTACTTGTCTGCTTTAGGCAAGAAATGGAGCCATATGTGCCTCTTCCTTCCCTGCCCATATCTAGCCAGTGTTTCTACAATGTGTGCACAGTGTGTGTGTGTGTGTGTGTGTGTGTGTGTGTGTGTGTGTGTGTGTCTGTCTGTCTGTCTGTCTATCTGCTGGGAACTAAACACAGAAACATTCTACCTTCTAGCCATAATCCCAGTGTTATTTTATTATTCATTTTTATGTACAGTCTCACTAAGATGCTGAGTGTGTTAAATTGCTGAGTGCTGAAGCTGACCTCGAACTTGTGGTCCTCCCGTCTCAGCCTCTGAAGTACTGGGATTATAGGCATGCACCACCGTGCCTGGGTCTGGGTTCTACCTTTGAGGGATGTTGAATACATATCTTCATTTTTCTTCTTCATCGATGCTGCCCTAGTCCAGAAATGCATCCTTGTTTATCCAAACCATTGCTGTACCCTTCTGAATAATCTCTCATATACGGTTTCTCTTCATTACCATTTTCTTTTTGCCTGGCTATTTGTACTGTTATTTCTAAGAAATGTTTCCCTGTTACTCTTTTACCTACATCCCCCCAAAGTTTCCTGCTACCAAAATAATGAAGCTTTTCTTGGGGGCTCGTGAAGCTCCTCAGGCTCAGCCTGGTCCCAGCTCACCTTCTTAGTAACAATTTCTGTTCTACATGTATTTTACATATACTTTGTGGTCTGCTATAACTTGCTTTATACTCTGTGCAACTTGTCCCTTTCTTGTACTTTAAGTATTCTTATATACCTCTCAAATTCTCATCTACCTCTCAAATCCTGTTGATCCTCCCTTATCTAGCTCAAAAGCCTTTATTTCTCTGCAGCCCCAATAACCTACTCACCTCTTGACTTATTCAAGCAAAATCTGCTTTTACTTCTCTGTAAGCTTCTTAAGAGCAGGAACCAGGTTTTAATTAATTTCATATTCCCAGCATTTCTATAACTGTGACTGGTCATAAAGAATTACCACATCAAATTGGATAGAAATTAAATCAAGATTTGTCATGGGGGCTTGGTTTGGAAGACTAGTATTCTGATGGAATGACAGTATTCTTCAAGTAGAGATTTAAGAACATGGCCATTTTGTGACTTAGATCAGGCTTAGCTGATTGAAACATGTCAGAGGAGCCTTGTGTGAGTGTCTTTTTCAAGTACACAAACAATATATTCAAAGGGGGCCGTGGTTAAGTTCATATGGTGGCATGGAAAATTTTCACACAGAAAAACTAATTAAGTTAAAAATTGAGATGTTAAATAACCCAATAAAATGGGCAATTGAACTAAATAGGCACTATTTTTGATACTTTTTTCTTGGTGCATTGTACTCATTCGTCTTAATGGAGTACAAGATGGTAAAGGCGTACATGCACACATCACTTGTTCAGCCCTTCTCTAATTCCCACCCCAATCCTTCCCCTGACTCCATTTAATGTTTGGCTGAGTGATTGACTTTGATATGTTTATGAATGTACATCATGTACCTTAGGAAATTTCCCTCTTCCCCTATCCTTCTCAGTTAGATTGCCTTATCTGCTCATCTCTGGTGTCTCCTTCCTCAGCTAGAGTTCTACGTATGACCCTTTTCTCCCTAGCTTCCACATATTAGGGAGAACATTGTTTTTTGTTTTTACTTTTTATAACTTACTAATCTCACTTTGCATAATGTTCTCCAATTTTTGAAAGAAGAAATGCAAATGGCAATTAATACATGAATAAATATTCAACATCTTTAGCAATCAGAAATGAAAACCAAACTACACTAAGATTCAATCTAACTCCATTTAAAATGGCAATTATTGCTGGGCATGGTGGCACACGCTTGTAATCCCCGCGCCTGGGAGGAGGAGATAGGAGGATCCAGCAGGTTCGAAGCCAGCCTTGCTGGCTTAAGATACCCTGTTTCCAAATAAAAATAAAAAAAACAGGTCTGGGAGTATAGCCCAGAGGTAGAAGGGTTTCCAGGAACCCCAGTACCACCAAAAAAGAGGCAATTATCAGGAATATAAACAATAATATATACTGGCAATGATGTGAGGAAATAGAAACTCACATATACTGTGGGTAGAGATCAGTATGGAGGTTCCTCAAAAGACAAGGAATAGAGCCACAATATGACCCAGATCTACCATTCCTCAGTATCTTTCCAGAAGAATTAAAGTCAGAATACTGTAGTGCTACATGTGCATCCAAGTTTAAAGTAGCACAATTCATAGTGGACAACCAACCTGTGTCCCTCAAGAGACTGATAGGTAAAGAAATTATGGTATATATACACACACTGGAATTTTATTCAGCCATAAAAAACAAAACCATGGCATTGCCAGGAAAATGGATGGAACTAGAGAATATTTTGTTAAGTGAGATCAGCCTCTCTCAGAAAGTGAAAGGTCATATGATTTCTCACCTATGTGAAAACTAGAGAGAAAATAGGAAATGAGACTGCAGATAAATGAGGAAAGACAAGAGTAGAATAGTGGGAGAAGATTGGAAGAGAGATTTGGTGAGAGCAAAATGAGGCTTGAGAAAGGAAATGGCTCCAATACTATTATGAAGATATCACTGCCAGTCTCACTAACATGTACGGGGAGGGGGTACATGTATGTGTGTGGAGGTAACAGGGTAGAATGAGGAAGAATTATATGAAAAGCTATGTACATGTATGTTTGTATCACATAGTTATACTATGACATATAACTACAATGCACCAAACTGTATTTTAAAATAATACATTCTTATTGCTTTAACATAAAAAATAAAGAGCACTTTGGCATCCTAGAAGCACCAGATAATTCTTAGAAAATTCCAGAGTAATATATACTAGTAAAAAGACATAGAATATAGCTTGCAACTTTGTCATTTCTTAGTTGTATGCATTTAAACACCATATTTAACTTGACTAAGCCTCAGTTTCCTCATTGTGAAACAGAGAAAGTAACGCCTACTATATAGATTGATGAGGAAACTAAATGAGAAAATATGCCTAAAGTACTTAGCACAATATACAGTACCTACCAGGCACACAATGAATAGATCTCAGAGTTAAGAAGACACGGGTGAGAATCAACCACTTTTTATGTTGTAGAAATGTGCATAGAATTTAGAAAGGCATTAGATATTTAGATAACAAAATTAAAATGCTAAACCAGGATGGGAGTTGGTGATAATGACAAGAAGAAACTGGATAAAAGTCTGGGCAAGTTCAGCCAATGAATATTTTACACACAGTATCTTGCTTCGGCTATGTACATAGGGGAGCTTTACCAGCCACAGTTAATTCTCCATTGTCTAGTTACAAGCTTTGTATCCCAATAGTGTTTCTAGTGGTTAAAGTTGTATTAATATACCTGCTGACTGAAGATCTAGAGCCTTCTTTTAGTTTGTCTGGTATTTTATTTAGTAAAATAAAGATATTTAAAAATACAATCAATTACCATGGCTTCCTCTGTCTCTTTCAAAATACCTAGTGCCAGGTTTAGACTCTGCAATAGTTTGGTAACAATAAGGCTAATGATGACAATACTAATTTACATCAGTGAATGGTTCAATTAAAAGCACATTTGATTTAATCATCCATTAAATTCTAAAAGCAGGTGTACAATTTATTGTTGTTGGGCTCTAATCCTCCACATTAAAACACAAGCCTTCTCTGCATCAAATGCAGCTCCCTTGGACTCTGCCTAAGACCATTATGTCTATGTATGTTGCAAAATTTGAATTCCCTTTTAATTATGATAAGCACCTTTGATTTATTTTCAGCTAATCTTATTATGACACAGGGACAGACATTTCTCTTTATACTTCTCTTGCAACTACTCTAGCAGAAACCTATGAAACCTTCACAGAAAAAAAGTCAAAGAATAGGTTTGTGGAAATGGATTTGAATGAAACACAGTTCTGCTCACCAACCTGCCATTAGGTAGAGTAGTAATAGATATACTCAGGGAAAGGCATCAGAGAGCTTATAAATATGCAGAGACAATCTTAGTTGAGGGAAAAAGGGGGTCTGGGGAAAAAGGGCAAAATAGAAATGCAATTCAACATGAAAAAGAAAGTGAAAAGGGCAGTAGCCTTAAAAACGTTAGGGGAATGAAGATGTGAGACAAGAAACCAAGACAACTGGGTCCCAGACATGACCTGGGTACACAGAGCTGGTTTAGTAGAATGGTTGCCTCTTGCTCCCAGAATAGCTATGTGAGGTAATAGTTTGAGTGTTTCATGAGATGTAAAAAAAAAAAGCCCTTTGTAAGATTTCTAGGAGGAAAAACACTGAACACTGAGAAGATGGGGAACCTTTGGCCTGAAGAGCTTTCACACCTTGATTAAAATGGACTGAGTGCTTTGTGATGAGAGCAGGAAAACTACCCTGCAGGTGATTTTAGGGTACTAACCTACCAGTGAAAATATTCCTTCACTCTGCAAAATCAGGCAATGATCTCTCAGAAAAGTGTATATCCCGTCAATATCTACAGCCACACACCTTTGCTACATCATGAGGTGAGAGCAGAGAGCTCAGACCTTCCATCAGCTGAACCCAATTTTGCATTTGATACAACTGTCCTGAACTTGAATTCAACTTCTTTTTCTCCCCACTATTTTCTTCCTACCCACCCCCTCCTAGTCCATGAATTGTTCTCTCTCTCCCTCCCTTTCTCTTCTTTCTCTTAATACAAAGACTGGCATAGTGGTACATGCCTGTGAGACCAGTACTTGAGAGTCTAAGATAGGTTCAAGGCCAGCACACAGTAATTTAGTGAGCACCTGTTTCAAAATAAGAATTAAAATAGGACTGGGAGTGTAGCTCAGAGGTAGAATGTTTCTAGGTCCAATACCCAACAATCTTGCCCCAAAAGAAAGAAAAATAATAATAAGAAGAAATATGGTCTCAAAAAGTAAACAGAAAGTTACCAGGAAGAAGTAGTTCTGGATCTAGCGTAAAAGTAAGGTAGATTCCACCTATATGTGCATCAGTGGATCTGAGTTCTTGTGTTGTTTTCCCGAGACAACTGTGTAACTTTGGAAAAATCATTCTACTCGCTGGACTTGACTGTTCTGTGCAAGGGTCAAGTGATATTAGTCATCTCTATTTTTTCTTTAAGGTATAAGAATTTAGTGAAATGATTAGAAACTCAGATTTAGAAATTATTTCTGACTTCATTATTAATTTGCTGCATGGTCTTGAACATGCTATGCAATTTTTGAAATCTCTATCCCCTCTCTGAAATATAAATAAACTATCGCCTATATCATAGGATTATTGTCAGGATTACATAAGATCAAGCATGTCAAGAATTTAGATTAGTGCCTGCCACATAGTAAGCATTCAATAAATACTCATTACTTTTAACCAGAATAGATTTTCGCTATGATCTTAGACAATTATTAATCATCAAGTTCAACTTCTCTGGTAGCAGATACGTAATTTCAAAAGTCATTTGCAAAAGTAATATAATATACCAAAGTGACAAAGCTCCTGTAAATTTCCCTCTATTCACATGTTTGTTATGTAGATCCTCTCCAAAGACTAAACAAAACAGACTAATAAAAATTTAATTCCTTTCTCAGAACCATAAGTCTTATTGTGTCTATTAAACAGATATTTGCAGGATTCTGTTGGTGGTTGCTGATGTGGTTATTGATTTATTTGGAAAGCCATCCACGTTTCTTTTGGGATTTATTTTCTGGAAAGAATAGACTTTCCTGGGATACACAAAACTGATCATGCTTGCTGGTCATCAAACTATTCTTCAGTCTAGATATGGTTTTCCTTGTGCCCAGTGGGCTATTAAGTCACAACCTTAGGTTCCAATTTACAAAGGAAAAAGAAGATTCTTAAAGATGTCAACTGGGGCTCACCTTTCTCTCAAGCTGTCAGGGTAGAGCAAGTGATATTGAAAAATCCCTGGCTCTAGAGCAGGTTTTAGTAAGGAGCAAGGCATTCAAACTGAGCTACCTGTTTCCTTCTTTTTCATATTTTATGGTTTACATGATGGGCCGGACAGCATATCTTTCTGCCAGACAGTGACACAGAAGTGTTGTGGTCAAGCTGACACAGAAGGCTCATTGAAACCAGTTTCAAAACTACGATATGTCCACCATAAACACAAATCTAGAATCTAAGGGAATCTTAGATGAATCTTAGAAAATCTTCGAGTGTGTTCTATGTGAGAATAAAGCAGTTAAAGAGATGAACCTCACTGAGACAGCAAGGGTGAGAACTCTAGCTGAATGGCTAACAGGTGATATCAAGAAATGAGAAGCTAGGATGATGACAGAGAACATTGGCATTTATTAACTGTGCTGTATGCGCCCAATTAAGAAACACTTATTAAACTATTTCAATGACCATAGAGGTAGGTATTTTCTTTCCTTTATATATGAGGACTTAAGGTACCACACGCCAAACTCATGTAGTTGCTATTCAACTGGACAGGAATCCACATGCGGTCTCCTTCCAAAGTCTCTGCTTCTCTTTCTGGGACCCTAATACAATAGAACTAAGGTGAATCCTGCATGTCCCACACTATTTTGTGTTCCTTTCTTATCCTATTTCCGGAAATATTTTTAGAACCTCACCCAGCATATTTATTCTAGACATTTTTATAGATGTTGGCAATGGAAGTTGTCAATTTTCTCTTGCCCACACAGGGCAGCCTTAGCATTCCCAGTAAATGAATGTGTATGCAATGAGACATAGAACTTGCTAATTGATCATAGTGTAGTTGAGGCCAAACTGTTTTGCGTGATAGCACCAAATTTGAAATGACCTTTGACACCAGCAGAAACTCTGCAGTTCAGGCATCAACACTACTTGCCAAAAAGGGACCACTCTAATGCAGAATGTCATGAATATTCATGGGACTCAGCATCCTGGAACATCCAGGAACCCAAGTGAGCATGTGAGTAGAAGGAGAAAGGGAAGACAGGCACAAGCGTGGTCACACCTGGCTACAAGTTTCATCAGTACCTCCTTGAAAGAGAATTGACAAGTAATATCAGAACTACATTAGTTTTTCCAATATGATATTCCGTAACATAATCTACAAATATCATGTTTGAGCTACTATGAAATATTAACCTTCTGACGTAGAAAATATTTAGACTCACCCAAGAAGTAATGGGGAAAAGTGGGGAAGAAACACAGGAGGAAACTGGAGATGCATGCAAAAAAGGAAGGCATTTTTGCGGGTCTGGGGATGGAACCCAGAGGCATTTGACCTCCAAGCTACATGCCCTGCCAAATTTTTATTCTTTATTTTGAAACAGGGCCTCACTGAGTTGCGAAGGGCCCTCACTAAGTAGCTGAGGCTGTCCGCGAACCATGATCCTCCTGTCTCAGCTTCCCAAATGCTGGGATTATAAGCATGCGCCACCAAGCCCGGCAAAAGGGAGACATTTTAAAATAAATATGATATTTTGGCAACAATCTTAAGTGTGATGTACACAAGTACGTTTTCCACTAACTGGTTTAGCTGAATCCCATTTTTGATGATCGGTTTCAGAACTTGGCAATTTGCCCATAGATCTATTCTCCATTGTGAATGAAAAGATGTAACTTGGTCAGGGCTTTCCACAGTTTAGAAACAACGTGACAGTTTTTAAATAGGATCTTGGCAGATCCTGTAGTTTAATTGGAGTGCTGGATTAAAAATTAAGGCTCAATTTAGCTCTGCTTCCAGTATCAGTCTATGTAGTCTGATGCACACCATCTACTTCTTGGAAAATACTGGGAGAAAACACTTGCTTGACTTCACTACATAGTTATTCTCTGGAAAAAAAAAAAAGCATTCAACCTACCTAACATAACTCATGCCACTTCCTGTTTGACAACTGTGCTATTTCTGTGATCTTTGTCTCTTAGCAGAGGGAGATTACAGAATGTAAGGTAAAGAGAGACAGGGTGGCACAGTGGTTGGGAGCATGAACTTTTCAGTTAGAAAAATGTTGATTATGGTCACTGCTGTGTCAGTAGCTCCAGGCCACAGGCAAATTCCTTATCTGTAAGCCAGAACTAATGGTTCCCAGCATGAAGGAGAGTTATGCGAATTAAGCAATATAATATTTAGCATTCTACCTGATACAAGGTGAGTGCTTAATAGGTGGTAGTCTTTAATGTAATACTATTAAAGCCAAATTGACTAGAATGGGATCTAATGCAACTCAGATCCAATTAGAAATTTAGTAAAAAATTAAAAACAAACAAATTTACATAGGCATAAATACTCATTAGCATACACAAAAAACAGCCCAGAATAAGAATTCGCTGACCTCTCACAACCACTGTACCCAACCCTGGACCCCACAGAAACTGTGAATCACAAAGAAGCCTTAGTCCTACAGACTATTTGGTTAATATTAGATTAAAAGGGAAAGAGTAGGTTATAAATTGTTTTCCATTGACAGCATTACCAGAGATTTTTGTACTTGTTTTTGCTTTTTGTTATGTTTTATATTTTTGTGGTACTGGGAGTTAAATGCAAGAACATTTTACCTTTGAACCCCACTCCCAGCCCTATTTTAATTATTTTTTTATCTGAAACCATGTCTCACTAAGTTGAGGAAGGCCTCATCAAGTTGCTGAGGCTGGCTGCAAACCTGAGATCCTCCTATCTAAACCTCCCGAGTAGTGGGATTAAAAGCTTGGTTAGAGGATTGAACTTTAAATCACAATATACTGCTGTCTTCAAATTATCTTATTTTTAAAATCTATAAATGGACATGTTCAAGAAATATCTCAGTTTCAAAATATATTTCACTTTAACTTTATTGCTGGGGCATTATTTTTTTTCCCCCTTTAGAAAAAGCTCTTATTCATCAATGTTGTGAACCACAACAGTTGAAGCTAGATCACAGGGTTTGGTTTGAAAATGATGAATGATGCATGCACCTTTACAGAAACCAATAGTCATTTTGGACCAGAATTTGTCATCTCATCTCCCTCCCCATCTATGGACAGAATGGAAATTTTTGTTTTTATTTTTGCAGACAGAAAATGAGAATGATAAAGGTCTGTGAAGAGGAGGGATCCTGCTGGGTTCCCTTGGCCACTTCTTCTTCTCCATTCATATGCCCAGGGCTTAAATCTTATAGTCAATAAAACCTGGGCTGATGTACACACAAGGATGAGAATCAGGTGTAAATGTATGGCCATACTACCACATAAGCAAGTACTCCAAAGACTGATGAAGAAAAACACTAGACTTTAGAGGTGTCCAGAGCTGGCCGTTGACCGACTCTCCTCATTCCTGTGTCTTGGCTGACTTCTTTGGATTCCTCTATACTTTCTTCTCATATTCTACTTTACAGGATAGCCAAGTGGTCTAGCTGTTAACCCATTGAGTTGCCTCTTTCTTTCCTATACATAGCCCCAGCTATTCTTCTCTACCTTCACCCTGCACTTATCTATCCTTAGATTGCATATTTGGTAATGAAGAGTTTTCTGTAATTCTAAAATTAATTTAAGCCATTTTACCCAGCATGCTTACTTACAATTGTACATCCTTCCTTCCTCTGTGACTGTCCACAGCCTTCCTTGTTTTCTCCTTGCAGATAAAGTGTGATAGAGGAAAACAGAGGGGGAATTATACAATTGACACTTTTGATCATGTTTTGAGTAGTTGAGGGGAAAAAAAGACAGACAGTTCTGGTGTTATTTTATAGGAACTAGGAACTCCCAATTATATGTAAAATATTTCAACACAGAATATTATCACAAGGTTTTTAATTATTTAGGCATCTTTATGAGAAAATACACTAGGATTTTGTAAGCCATAAACTTCTTAATGTGATTTGTTTTCTCAAATTAGCTAATCAGTCACTTAGCATGGCCTTAGAGAGTAGAAATCAAATACCCATTTGTAATGTCTGTTCTTTTTGTTTATGCCTTACTTCTATTTAAGCTTACAAGAAAAACTTAAGACTGAAACAAAAAAAATATGCACGTTGATATACATCTAAGCCTACATATGAAGGTTTTCCTACGTTTCCTATTTTCCAGTTCTCTTTATTGGAAAAAAATCTGTATTAAGAAAAACGTTTTAACTGATGGAAAGAAGATACTTTGGAAAGGTCTGAAGTGTTTGGCTGTAGCAGGGATGATAGGGTCTCACAGGGACACTAATGATGCTTTGGAAAGCCAAGGATTAGCATAAGGGCTTATAAGGAGTATAGGAGCTATCAGGCAGGTGAGAGCTGAAGAAAGAACCACTGTACTGCTAAATATAAAATAAGCTGCACATAGTGGCATACTCCTGTGATGCCAATTCTTGGAAGGCTGAGACAGAAGGATTGCACTTTCAAGGCCAGCCTCAGCAACTTAACAACGTTCCTCAACAGCTTAGGAAGACCTTGTTTCAAACTAAAAAATAATATGGGACTAGGGGTTAGAATGAGGGTAGAGTGTTGCTAGGTTCAACTTCCAATACCAAATAACATTTTATCACCCTGTGGATCCCTCTTTTCTGTTTTTGAAAGACATAGAGGATTACCCATCTGAAGATTTAACATAGCATATTTCTCAAGACCGGACCATTCTTCGAATTCTATGAAGCCCAAAGTGCCCAAACCAGTTGATTCCCTATTTTCCACCAAAGTTGGCTCCGAGAAACACAACAGACGTGATGCTCTGTGCTGGAAAGACTCAAGATTCCCAGAGGTCTAGGGCTGAACAAACCAGCAGGAGGCTGGGATGGGCAGGATTACTACAAGAGAACTTTTAGCACTTGGACTCTAAAATCTTCCACTTCTCACATTTTGGGAAGAGGCTTCTAAAGGACAGGATGCAAAAACTCCAACTAGTCGATATCATTTAACTGGGAATGTATTTGGCCTACAGTCCCCTACCCTGACAGCTCTTATGGCAGCCACCCATCCCCCACTCCCCTTCCTATCTGGATTTTGTGCCAGAAACTCAGCATATGTGTCTACTTAAGTTTTGAGAAGATTGCCCACTTTCATTATAGGATTTTACTTCAGCATTGGTAAGCTTTGGTAGCTCAGGAAAAGATGAAAATCACAGTACAGAAAGAGGACAATTTCAATGACTCCTGTGCCTTCTTCTCATTTAACATCACAGTACCAGTATCAGAGGCATATCTATTGCAGTGCAGAGAGTCACTTTTCAGGATGATAATGAAAATATAACTTGGCAAATGTAACAACACAAAACTCGTGAATTCCCTCTCTTCTGGGCTTGCAAGTCTGTAGCACTGGACGTGAATTGATCTGAATCGGTCCTTAGACTCTGATTTACTTTTAAACATCTTTGTCACATTTATTCTTCCCATACCAGACTCCGACCCTTTCCTCTCTAAACCTAATTCTCATTAAACTCAACTTTTAGTCCATGGCCTTTTCCACAATTCCCACTAACTTTATCCTAAGGGTCTATCTTTATTTCTGGCTTTTTCTCCCATGAAGAATGTTCTCACCTCCTCATTGAATAAAATTTTCACCTCTTTCAAGATCTCTGCTGACATTTTTAGCTCAAATTTGTCTTTTTTAAATCTCTAGCGTTAAACATATCTCATGTAGTATTTCTGGCCTTTTCTGGGTCACTGATCTTTATACATCCATTTTATCTGATGATCTATATAAGATAATTTTGTGCTTTGGTATCCTTAAGGTTTTATCTTGGGAAGGTGGTCTAAAATTTTACTCCAACAGGTATAGTCAGACTTGGTAAGGAGTGTTTTATTAATTTGATTATGGAAGAAGGGCACAAAATATATTACATGTTTAAGGCATTAGAATATTAATTTTTCAAATGGGCAAGATAGCTGATTATAGATCTCAACAAGATATTGGCTTGGGCTGGTAGGTGAAGGTAGCCAAGTCTAGAGAAGTTTGGGGGAAGGTTGTGCACAGAAATCCAGGATTATCTTGCTATATAGATGAGTTATCCCAGCTAATAGCCACCTGTGGTTATGTATGTATGTGTGTGTGTATACATACATATACATATATATACATATATATATATATACATATGTATACATATATATATATATACATATATACACACACACACACACACATATATATATATATGATGCCAGGTATCAGATCCCTAATCTCAAATTTTCAATCTTTCCCTCTTCCCCCTGAAAAGACCCTTCCTAGGGAGAAAGGGGATGGGGTGAGAATTTTTAACAAGCACCCTTGCTTTCTGATGCAGGAGGACTACATGTCATACTCATCCCTTTACCTATTTATTTTATTTAAGATAGTTAAAATAAAGATGGAGAAGTACATCTCCAGGGAACATTAGTGGCTCCTTTATGTTTATTGAAGAACTAGGAATTTGGGATATTTTTCTTCTTCATTAATCTTGCCAAACTATGATTGCTAACCCTCTGAGTCCTCAAGGAATAAAGCAACTAGACTTGGATAAAGTCCTGGGTCAGGTGGATTAAAGAATATCATTTGACCATTAGATCATTAGATCTCCCTTCATCAATTTTCTAGTCTTGAAAAACAACCTGAAAGGGAAGAGCTAATGATAGGAGATGCAGATGAATTGCTTTATGGTCTTGCTGCTTCTTCTCAAGCCGGGTTCCGTATCCCCAAAGAGCTGACCCCATGCTGCCAGTCTGGTGCTAGGTTTCAATATGGAGGACCACACAGAGTCCCAAATTGCCTCACTCCATGGCTGCACTTACTTTTCTCTCCTGTGTTCTCTCTGCCATATGCATGTCTCAGTCTGCCTTGTATTTTAGTCACTACATATGACTGCCTCCCCCTCTAGACTAACTCTTTGAGGGCAAGGTGCCTGTTCTGTCAACTTCACCCTGGCTTTCTGATAATGCTTGCGGAGTGCCTGGCTTGTAGTATGTGCTCCACGGCTCCCTGTATCAAAAAAGGAATTAGCAATGGCTTTTGGTATTTTGCGTATCGTTTTCTCACTTGGAGCTCAGAACACATCACAGGCGATGGATGCTTTCCAGAGTGTCTCTCCACTCCTGCAATCAGCAGCACTGTGCCACACTGGAATCCAGCTTCCTCGAGCCATCATGCATCATGATTGGAAACAGCCAGGCACCTTATGCTTTCTATGCCAGATGAAAAGATACTTAAAAAGATATATGCAAAAGGTTAGAAAGGGTCCAGATGGCTTGTCACAGAAAGGTAAACAACCTGATGTGTCCACGAAGGTAAAAAATAATGTCATTTTAAAATTGGAATGATGATAATGGGAAACCTTAGCAATTCTGGCAAAGTCACACAAAGCATTCAGGGAAGCCCTTGTCAGTCTTTTAGCATATGTGGAATGTTAGAGTCGCAGATTTTATTTCTCTCCCCACACTTCTGAAATTGCATTTGTAATTCACTGCTAGAACTAACAAAAAGACTAATTTTTTGGTGTATAATCCCCTGCAATCGCAGAAACGTGCCAACTAGTTTTCCCTGTCTTCTGCAGTACAAGATTGTGTTAGAGAGAAGCATAAACCAATTAAATGTCAGGAGCAATTAACTTCTGCATTTTTCACGCCACACGAAATGAGAAAATTTTACAGCACTCCCATAATTAAAGTTAATAAAAATGAATACAGAATTCCCCAATGACTCATAAGTCATTCAGGTTCCTCAGACCACAAAATACAAAGATTCTCCACCTTGCATGAGACTCGTGACTTCCCTGGAAATGTTACAGAGAGTGGGTCTCTTTTCATTTATCACAGCCATGTGTGCAGATAATTCATCACTCCATTCTCCCAAGAAATATAATGAGAGGAGAATCCCGATGGATTCATGAAGAGGAAGCTGGTGTGTTTCCTCTGGCCATCTGAGAGCCTGCAAAGCAAAGGGAGTTCTATGCTCACTAAGAGCAACTCAGTGAGGAGGTGCAAGAGGGGATTTAAAAAGTCAGAGAAAACTTTGCGACAAGGAAAAGACAGGTCATGTGAAAAGCCATTTTCACATTTACTTCAGGGCAGAGAAAAAGGTTTACAATCAAGAGGACTGTATCTTCATGTCTCTACAGAGAAGAGGTGTATGATGAGCACAAATGGCTATTTTTAAGCATCAAGATGCATATGTGTATAATGACAAATTATTCTATTTGAGGAACATCTTCGTACCAAACTGTACATATGCATGAGCATAAATACTCAGTGCTTCATAAGTAATTATAGTACAAGAGAATACTTTGCTAAAGATAAAATATATCAAAATTCAAAGTTCCTTCATTTTATTATAAAAACTGGATCCTATGAATGTTCAAGCTCATAGTGTGCTTGTAACCTAGCACATTAGCATGTATTTATTTATTTATTTATTTATTTATTTATTTAGTTAGTTAGTTATACAGGGGATGAAACTCAGAGGCATTCTACTTCTGAGTTTCAACTTAACCCCATCTTATGTTATTCATTTTATTTCATTTGAAGTAGGGTCTCACCAATTTGCAAAGGGCCTCACTTACTTGCTGAGGCTGGCTGCAAACCTGTGATCAGATCATCTTTCTCAGCTTCCTAAAACTGGAATTATCAGTGTATATTTCCACACCCAACTACATTGTCATGTTATAAATGAGTGTACTTCCTCTTTTTCCACTTTTAGGAGTATTTTAAAGCCTCAACAAGAGTTAAACATAGTATGAATACAGTGCACCAATAAAAAATTTTTAAAAAAGAGTTAAATATAATAAACTTTGTCAGAATAAATAACAGAAATACGAACTGTTTTATTATATATATAAAACAAACATAGCTATTAGAATAAAGGCTTAATAGAGAATTAAAAAAATTACTCCATGTCCAACTACCAGGAATAACTTTGACTGCCACTTGAAAATAATTTCAGATACCTCTCTTTACATATTTATAATTGGTAAAAGAGTTGAAACAAAGATGATAGATACAAAAAATACAGAAACCGATGTAATTTTATAAAATAGAGTCTTTTTAAACAGTGAATTAAATTTTAATAATTGGAGTTTATACCAATGATAAGAATGGAGATTCATTTGAATCAAAACAAATGTTTTGTAAAGAAGTATCATAGTCAAAATTTCATACTTTGAAATTAAGAATAAAATGCGAACGAAAAACAGAGGAGACAATTGGGAGGTGGAGATAGGAGGACTGCGTATGTTCGAAGCCAGCCTTGCTGGCTTAAGAAGCCCTGTTTCCAAATTTAAAAAAATATAAAAAATAGGTCTGGGAGTGTACTCTAGATTTAGAAGGGTTTCCAGGAACCCCGGTACCACAAAACAAAACAACAACAACAATAAAAGAGGAGAAAATAGTCATTGTCAGGAATGACAATGGGATACTACAGGTTCTGTATATTTTCAAAAGAACTCAGTGTTATATTATGAACAAATTTATGTCAATACATTTTAAAATTGCTGCATTGTAGTCATATATCTTAATTTAGTACAAGATGGCAGAGGCATACAGGCACACATCAGTCATTTGGCCCTTCTCCAATTCCACTCCATTCCCTTCTCCTTCCCTCCCTCTCATGTGTGGCTTAATGATTGATATGCTTGTGAACACATATCATGTACTTTAGGGAATTTCCCTCTCTCCCCCCATCCAGTCACTCTATTTGCTCATCTATAGCTTCTCCTTCTTTGACTAGAGTTCTTCCTATAACCTTTTTCTCCCTAGCTTCCAAAAACATCCAGTTTTTTTTGTTGTTGTTGTTACTGACTAATCTCACTTAGCATAATATTCAGTTCCATCCGTTTCCTTGTAAATGACATAATTGTGTTTTTCTTTATGGCCGAGTAAAATACCATTGTGTGCATATTCCATAGTTTTGTAATCCATTCATCTGTTGATGGACATCTTAGCTGGTTCCATAGTTATATGTTGCTATGAAAATAGATATACATGTATTAGTTTGGTATTTTGGTTTCCATTCTTTTAGGTACAGACCCAGAAGTGATATCGCTATATCATATAGTAGGTTTGCTCCCATTCATCTGAGGATTCTCCATACTCTTCTCCAAAGTGGTGACACTAATTTTCAATCCCACCAACAATGTGTTAGAATCCCCACTTCTTCACACCCTTACCACCATTTGTTGATTGTGTTTTTCTCGATTGCCATTCTAATTTGTGTTAGGTGAAAACTCAGGGTATTTTGATTTACATTTCTCTAATAGATTAATGATGTTGAACATGTTTATACATTTATTGGTCATTTGAATTTTATCTTTTATGAAGCATCTATTTAGTTAACTTGCCCAGTTTTATGACTGGGTTATTTATTTTCTTAGCAGTAAGTTTCTTGAGTTCTCTGAATAGTCTATATATCAGTCCTCAATCAGATTAGTAGTTGACAAAGATCTCCTATTCTATTCACTCTCTCTTGAGGTTCTTGATAGTACAGAAGCTCTTCAGTTTAATGCAATCCCATGTATTGATTGATCCTCCTTTTAATTTCTTGGGCCTTTAGGATCTTGTTGAAAAATTTTTTTACCTATGCCTATGTATTGAAGTGATGGACCTAGTTCCTCTTCAAGGAGCTGCAAGGTCTTTAGTCATATTTCTAGGTCTTTGATTCATCCTAAATGCCACTTGAGCAGGGTGAAAAAGTGAGGTTTATTTAAACTTTTCTGCATATGATTAACCAATTTTTCCAACACCATTTGTTGAAGAGGCTATCTTTTTCCCAGTGTATGTTTGGCCATTTTGTCAAAAATCAGTTGGCTGTAAGTGTGTGGATTTACTTCTGCACCTTCTATTCTGCTCCATTGTTCTATGTGTCTGTTTTGTGCAAATATCATGCTTTTTTACTTCTCTGGCTTTGTAGTATAGTTTGAAGTCAGGTATTGTGAGACCTCCTGCATGGCTCTTGTTGCTGAGAACTACTTTGGCTCTTCAGGGTATTTTATTGTTCCATATGAATTTAAGGACTGATTTGTCTATGTCTAAGAGGAGTGACCTTGGTAACTTTATGGGTATTTCTTTAAATCTATAGATCATTTTTGAAAGAATGGCCATTTTGATGATATTTATTCTGCCTATCCAAGAACGTGAAAGATCTTTTCTTCTCCTAAGGTGGTCTTCAATTTCTTTGTCTTATTCCTATTTTTAGGGAGAATTCTTGCAGTTTTTCCCTGTTTAACATGTCACTGGTTGTGGGCCTATTATATATTGCCTTTATAATATTGAGGTATGTCCCTTCTATTCCAGTTTTCTGCAGTGCTTTTTATCATAAGTGGGTGCTAGATTTTATTGAATAATTTTTTCAGCATCTATTGAAATGATCATGTGATTTTTGTCTTTGGTTCTGAATATGTGATGAATTACATGGATTGGTTTTCACATGTTGAGCCAGCCTTGCGTCCTTTGGATGAACTCAACCAGATCATGGTGTATGGTTTTCTTAATGTGGTTTTGAATTTTTACACACAATAATTAATATTTTAATCATTTAGACATGGCTCTACACAGAAAAAGACACACTTTGTATTCTAATTATTAGTGTTTTTTCTCTAATATTAAAAGTCAAGCTTTTTTTTAACATTTTAAGATCTACCAGGTTTATGTATTGTTGGAATACCCTATTAATGACATTTCTGGGTTTTCTGTATGATTTCTTTACCAATCATCTGGATAAGTGGATATATTATTTTAAAACACAGAAACAAAGGCAATGATCATTCAGAAATAGAAACTGGGTGGGTATGGTGGTGCACACTTGTAATCCCAGCATTTGGGAGGCTGAGACAGGAAGATCATGGTTCACGAACATCCTCAGCTATTTAGTGAGGCCCTTTGCAACTCAGTGAGGCTCTACTTCAAAATAAAGAATAAAAAAATAGGGCCTGAAGTGTGGTTCAAAGGTAGAAAGCCCCTGGGTTCTATCCTCAGTACTGCAAAAAAAAGAAAGGAAGAAAGAAAGACAGAAAATGTAAGCCTCTGAGCAAACTCAACTTTGTTGCAACAGCCTAATAAAGGCAATCAAAGCAGCAAATGTGAAATAATACAACCTTGATTAAGTCAATCAATAGGACTGATTAAAAAATAAATTTAATAAATTTAACTGTTGGCTCAGAAATGCAGTGGTAGCAGTTCTATTCTATTTAGTTCAACCTGTATCAACCAGGTCTTCTAAAATTATTTATGACAGATTTCATTCCTAATCTCATGTTCCCATACAAAGAGAAATTTAGATCAGGTAGGCAGGCTCTTATATTCCCATTTGACAGATGAAAATAATAATTCTGAGACAGTTACACAAGACCATTTAATATATGAAATATCCTGTATTCAAAACTAGACAGTCTGAGACTAGATCTAAAATCTTAAATACTTAGCTATTTATAGTGAATAAATGAAAAGAAAATTTTCACAGCTACTGAGCATAGCCAGGGGAAGTCTCTGGCCATCAGGCAAACCCCACCTTAGATGAAATCTTATTAAAAAGAACGTGGGCATGTACCTGGGTCCAGAGAACACTCGTCACCCCAGGTAATGACAGTTTCAGGGTAGCAGGTTTCATTTTCCATGCAGCATCCAAAAGCCTATATCTGTGTCAGAACTGATCAGCCCATCTTCCCTCAGAATCAAGGACGCAGCCAGGTGTGGCGGTGCACACTTGTAATCCCCCACACTTGGGAAGACGAGACAGGAGGGCCATGCTGGCTTAAGAGACCCTGTTTCCAAATTTAAAAAAATATATAAAATAGGTCTGGGAGTATAGCCCAGAAGTAGAAGGTTTCCAGGAACCCCAGTACCACCAAAAGAAAAAAAATCAACAATGCAGATCTGAAAAGGGGCAGCATTATAGACACCCAAGGCAAGACACCATGTTCTTTTACAGACTTGGGGCAGAGGGCAAACATGAAACAAACCAAATGTCAAAAGATGCACACAAGTCGCCTTAAGACAATTGGCATATGAGATCCTTGAAGCTGCATGTTAAACACAGTAAGTTTAAGATCTGATATAGGAAGTATAATGCTAGAATAAAAAAGGAAGTTAAAGAGAAACAAGGTAATTTGAGGTTGTAGAGACATCATAGACTATCACATATAAATTGCAAAGTATGTTTTTTTTATAATTAATCTACCCTAAGAGAAAATGAATTAGAATCAGTGTTAGTATAATTTAGTAATTGTTGAGGAATTAAGTAGAGTAAGATTGAAACTGAGTCTTTGTTTGAAAGTTCCTTATATCAAACTTTGGCTCTTTTTTCTACTTAACTGATCCTTTGCTTTAGTACCTAATACCATATCCTGGATCTTGCGGTATTCACTTTCAACCCTGTTCATGTGTTATCCACAGCGTAATGCTTTGCTGCATGTGTACATATACTGATGGCTTAACCAACTAAGAGTTGGGGAATTCTTGAGACCCAACAAGAATGAATGTAATGCTTTAGCAATAGAAGTACAAGATTTTGGACCTGAAAGAAGTTGGGTTTGCCTTAGAACTTTCCCAATCTTCCTGAGAGACTTCCAGGCAAAGTATTTCAAAGCCTACTAAATCATTTTATCAGCCACAAAATAGCAATCATAGTAATTCCCTTATAGGGTGGCTATCCTGGTTTCAATGTAAGGGCGTTTGTTATGTAAGAGGTTTTTTTTTTAATTTTTATTGGTGCATTATGTTCATACATCATATTGGGGTAAAAAACTTGTGTGTGCAGACATGCACATATCACTGATTTAACACCTACCCAATTACAACCCTATTCCCTCCCCTTCCCTCCCTCCCTTGCTTGGCTTAGTGGTTGACTTTGATATGTATAAGTACATTGTGTGTTTTAGAGAATTTCCTCTTCCCCCCTCCTTTCTCTTCTTTTAGGTTGTCTTGTTTGCTCCTCCATAGGATTTTCTTTTTCATCTAGAGTTCTTCCTATGACCCAATTCTCCCTAACTCTCACATATATGTAAGAGTTTTAATATATGATTTTTGTGGCTGGGAGAACATTTTGAAAAGAATAGTTTTCAGGTATCTTGCATCTTCATAACTTTGCATGATAACGGTATGACATTTGAGTCAGGCCTTTTGATTGATGGGGATGTTTTGAAAATGCTTGTTAGTTAGTTGAAACTGTCTCACTCATCTTGGGACACTAAGAGAGGCCTCAAAAAGTACCCTTAAAAGCAGTGGTTTCTTGATATTTACACGCTATGGGGATCACTGAGTCACTCAGAAACCTTTTGTGATTCCTCTTATCCTTCAGTTTCTCCAATTATAAAACAAGGACAATGATGCCTACCCTTCCAACTTTACAATGTTCTGTTACTCACTATTAATAGTATTAACAAATATTCATATTTTAACTCACTAGGTTTGTTGGAGCATTATAGTTATACATCTTAATGGATTACAAGATGGTTGAGGCATACATGCACACATCACTGATTTAGTGCTTCTCCAATTCCCATCCCATTCCCTCTCCTCTCCCTCCTTCTCATGTTTGGCATAGGATCATAGGAGGAACTCTAGATGAAGAAGGAGAAAACATAGAAATAAATTTTACAAATTCATCATAAAAGAAATGATTATTTGAGAAATGGAGGTAAATCTAAGAGTTAAGGCTGAAAAAATGCCTAAGGTATGCAGTTTTAGTTTTTCTAGGATCAGATGACACATTAAATGCAGAATTGTGTGGAGTTATAAGTGGCTGATGCTTCAAAAGAAATACTAAATACAAACTATCTACCTATGCAACATCAATACGCAGTCAACTTTTGCATCTGAACTCAGTAGCCGAGAAACTGGAGTGTAATTATATATAAATTAATTTGCAAGGTCCAATTGTTTTATAGTCCACACTAAAGATTCTCATTGCTAACCTGGGCTCATAAAATATATCGCATAATTCTGAAGTGAAATTAAAATTTATAATTTTTGTTCATAATTCTTTAAGCATCCTGGATTTTGCATTTGTTGTTGTAGATGGTTGCTAGAAAAATTCAATAAACAATTTTTCTTGAAAGTCTTTCCCCCAGGAAAAAAAATTTTAATGTTCAGTATTTTCTACTTTTCTATATAAACAACTGGCATTGAATTTAATCTTACTGCAGATATAAAACCCTGCATTTTAGTACATAGATTATCTAAACTATTTTCATATCTGCCTATTACTTAGAATATCGTATGTGGCATATGAATATGTGGTTTATAATAAATCCAAAGTGGTTTATGTATTTTTCATAGGCTTACTGAATGAATAATATATTTTTTAAGACAGGGGACTTCTTAACATTAATTTTCTCATAAAAACAGCATAGATTTATAAGTAGATACAAAACTTTCCTAAATGTGCCAGCTAGATTTAAGTCTTAACCACACTAAATTAATAGTTTAAAAATCAAGATGTTAGTCCTGAATGGAGTAAGGCAAGAAGGAAAATAAGCAACTAAAATAATATAACTTTTACTTGTTTCATTGCTTGCCAATTATGATCTCCACAGGAATATAGGCCATGGGTAAACCTGCTAAAAAAAGGCTTGAAAAGGAAAGATGCATACAAAATCAACTAATAGATTAGAAATAAAGAATATTCTTTTCTATCTAAGTATAAAATGGCTTGTCTTTGGGGAACAATTAGAAATGTCTGATTTCAAATCTACCCATTCATCTATCTATTTATTCTTCTATCTATTCTACAAATTGAACAGAGAACATGTATTGTACTAGTAGAAAGGAGAAGATGAAAAACTACCAGAAGAAAAGAAACTTCTAATCCCAAAGAATTGTTCTACTTTTCAATCTAATCAAAAGAGAATCTACAAATGGAAATTATTAAAAAAATATTTTATTTTGAAAGAATCCTATAAGTAAAGGCATGGACATATATAGATATGTAGAAATTCAACATCAAAGAAGCAGTTGGAATGTGACCACATTATTAATTTACTTTGTTGAGTCTTGAGGACAAGATTCCTTTTTGACCTGGACAATCGATCATATATCAAAGTCTCAGTTGTTTCTTATAAGATTCATATTACTTTGTTGTAATCATTATTTTTAATTTTGCCATTTTTAGAAAAACTCTTATATATGTACCTCAAAAATCTTTTCACCTTCAGAGGCCCTATACAAAGATTATTTTGATACTTGTCCATAAACACCAGCATCAGAATTGGTTAGCTCCACTTTCTGGGAAATTAAATAATTTACAAAAACAACTAGTTGCTATTAATCAACCCCTAGCTGGAGGAGCGATAATTATGTCCCACAAGTTTCTAAAGGAAAAGACTGGAGAATGGTATTTGGAAATGCCAGTGTAATCAAAGCTCAGAAATCTAATAGGGGAACTCAAGAGAAAAAAGTACATGGAAATTTTTCAAGGGTTGGGTGAAGTCCAATGAAGGTATTTATTTGATAATGAGAAGAAAACCTGTCATAGAGTGCAACTACACAGATTCATACCAGAAATTAAAAATAATAATCAGTCGTTCAAACTATCCAAAACAAAAATGAATATACATAGATTTCCACTATAGGGTCAACACCACTAATGGTCTTTAAGATTGGGGAAGATGAACTTTGAGGGTGAATCCCAAACTGCACAACATTTGTTTTCCTATAATTTTTACAAGATCCTATGTGAAGTTTACAAACATTAAGGTTATAAAAGAGAGAGCGTAGAAAGTGACAGGACTGTATAGCACCTTTATGATGATTGAATATTTGTTTCATTCAGGACACAGAAAGTGTAAAGGATCCATGCTGAACTGTGAAATGATGTGAATGAAACCATAAGCTAGAATCTAAAATAATCAATAATACTGTTACAGACTTAGTGGACGTACCCTGACCACCTTACTTTTGAATGTAGTCTGTACAGTAGAAATCATCAGTTCATTACCAATCTAAGGATAAGGGATTCTTTGTGTTTCTTCATTATTCCACTCTTCTTATTTCTGCATTATGGTGAGAGTAATAGGACAGCACAAGCTTTCTCTGAATCCTCTGGGAAAGACTCCTCCCTTTACCAATTTCAGAGTTATGGATATCTGAACTGAGTATATTTAAAGTTGCAAAAGTGTTCATTCTGGGCAGAAAGGAGAAACTCAGTCAACGTCATCCTTTGCTTATGTTATTCTTCAGGATGAGTATAAGATACTGTCCTAGGAGAATGGATGTTGTCCATGAAAGTAAATCTTCCTCTCCCATCAAAACACAGCCTGATCTAGCAAAGAATGAATTGCCTAGTGATGCCTGTGAATTTTTAATTCAATAAAACTCTGTACTAGGAACATAACAGCTTCCCTCTTTTTTAACTCATGATAAATAATACCTCTAGATTTCAGAGCAATAAAAATAATACCATATTTTGGCCTAGTAAGTTATGTACCTGTATTCAAGGTCTCACCTTGTTCCCATGAAAGTCAGGGAGAATCTTCTGTCTAGCACTGTACCTGCACTGTTGGAATATACGTTTGTTCTTCCAGAAAATGACTATTTGGAGTACATGAAATTCAAAGTAAATCACAGTGAGGGGCAATGCTTACTAATTGTCCATGACTAAAGATCCATGTAATGTCTGGTGACACGGAGAATTCCAAATAATGCTTCATCTCTCAGTGCACTGTGCAGCAATCAAATATACATTAAAGAAGGTCCGCTTTTAAGAGCAAAGGGTTGGCATCCAGTGCTGCTGAGGAGGCTTTTCTCAAGTGTGAAATATGTTACTGAATTAGCAGCAAATGCATTATTTAGGAAAAGGTTATGCTTTGAACATTGAAAGAAAAAGAAAAAAAAAGAAAAAGACATTGCTTCCATCCTTCCTCTTTAGCTGGACTTTCCTAAAGAAATTTATGCTTAATTCCCTCTGTACCAACCTTTCTTTTGGTATAGTGAATAATACAAAAATATGGGGGTGAAAATGAGATGAATCAGGGAGAAAAATCACTATTCTTTTATTCCATTTCCTTTCAAAAATGTGTTGATATCCTCTGATCATTGGTTCTTTACGAGACATGATGTGATATACTCTAGCTATGCATTTGAACACATTTGGGATGACAACGTTTCTCTTGACTATCATTCTAAACTGTCAAGAAGTCCCAGGGTAGAATCCCTACTGAAATATGAAGAGAGGGAAGGACTCAGAACCGCTGTGACAGAAGAGGAGAGCACCATGAACTTGTCAGTCCCCCTTGGATTTATAAGGAGACACTTCAATGAGACAGAGACAGAAGTGTAGGCAAGAAAACCCTGACATATGCTACATAGCAGATTCTAGCAAGATAGCATTCTTGGTGTGATTACATGTAGAGATAGTACTTAAATATTACTAGGAAACATAGATTGAACTTTAAGTGAAGATTTTGCCCGAAACAATCTATAAAAAATAACCAAGTGGGTTCTCCATCCTATGTATCCACCATCTTGTATCCCATTAAGATGTATTACTACAATGCACCAATAAAGAATTTAAGAAAAACCTTTACAAATTTTTTGTTCTTTTGATGCTACTTTTGAGTCTAGGTCATTATCCAACTGATGCTTTTGTCCTAGGCCACACCCTAAATCTACATTGGTTACTAGAATACTACTACATTTTTACTATTTTGGGTCCAAATTAAAGGGCACATATGATAAATTGGGCCTCTACCCCTAATCAAATTCTTCCACTCAATTATATGGTGTTATGCCATTCCCACTACATAGAAAACACACACATCCTCAGCCTAGCCTATAACTCAGCAACTAAACTTCTGACTATAACTGTTTTAATCATCAGGATGATGATTAATTAGTTCTTCTTTCAACCACTTTGAAGACAAAAGGCACCATGTGAGCATTTGTGATTAACATTCATTAGTATTCCTCCTCCTACCAGGAGCCCAAGTTTTTCCTGCTCACTCTATTATCACTAAATTCTTCCATGCAAACTCTTTACAAACATTAACTGATTAATGATGATCCTAGCCCATAAGTACAGTATTTAAAGGAGTGCTCAAGAAAGGAGATAGGGAAATTAGTCTCATTAGTTATACATTTCAAAATAATAAATGCAACAGAAAAAAATCATCGTATTTTATACGAAAATAAAGAAAAAGGAAGAAACGATAAGAAACCTTTTAGTAGGAAGATTTGGGAATGAAGCCAACTCTTAAAAGAGGAGGTGGAATAATAATTCCTTAAAAATTTCAAGTCACAGCTTGAGGTGTGCTTCTCTAGAGTGCTTAGAGGACAGAGTGAATGGAGAGGAAGACAAAGAGAACAAACAGAATGGGAAAATGAATTGTTAACAGTGGACTTCAGTGAAATCAGAATGGATCACAGAAGGCCACACAAACACATTACTTACCTGAATATATTCATGCCACAGGATAGAATATTCTGGCCATTCAAAATAGACCAGGCCAGATGCCCAGTCTCATATCGACTTAAAATGATCAGATAGTGAATTACCATCCTGCCTTACCACCAAGGTAAATGTTTAACTCTATCGTATATACCATTAATATCCAGCAGTTGCTTTTATTTAGTGTAGAAAAATAAGACTACAAATTAAAAGGAATTTCTACATCATAACCTAATTGGGACATGCCCATGTATACTACTACTATAGGTCACCCCTGACAAATAATGCATTTGCTTATGATATGAAAGTTGCAACAATTATAATAGAGGAACCATTTTAAAATAAAATTTACATACTACAAAGTAAAATTTTCTTCCAAAAAAGGTATTTCATTATATACATGTAACAAAATTGATTAAAAAAATGAGCTGAAAAAATACATCTTTATACTTTTTAGACATTTCTTAAATAGGCAAAAAAAAAGTATGACTAAAGACCTATGTCAGAAATACTACTTTTTAGAAACTATTCAGCATGGGTCAGTTTGTTAAGCCTTCTTAAAATTGAATGTAATGAGGTTTTAATTGAAGGAATCTTTTTCTTTTCCTGGTAAATCTCATTCTTGAAAGAATAAGCATAATTCACTGCTCTGAAACTTGGAGCAGCATTCAAAAATCAGAGCACTAGATTATCACTGCTGAGTCTGTATGCATGACTGTAACTTAGGAAAATCTCTAAAAGGCAAATGCAGAGGAAAGGGGGCATTTCCACTGATGCATGGCTCTAAAAGAATATGTAGAATGAGTCAGCTAAATCAGTGACTCCTGTAAATTTTTAAGTTGCAGCTTGGTATAAACTTCTCTTGGGTTTTGAATGGCCTAAATGCATTGCCAGTTGACTTGATAAAGGACAACTTTGTTTGGAGTAATTAAATGGATGTCATTGAATTTATTCTAGGGATTCAACAAGTCGGATGCTATAATGCTTAGTAAAGGTAGAAAAAATGGGACATTTTATTTTATGTTCTACACAATGCAAATTCAGATGGCAATCACCAGGTATATGTGGTCAGAGTTTGGCCCTTCAGAATGACCTTCTAGTAAGTTTTCCTAATCCCAAATAAGAACATTTTCTTTGACCTTCAAGGCTCATTTGAGTTTATCCACTTAAAAATAAAATTATTGGTGCATTGTAGTCATACATCTTAATGGGATAAAAGACTTGTGTAGACATACATGAACAAATCACCCAATTAGCCCTTACCCAATTCCCACCCCATTCCCTCCTCATCCTTCCTTTCCATGCTTGGCTTAGTAATTGACTTTAATATGTTTATTTAAGTACATCATGTGCTTTAGAGAGTTTCCCTCTTCCTCCCTCCCATCCCCTCATTTAGGTTGCCTTATTTGCTCCTCTGTAGGATCTCCTTCTTCATCTGGACATATCTATGTTCATAGCTGCACAATTCGCCATAGTCAAACTATGGAACCAGCCAAGATGTCCATCAACAGATGAATGGATTACAAAACTGTGGGATATGTACACAATGGAATTTTACTCAGCCATAACAAAAACCACAATTACATCAATTACAGGGAAATGGATGGAACTGGAGGACATTATGCTAAGTGAGATTAGTCAGTTACAAAAAAGAAGAAATCTGATGCTTGCCCTAATATGTGAAAACTAAGGAGGAATGGGTAACTGGAGTTTATCCACTTTTGAATTATCACATTATTTAGTTTGACAATAATTTTATGATACATTATGATATTTTCACTTATTACTTAAAATATAACTATATAACCAGTTTAAGAAATACTAATTCACTAGAGTAGTCATGAAAATTTTATGCTGTCTGCCACACATGATTTCAAAATATTTTAGCACAAATATGTATGTATCTTTTATGTACACTTATGTATTGAAACCGAATTGACATACTTACTCCATATTCAAGTTGAAAAGTGCCAAAACAGAAGTGGGCACATTTGGCTTTGAAATTAATTTCATACATTTGGGTTGAGCTATGAATTGTTATTGATAGAATAAGTCATCTTTAAATATCACAACATAAAAAGATGGTCTAAAAACATCCCATATCCTGATATTTGGAACAGTTATAATAGTTTGTTATCCATTCATTTGCCCAATAAATACTTACTAAGTTTACTTTTGAGCCCATTTATCAATTTATTTATTTATTTATTTAATAAAGTAATTCACACATTTATTCTATAAATATATAGTTACCAAGTCAATTATGAGCCAAACATTCTATGTGAGAAAATGCTAAAAATATCAATATGAATGAAACAAATTACGCACCCTCAGAAAACTAGTAAGAGTCCAATAAGCATGAGAGACACATGAATAACTGCCTTATTGTGGAAAAAAAACATAATTAATGCAATCACCCCAAATAAATAGTACAATTCAGAAAAGTAAGAACAGATATCTCTGAATCAATGAATTTAGGAAAGATTCTCAGAATGGGCCCTTGAATACGAAGCAGAGACTCAATAGACAATAAGAGCCACATGTGACTAAAAGAGACCAGAGTGCATGAGCACTTATAGGTGGTCCAGCAACACTGGATTATACTGGATAAGGTAGGTAAAGAGTCAGGTGGAGTAGGAAAATTATGTTGGGTTTTATGTTGGTTTGTCTTTCCTTCCACTCTCCAAATTGAAAATTATATAAACGTGTTTAAAGAAGAAAAGAATATGCAGGGTGTGGGGTACATGCCTGTAATCCTAGTATTTGGGAGGCTAAGACAGGTAGACTGTAGATTTGGGCCAGTCTTCAATAATTTGGAGAGATGCTATTTAAAAATAAAAAAAATAGAAATAAAAAGAGCTAGGGGTGTACCTCAGTGGTAGAATGTCCTTGGGTTGAATCCCAAGTACAAAAACAAAGAAGAATAAAAACATACTTTTTAGGTATGAAGAAAATAAATGTGCATTTAGTGGTGATGTTTGTAAAACAGTGTAACTCCAGTGGAAAAACTTATTAAAAGACGTATTAAGATGCAATATATATCATTCCTAACTGATGTGCTACTGTGCACTAAAGTTTTTTTTGTGGTGTGTGTATGTGTGTGTGTCTATGTATATGTGTGTGCACGTACATACACACACAGCTTGGCTTTAGTACTAGATCATAATTTGTGTGTGTGTGTGTGTGTGTGTGTGTCAGGGATGGAAGCCAGGGCATTCGACCCCCGAGCTCCACCCCCAGCCCTATTTTTTTTTATTCTTTATTTTAAAACAGGGTCTCACTAAATTGCAGAGGGGCTCACTAAGTAGCTGAGGCTGTCTGCAAACCATGATCCTCTGGTCTCAGCTTCTCAAGTGCTGGGATTACAAGGGTTCATCACCAAACCCGGCTCATAAATTCTTAAAGAGTATGAAAATCATATATTTTGCATTCTACAGCATCAATTCTGGTGCCTTGTACATAATAGATCTTAGATAATCATGTAGTAAAGGAAGATATGACTGAATAAGTTTACAATCAAATCGAGGAGACAAATACATTAGAAATTAAATAACAATAGAAATTAAATAACAATATGTAGCCAACACATTAGAACACATTAGAAATTAAATAACAATATGTAGGATGCCACAAAGCTATATGTCATGCAGTATGGAAACTTGAGAGTGTGTGATAGAAAAAAAAAAACACTAAGGGAAGAAAAATAAACTTTTCCTTAAATGATTAATTAAATTTTGAAAGAAGAATACAATATCAATAGATATACATAGCTCTAGGATGTTTGGATGAAAATTTTCAACTGTTGGGATCATTTATCATAACTTTACTGTAATTAATATGTAAAACTTGTTTTCAAGTATTAGTTAAAATATCTAATTAATAATAAATTTAAAGCTTTGCTAAGAAAATTTGGGTAAAGGAGCCCATGTTGTGAAATCTATCACCCATCAATCTAGATATCAATTAGCCTTGTCCTCTTCTATTACAAATGTATGTACCCCCAATGTTAAAGAGGTACCTTACAATTGGTGCTGATGCTCGCAAGAAAAACCTGATTGGGAGATATTGATAAGACCTCGCAACCCATTCCTTTTACTTAAAAGCAGACAAATAAAGTACTCTAATCAAAATATAGATGGCTATTTTGGTGATTCTTTTCATAATAAAATATGTAACCCATATTTTAAAATAAGATAAATACTCAATGTCCAGCATAATCAGTATTCAGGGCCATCTGGAATGAACAGAGAGTTGGCTAACTGGAAGCAAATATAGATGAGGAAACATCACTAAAATAAAAACATGACCTAAACTCAAAAGTGGAGACCAGAGTCAACACCACTGGTAGGCTTCAGTACGATCTATTGTCATCAGTAGATCTTATTGCTATCCTAACAACAGCCACACTGTGTGAGAGGACCAACATCTGTTTCATTTGGCGTTATTATTGTTGTGATCTAAACAACTGGCATTTACCACTTAGAGGAAAGAAGACTTATTATGGATCAGGAGATTTTGTCTCTATAGATATATTAAATGTTACTCTGATTGCCAAGCAGGAGATTTGGCTACAGGTCTTTATGGTATCAGGATGGGCAAGCAGAAAGAATAAACATTCAGATCAGAGCAGCAGGATGCAACTGAGTGCTTCCAGAACACGTACTGCACAGGCTCCCAGGGACTAACCTCTAAACATGGCTGCCTCCAGATCATAGTATGATGTCTGGGAGACATCTTAAATCCATACTGTTACAGGGTCATGCACAGTTATAGTGGCTGTGGACAGCACAAGCAATAGCCAACTTTAGTTTCCCAAGGGAATCACTGTATGTCTAGGATAGACTTCTAATGACAATTTATCACACAAAGTAAAAAGGGAAAAGAAAAAGCCAACAGCAAAACTGATCTTCTGCGCTTTCTGATGAAGGGACCTTATGGACCAAAGCCATGGAGGCATAACGTAGGGATGGATTTATACTCACTTGCCCCAGCTGTATTCTTCATGTAGGAAAAAAAATGTTCCCCAGGTTCTTTCTATGAGTGAGAGCCTGCTCTCGGGAAGAATTCACCTATGTGTAAAACAATGGAAGCTGCACAGACAGGCAGAAGCTACATACTTAGGCCAATGACTCCTAATGTGGTATATCTAGCATATAGCACCAATTCCACAAGCAAAACAGAAATTCAAATTCTGGAGACCCTATCCCAGAATACTAAATCAGAAGCTGTGGACATGCCCCCAAATTTGTGTTTTACAAGTTCCTCCATGGGATTTTTATGCAATGTGAAGTTTTAGAACCAAAACTATAAGCATTTCCAGGAAGAAAATCATATGTAGATATAATTCATTTGTCACCATTCATTATTGAGAGGTGGCCACAATTAGCAAAGTGTAGTACTAAGTTTTTTCCTAAGGGAAAGTGTCTTTATATAAACAGCAATTTATTTATAAATTTATTCAATCTGGCTAGGTATTGTTCTGGGCACTGGCTGAGGAAAGAAAATTAAAAACATAGCCTTCTATTTGGGAATCATACAGACTAGTGTGACAATAATTCATCTTCCCTATGCCTCTCCTTTTCATCTCAGGCATTTTAATATGTTTTTTAGTTATTGTGCATTAAATTGAGATGACCCATTAGTTACAAAATAGCTGCCTAGTTCAACTTATTGATTTTAAATGGAAATTTGCCAGTGTTTGTCATTCATTACAATATAATGCCCTATTCTATTTTATTGAAGCTTTCCTATAATGAAATAAAAAGGCAACAGCTCTGTTGATTAAATATTAATCCCAATGGGAGTTGTAAAAGCTACAGGAATTAATATTGAACCACAGAGCCTTTTACTAACAAGGATATGGATGCTCAGGCCACCTCATGACTAAACCACAGGGCAACTTTCAGGAAGTAACAATCATTTATTAATTAATCTCTAGGTTTCCCTTGTAAAGGGGTCACAAATGAGGTTTGGAGACATGCGTTGGCAGAACCTAAAGCTGGCGATCAGCATCTCATGAGAAGCCTGATAGGAAAATTAGAGGGAGTTTCAGTTCCTTGTTTGTTTGTTGACTTGTTTCATTCATTCATTCATTCATTGTTTTCTCATTTGCTTGAATGCCTAGCTGCCTTAAACTCCTAGGACATGGTAACAGGTTTCTTTTAAGATAAATTAATATGTTGGATGTGGCAGCACTTATTTATTTTCCTGCTATGAAGGTAAATACACAGGGGAGCCCAGAAAGGGAATGTATTTGACATGGAGTCATATAATCCATCTGCCATGGGACTTGTGCCTGCATTAGGGACAGTTTGGTTTCTGAGCCCATCAAGGGGAGCCCTTTTCTTTGCTCAGAACACATGGAAAGTTGGCCTTTTCCTTCTCAGTAGTCTATTAAACCTCACTAGGTGGAATAGGATATAGCTAACATTGTCTGCCTAGAGGTATATTCTCACTTATGTGAATTTGTGAAAATGTCTAAAACTATTATCTACCTTATGAGAGGTCGAAGAGCTCTGGATTGTGGTTATATTTTATTAAAGAGAAGACTGGATATCCAGGCCAGCAATGAGAATAGATGACAGGAATGAAGGAGTTTTGTGTTCTGGATGAGCTGTCACCCCTAATAAATATGATATCCCAAGCCTGGAAGAATAACTTTGATTCTGATTTTCTAGAATAATAAGAATTCTAGATGCATAAAGGGCTGGACTTAGATATCTGGGTAGAGAATCTGGAGAAGTCTCAGTTTGATTGGCTTATCAACTGAGCCTGTTATCAGATTAGAATCAGGAGGAGTTTGTAACCTTGTAATTATGCCAGCCCTTTGATTAAAAATATATTTTCCTGATTACATTACTGGCCTGAGTACTTGTGGCTTTTCTGAAGGAACAGGAGGCACATGTCTTCAACCCTGAAGCATTATAAAGTTTTTTTTTATCTTTTTGATGATAAGCACAAATCCTGTGGCCCCACTAAACCACATGAAACCAAAGCGCACATACTTGGCCATTTTCTCTAAATGGAACCACCCACTGCTCTTCTCAGCAGCTTTGAGATCCTAATCGGTAGCTGGTATTTATATTGTTGTCTTCAGATACAATGACTACCACTTCCCTAGACAATAGTAGATTTCAATCTAAGCATCAAAATACATGTTTACCATAATCACAAAAGGTGCCTGCCTTTAACTGTGCTGTTATTCCTCTCAAAGCTCAGGTTCACAACCTCAGTATACAGAAAATAAGCACAAGAGATTATTGTCTGCTTAACTCCGTCAGTGGCCTTGACTCACACCCTTGATAGATATTCCAGAATGCTGTTGTTTTTTTTTTCTTTCTCACTCTCTCCCACTTTTATGTTTATTTTATTTCTGATGACTTACCCTCAGGCTGTGTGTCTGGGAATTGGAAGGAGGACAGTGTGTTTCTCAGAGTGAGTTGCCAATCTGTCAGATATCCCTGCAGCTCTAAAAGTTTTCCATTAACTATCTTTAAGACACATCCTAACTTGCAACAGCTCATCCTGGCTGCTTTGTGTTTGATGTCACAGGGTCCAGCCCCAACCTGAAGTTAAAAATCTGTATTATCAGGACTTCTGGAGTTTTCCTGAAAGTTAGGGTTTACTGAAAAACTGTCCACTGGACTAACCTTAGGACAGCTGTTCATTATTTTCATGAGGAGCTGGGAATCTCAGGAAATAATTCTTAAGGGCCTAGCTTCCAAAGCCCATTACTAACTGTCTCTGGGTCTCCATTTGTAACAGCAATGAGAATAATCCCAAATTGGTTGCAGAAGGTACTTAAGGAAGTGACACCTTGCCATTTAACACAACAATAAGAAGATAGGTATGCTCTGAGTAGCAGGGTAGAGATCTATTTGGACCAAGTCTTACTGGTGCTAGGGCTAATAGTCAAAGATGCTGGATTTAGTCAGTGATGATTCCTTAAATGATTACCATCAACAAAACAGGGGGCTGAGTGCTAGAAATAAGCATGGTATGGATTAAGAAATATGATGTGAATTAAGCTAAAATATGCACTTAAGAAACTATAAATATATACAAACCATTAAAGCTGAAGCTAGAAAGAACTTTGAAGAGAATCTAATCCAATGAATCTGAACTTGGCTGAATATTAGAAACTAGAAAATAGGTCTATTGTTGGGACTTAGCCAACTGTATTGCTTGAAAACTTCATTTGTTAGATTTTAACAGTCAGTTAATTTCAAAAACCACTGTTCTAGAACAGTGGTTTTCTAAAAATTTCACATGGTTTAGAATTTTCAGTAGAATTTGTCAAAACAGAGGATATAGCCCCAGAAATTCTGATTTTGTAGGTCCTAGTTTGAGCTCAAACCTTTAAAACTATAAAAACCTCCTGATGATATGGATACACTGAAGCAAGTGGTCTGAGGTTCACGCTCTTAGTTCCACCTCTGAGCCAGTGGTCTTCAAACTTTATTGTACAAGGAAACAAAAACAATATAGAGTTTAAAAATAGATTGTTCTGCCCTGACCTCTAGAGTTTCTGACTCAAGAATTTGCATTTTAATAAGTTTTCAGTTGGTCCTGCACTATAAGAACCACGGAACTATGCCATTTAAGGATGGAGAAGTGTATTGCAGAACCATTCAAAGTGATTTTCAACACCTCATCTCTAACATCTTCTTTGCTTTTTATAAGCATGGCCCAGGTTATGAATTCTTGATACAGAGAATCTCTGCTGTGAATATGTGTGCCATCCCTTTGTTTTATAGATAAAACTTTGATGTTCAGAATGGAATTAAATTAACCATAACCACACGGATTTGGAGAGTAGATATGTGGTAAGTGACTGCTATACATCCCATCTTATAGCAAAAACCCCAATAGGAGTTCTGAGAACAAAACAAAATGGCAGAAGACTAATCTCAACCATTACTTGATTTTCCTAGAACTGGAGAATTGAGTGACAAAAAAAAAATAGCTTCCATGGTACAGAAATAGGAATAACATGTATGTAAGATTAGGAGAAGATCCTTAAGAGAGATGGCATGATATTCTTCCATCTAGATTATAATATCAGAAACAGATGATTTGATTATAATTATGTAAATATTGAAAAATAAAATTCAACTGATGACCTTTTCATATTACAATTTTATTTTCTTGGTCTTTCCTCTATTTTTATAAACAAATTTGAACATCATTATATTGTCTGAATAAATAGAACATACCACTAATAAGTACAGCAGAGTGTCACAGGCAGAGGCAGTAGCAGCAGCAGTATTATAATAAACTTCCTCCTATCTCTGCACACAAATTTCCAAACACCTAATATTAATGAGGAATGATGCACAATAAACATAACCCATTACCTACTTGCACTAAATTTTTCTATTTGTCCCATCAAATTGCAACATATGTAATGTAAATGAAAATTGGGCTTACGTATATACCCCCCTTTCTCACTATGTGTAACGATGTCACCAGGGGACTTTGGCTGTAATGTTTCACTCAGAGCGTATGTGCAGCCATCCCATTAATAGCATCAACATGTGTCAGTGTAAAATCAAAGCCTAATTGGTTGAGTTGCCTCTTTTTTTTAATAGGATAGTGATTCATACAACTGCCACCCTTATGGCACAGATGTAGGAGTCTCTGTTATCAGGCTGAGTAATACCATATTTCAGTGTGCTAAATTGCAGATTGAGAACCCCAAGACAATTACTCTACTTCACTCTGCTAGGCATCTATCCATCTTCCACCAGCCACTTACCTAGAGGTTCATGTTGACTCTGAAGCATAATTAATAGACAGAGCGGGTTCTTATTCACACATTACTGAACGAGCATGTGTGTTCCAACAGTCAGGCAGTCTGTATGCCTCATAAAGCAGATTTGATTTTTGACTTATTGGTGTTTATGCCAAGAATTTGGGAAGTTGAATCGTTGACAGATAGCACCATGTTGGCAGCTTTAAAGCTGATACACAGATTCGTGTCTGACATTAGCTATCCCTATGGAGAAATCTCTAGCACTTACCCCAGCCATGCATCTGTAAGAAACTTTTCAAAGATTTGGTGAAAATCATCATGATTATAAAGCAGTACAAATACATTAAGGAAATTTTCAGTCACCTTCCCTCCAACCGATCCAGGAGTCTAACTAAATAGAGTAGGATTGCTCAATCGTGATATTGTACTCCATCACAATATGGTACTTACTGAAATTTGACCATGTCTTTGGTCCTAAGTATTCTTTTCTAGTCCCCTAAAACTGAAGAAGTATTTGAATCCAAGAGCTAAAACATTAAAGTTCACTGACGACCAAATGGTCAAAGTAAACCAAACCAAAGACTTTTCACATCTTAGAAGAAAGAACAAGTCTAAATTTCTCATGCTAAAACAGCCTACCTCCAATAAAGTAACTTCTTTGAATTTGTTCCTGCTATATTTGAATTAGAGGATGCACAGTCAGAAATTGGGGGAAATTAGATTTGGGTCTGTCTTTCCTGCCTATGTGCTTGCTGGCTTTCCTTAAAAATGAACACATTCTGCCTGTGTGGTGGTGCACGCTTGTAATCCCCACGCTTGAGAGGCAGAGACAGGATTATGCAGATTCAAAGCCAGCCTTGCTGGCTTAAGAGACCCTGTTTCCAAACTTAAAAAAATAAGTTTGGGAGTGTATCCCGGAGGTAGAACACTTTCCAGGAACCCCAGTACCACCCAAACAATAAACAAACAAACAAACATATTCTGCTGGGTGTGGTGGCACAAGCTTGTAATCCCAGCATTTGGGAGTCTGAGACAGGAGGATTGCGGTTTGAGGACAGTATCAGCTACTTAGTAAGGTTCTTTGCAACTCAATGAGACTCTGTTTCAAAATAAAGTATAAAAAAATAGGGCTGGGGGTGTAACTTGGAGGTAGAATGCCACTCGGTTCCATCCCAAGTACCATAAATAAAACACACACACATTCTGATTCTACAGTGTGGGATCCATATGGGTGAAGCAACATCTCAGGGTCCTTTTTATAGTCCAATAGCTACATGTCAAAGAAATATCCTTGGTAAAAAATTCAAGAGATTTCAAGTTGCAAATTGACTGCCTTTCATAAACTATTATAGCTTGGGATGTATCCATTCATATCTCTAAGCTTCAATGCCTCATTTTCAAAATATTCAAAATACTGGCTTGGGAATCATATGACAGTGTAGATTAAACATGAAACTCTAAATGTGTATATAATATATTACACTGGTAAGTTCTCTCCACTCTTGTACAGATCTGACATTCAAGAAGGTGGCAAGACATGTGTTGAGGAGGAAGACTTTACCTTTTCTATTTCACAAAACAGGCTAATTACCAATTGCAAAGTTAATGATTATTAACTGCATGGTCATGCCAAGGGAAATATAGTAATTTCTACAACCTGAGAATTCTTGACTTTTGTGATTCAGAAAAGAGAGAGATGAAGAATTAGTAATATTTTGCTTAATGTAAAAAAAGTTGTCATTACACCAAGTCACTGCTCTCTATATTCTAAGAGGGCATCAGTATCCTTGAAGGCTCCTGCACTTCTATGGTATGTAATGAGATAATGTCTACCTGGGTTTCTGAAGAGTGTGTAGCTGTATACAGAATAGAAACCAACACGCTCATCAGCAAAAGCAAATGATTACTATGTGAAAACGTATCCACAACTTTACAATGAACTATGCAAACCTCTTCAATTTAAAGCTCCTTGAGGAAAATAATGCCCAATGATGACAGCTAAATTGGAGTGCCTGTGGGTTGAGACAGCCCCTGCCAGACTCCCCAGGAGCCCAGGACTACACAGCTGTCCCTCCTAGGCCTACTCTGTGTGATCCACTGATGACTGACAGAAGCAGCTTGGGAAGGCAGGGGTGTCTCCCAGCAGGTAGAGATTTGGAAATATATCCACCTACCTCCAAAGAGATTTGCAGTCACTATTTCACTTTGGAGAAACTGTGAGACTAGATAATACGTTGAGGAGCCAACACTTCAAAATCTCCCATAGAATCCTTTATGGAGAAGTTTTTCCTGTTAAAGACATCTTGCTTCCTGAGTTAACTGTGTCTGGTAGAAAAAGGATAGAAGCTCTAAAACAGAAAAACATTCTCTACTCAAATCTTAATTTTCCGTTAGATACTTAGGACATGCTGTCACAGTCTCTCTCTATGAAAAATTGGGATAATTCTATCCCCATTTTGATTAGAATAAATATGTATAAAGGATTAATACAGAGTTCAGCATTTATAATTCCTTGGTACAAGTGTTTGTTTTTATTCATTAAATCAATCAGCAATTATTAACTAGCTATGTAATGTATACTAGAATTTGGTGAAGGTAAAGGACTTCCTGATCTCACAAAACAGATCAAAAGGTGGAAGTTACAGAGATTCAGTGATCCTACAAGAGAATTGCTTTTCAACTTATTATTTAGTTTATTCAAAGTTACTTTGTTATCTGATTACAAATTAAACTCCCACCACAAAATCATTTTCCTTAACAAGTATCCCTAGTTTTATTTGCAACTCATATTATGTATGGCTATTTACCATATTATCAAATAAGGGATTACATACAAAGTCCTGTGCTTTGCAAAAGGCTTAGCAATATTCTTAGTCTCTATCCACTAGATGCCATTAGTATAGAACTGTTAGATTTAGCAAATATAAATACAGTACATCTTATTTAAATTTGAATTTCAGATAAATAATTTCTTAGGATGAGTATGTTTTATGCAATATTTGAGATATACTAAAATTATGTGTAGCCTACTGAAAATTCAAGTTTAACTGGGCATTTTGTATTTTATTTGGTAGTAGAATCTCCCCACTGTGAAACTCCAAAATATCTATAAATGTTGTCAAATGTCCATGGGGCATAGGACAAAACTATCTTCATGGTATGACCTACTGTAAAAGAAGATTCAGCAACAAGAAGAATAGTAACACAAAATGATGATCCCAGTGAAGTAACCTGTGTATACGTACTCAGAACTGGGCAATTCTCAGTTAGGGTGAGCCTGCAAATCCTTCTGTATACACATAGGGAAGAGAGTACACAATTAATAGTCTGGAGATGACAGTGATTAGCTTCACTAAACGTCCATTATATGGAGACCCCTGCCCCAAAGATGTCCAAAATGCACTTGAGTTTACATCCCATGCTCACTTCATACTTCCCCATAGATCAACCTGCTTAGGGATACAAAGCTAAAAATGCCTGGAAATCCCATTTCCAAAAACTCTTATCCCTGGTATATTTTTACCTATGCTTGGAAGATCCACTAGAAATAGAATATGAGATCTTTGAAAGAAAAAAAAAAAACCCAGAGGATACATCTCCTTCTCTGTCTAGCTCACCCATGGGAAGCTGACAAAAACTTGACAGCCAAATGAAAACTTTGCTGAAACACTCTTAACAAAGGGGCTGTTTTTATGCATTCTAAATGTATTGGAGATAACCATGCAAATGTAATATGGATTTCAGCAAGAAAATAGGTGCCACGTGCAAAGGAAAATGCTTCTGTGGTGGTAGTTTCATTTGCACCCAAGAAACAATAATTTGGTAGAACCTAAGTATTAAGTCAAGAAGCAATCATCTTGTCAGATGAGAGAATCTTGGGAATTACATGCCAACAGCCTGGTTTATGGGCTGTGGCTCCAAAGCCCCCAATGGACAGAACATTATGTGTGTGTGTGTGTGTGTATTTATACATGTATATAACTCTATATATATATATACATATATATATATATATATATAATTGTTATACAGCACATACATAAAATTTTAGGGCTGAGAAAGATATTGGTAATCCCTTTATCCAGTGTCCTTTTTGAACATATTAAAAGTTGCCTTCTCCAGATGTCTTAATGAGCAAAAGAAAATAGAGGATCCAAACTGCCATGAAACAAGGTGGTGTGGTGATAGAACTAGGTTGTGGCTTCCAGAGTTCTTCTGTTACGCCATAGATGTTAATTTAATGCTAGGCTTCCACCCGTGAAATGCAGGAAAGAACCACACAGAATGAACCCAGTTCAATGCTTGGGAGAGTCTCTGGCACAAAGATGTGAATGATATTCCCAAGGGTGCGGGTATCATGGTGAACATCATAAAAATGCACCCAGAATAAGCTCTTTTAGAGTTACCAAGGGTCAGTTCTGAGCAGTGAAACACGAGGCAGGAAAGAAATTAAAGCGTTGATGTTTCACATTGATTGATTGATTGATTGATTGATTGTGGTTCTAGGGATAGACTCCAGAGGCATTCTACCTCTGTACTATACCCATAGCCATTTTTTTGTTTGTTGTTGGTTTTTTTATTTGTTTTGAAACAGGGTCTTACCAGGTTTCTCTGTGTCTAAGTTGACTAGGCTGTTTCTGAAACTGTGATCTTCCTGTCTCCCAAATACCAGGATTATAGGACATAATACCAATCCTGGCCTTTATATTAGGTTGATTTTTACAAGTGGGTAATTCTTTCATATGTAAAGAAAAATGTCAAGGAAAAAAATGCTTTATTTTGGATAGTATCTGCTATCCATTCTAACAAAATATTTGAGGCAAATTTTGCAAAAATTCTCAAAAACAAGATGTAAATATCACATTGTACATCTTAGAAACTAAAGCTCCCCCAAGTGATGTGTGCAGTGTGTCGCTATCACTATAAGCTGCAATATAATGTGAGGCTATGATGCACCAATAAAAGTGCAAAAATAAAAATATACACTAAAAATCACATTTGATTTTGCCAAGTATGCTTCAATAAAATAAGTAAAAAAGAAAGGTCAAACCCCAAAATGAAAATGGCTTTGAATTCCCATACACTAGAAATGTTTTGAAGGAAATTTGTATTACTCCTCCTGATTATGGTTGTTTTCAAACACAACATAACAAGGCCTTGCAGAAGGAATCTTCTCCAGCTCTAACATATGCAAAAACTGAAACATATAGTTCTACATGGAAGGGACCAAGACTTGTAATCATCCAGACCACTCTGGGCCTCCTAGAATCCCCCCAAACTTTCCCCTTTTTCTTCCCTGAATGTTCACTTATTCCCTGTCCTGCTGCTCACTATGCCAATTAGCACTTGCACACCTGCATGAAGGCACGTCATAGAAGGCATGGCCACGTCTGTTATGAAGCACGAAAGAAAGTCACTACTTAGTACATTAGACAAAGAATCTTCATTCTTCTTGATAGAATTGCTTCTGATGAGATAAAGCAGCATCTATCTCAGCTTAGCCTTTCTTCCCTTTCAGCCTTGTTTTGTTCTTCATACAGAAGCCACTGATTTTCAACTAACCACAATTTATAGCATGGAAAACCAGAGCTACTCTCAAAATGGAATCTGTAATTGCTACCGGAGAGTTCATTTCAATGAAGGTATTAAGCTTGTAGGAAAAGATGGCTTTTGATATATGCTATGTAGTGTGAGTGTGTGTGTGTGTGTGTGTGTGTGTGTGTGTATGTGTACTTGTGATAAACTATACATTGTACATGGACAGTAAAAGAGGCCACTAAGATTTGAATTCCCAACAATTTCATTCCCTAATTTCTAAATCCAAAAGTTGTTTCTCCTGATAAGTATAGTTTGGCTTCCTTTCCCTCTGCCTATAACATTTTAACCAAGATCTCCCAACACATAATTCCAGATATAATGTATACACTTTGGGGTTTAACAATCAAGGTTCTTCAAGCTAATTAGCTTGGTTAATTAACATATCACTCTGTTTCTTTCAAAACTCATTATGCTTACAAAAGGCCTACTGGACCAGCAGAAGAGGAATGAAAATAAATTAATAGGGAAATATCACTCAAGGAAAAAACATTGTTTACCAATTGAAAAACTAATATGAGGATTATTGAAATTCCCGAATGACTTTCCATTACATGGTCTTAATTCAAAATCATTTCTGAGGGCAAAAATGAGAGCTATATCTCTGTTAAGATCTAAGAAGTAGAACTAAATACAAGTCTTTTGAACATGGGGAATAACCTTAAAAAAAAAAAACTCAGTCACTGTTGTTTGGTAATCTCTCCAATGGAAATGAACTAAAATGGTGGTTCAGACAGATTTTGATTTGTATATTTTTCTGCCACTTGTGGAATTTACTTAGGTTCCCACAGATTCCGTTTATTTATCCATGAAATTGTAAAATGGCATTGATCATATGGGGTTCATATTGAGTTTGAACATAAGGGTTTGTGTGTAGATTAAATAACAATCTACACATATACATACATATATATAAATATATATGTAGATTACATATATATGTGTGTATGTATATACATGTGTATAAAATATATACATGTATGTACATGTATCTTTATCTTTTGCTGCTTAGCATATATCTGGCACAGAGTACACATCTAATAAGACTTTATTACAAATAAGATGACTCTCAGAGTTAGAATTATTAATATGTGAATAGGTAATTTGAAAAGAAGAAAGCAACTGTCAAGTAAGCCAAGTACTGAGAACAATATTTAAATACAAATACCACTATGGCTGACTGGAATTACTTGAAAAATACAGATATTGACTCATTCAGTGAGGTAGAAAGTTGGACTTCAGACTCAAATTTCTGAGTTCAAGAAATTGTAAAACCGTAACTGCTACTGCTTCTGCAACTTATGTCTTGTCTAGAATCAGATACAATCAGATTTTTAGACATCTGAATATTTTAACCAGTGGTAGAACTGTTTGTGAAATGAAATCCTCTTCAGAAGCTGGGTGTACCTCCTGTGACCTATTTTCTCCCTAGCTTCCCCATATTAGAGAGGGCATCAGAAGCGAACAAGGAGACAAAACTACAGATGAGCAAATAAGGTGACCTAACTGAGGGGGATGGGAGGGGAAAAGAAAATTCTCAAATGTATATGATGTATATTCAAAAGCATATCAAAGTCAATCACTAAGTCAAACATGAGAAGGAGGGAGGGGAAAGGGATGGGTGGGAACTGGAATGGTGCTAAATAAGTTACGTGTACATGTATGACTCTACCATCTTGTACCATCTTGTACTCCTTAAGATGTATGACTACAATACATTAATTTAAAAAAGTGTTTTTAAGTCCTAGCTTATTTATTTATTTGTTTAATATATTTTTATTGGTGCACTGTAGTCAAACATCACAATAGAATACATGACTTCTGAGGGTATACAAGCACACATCATCCAATTAGCCCCTATCCCCTCTGTACCATTCCCTCCCCCTCCCTGAACCCCATGCTTGATTTGGTGATTAACTGATTAATTTGTTTATGTATATCCTGTGTTTTGAAGAGATTCCACCTTCCCCCATCCCGTCCCCTCTGATTGGTCACCTTAATTGTTCTTCCATGGGGCCCTTTCTTCAACTAGATCTCCTCCCATTACCCATTTCTTCCTAGTTGTTGCATATTAGGGAATGTGTGCATGTATGCCTCTACCATCTTGTATTCCAGTAAGATGTATGACTACAATGCATTAATTTTAAAAAATTATGCATTAATTTAAAATGCATCAATTTAAAAAAAAATTAAAGAAGCTGGGAGTAAACTGGCTGCTCCAAGAGTTTGCCACTTCAAGTGAAGACTTGTAGTTATGTCATGCAAAACATCCCCTCTGGAGACCAGAAAACAGAGCCCTCAGCCAACTGCTTTCTCCATTGGCCTCATGTTTGCTTCTGCAGAGAAACTTAAGCAATGGTTCTGAATCATTTACATTTAATTTTCCTTTGCTCTACACACTATTTATCATCCCTGAAGGCATCTGAGCCTTCTCTCTCTCTCTCTATATATATATATATATATATAAAACTTCTCAGTCTCAAGAACTCTGAGATTCAGTTGCATTTTTCACCACTATGCTGAGAGCTGTCTCATTAGCTAATAATTATTTCAATAACTCATTAGTTAAATTAGTTATCCATGTATGGTGTTATCCATACTAATATATGGCTCTCTTTACATTGATCCTTTTGTTTGTCTATATCACCCGAAAATAAAACTCTCCTTGTGGAATGTGAAAGGTCTTAGTAAAAGCTTGAGTGCTGTAGAATAAACTATAATCAGAGTAGACTGTATAAAAGTATAAAATTTTGGTTGTGTTTAATAAATATCTTGGACTTCTTTAGAAAAAATAATTTTAAGTAAATTACTTTCTTTTTTGTTGTTTGCAGTACTAAGGATTGAATACAGGGGCATTCTTCTTCTAAGCTAATTCTTTATTTTGAAATAGGGTCCCATTAAGTTTTGGACAACCTCACTAAGTATAATTTCAAATTATAAAAGTGGGAGTAAAAAGAAGACCTGGTAATTTTTTTTTTTTTTTGCGGGTCTGGGGGTGGAACCCAGAGGCATTTGACCTCTGAGCTATACCCCCTGCCCTATTTTTTATTCTTTATTTTGAAACAGGGTCTCACTAAGTAGCTGAGGCTGTCTGCATGAACCGTGATCCTCCAGGTCTCAGCCTCCCGAATACTGGGATGACAAGCTTACGCCACCACACCCGGCTTACCTGGCCTTTTTAAAAACAGGCCTACATACCTCCCAGTGACATAGTAAGCAAGGGTTTCTATGACCATTATGTCTGTCTTGTGTGTGTGTACGTGAATTTTAGCTATACACAGAGAACCTGTGGTCTCATCCTCACACTGCAGAGATGGTTTCCAGTGAACTGCAGTGATACATGGACTATGTCATCATGGTGAACACCCATTCCCAAGTGCATGTGCTTACAGATGTTTCTATTGATATTTGAATGATCCACCCAAAAAGGTATTTATTTATTTATTTATTTATTATTATTATTTTTTTTTATCAAGGACATGTCGGGATCCCAGCCTCATTTTTGCAGTGACATCCAGGGCTGACTGCCACTTCTAAGTCACTCACAGAGGTTTCTGATGACTGCATATGTGTCTTGGCACCCATCATTTGGTATCAGTTCAATATATTTTGTGTTCCATTGTGTGCTCAGTACTGAACTGCCATTGAGAGGTCTAGAAACAAATCAACCATGGAGTTTCTATTCATAAGAAATGTACATTTAAACCAGGCATGATGGTGCACACTTGTAATCCCAGCACTCAGAAGGCTGAGACTGGAAGATCCCAGGTTCATGGCCAGTCTCAGCTACTTAGTGAGGCCCTCTGAAACTAAGTGAGAACCTGTTTCAAAAATAAGGAATAAAAGATAGGGCTAGGGGTATAGCTCAGAGGTAGAATTACCCTGGGTTCAATCCCCAATACTGCAAAAAAAAAAAAAAAGAAAGAAAGAGAAATCTATAAGAAAAAACAAAATGAAATAATTTAAATGATATGTTTAATTATTAATATAAAGTAAACAAAATTTTAAGTAAGGAAAGATGTGATTGGGGTGGGGAAATTTTAAATGATCAGAAAAATGACTCTTCTAGGAAGAGTCTGCCTAGGTGACAGATGGGATTTGCTTAGATACACATGAAAAATGAGTTGACATTGTTTTAGATGAAGGAAAACAAAGAGAAAGATTCAGTGGAATGAACGTTTCTGTTGTAGGTGCCTAGGAGCCTAGAGACTGACTGGATGATGGCAGAGGAGAAAGAGGGAGAATGAGCAGCTAAGTTTCAATTCTGTAATATCATAAACCCATAGAAATTATTGTGTGTGTGTGGGACCAGATGGAATCCAGGGGCATTCTATCTCTGAGCAACACCCTCAGCCCTATTTTTTTTTTCATTTCTATTTTCAAAACAAGGTCGCATTCAGTTGTGAAGGGCCTCACTTAGTAGGTGAGGCTGTCCCTGAACCTCGATCCTCCGGTCTCAGCTTCCTGAAGGCTGCGATTATGAGCGTGCACCACCACGCTTGGCTTACCCACAGAAATTCTGTATTAAAAAGACAAAAACAAATTGTAATGACCACATGACATAGGCAAACTGGGAAAACAAAAGATGGTGATTTTAGAAAAGTAACTCTATGAAATAATTTCCCAGCATAGAATTAGTGAAAGGAATCATAAAGAAGCATTTTGCCTCATAAATATTTAAAAGTATAAAACAGAAAATCATCATAAATAAACATAGGAGTCTAACCAAAAAAGGGAAAACCTAGTGGACACTGATGTGGCAAAATGATATCCCTAATGTATAAAACTAAATACTATGTAATATACAAGAAGCACATGTAAAATTCAACAGGATAAATAAGATATGAATGAAAAAAAGATTAGCAAAGTACATTCATAGGAACTCAGTTGTCTAACAAAGATATAAAAACATAATTATATATGAAAAACATAGTTAATATATGTTATGTTTAGATATAGAATGACCTTCTGAAGAGCTCACAATTGATATTTGGAGATTATGTGATTGATTCATGAGGATTATAATCCCAGGAGTGAATAAATCCATTATATTATATTTTCCTGAGTGATTGATACCTCGTAGGCCTATAGAATTGTGGCTGGAGGGGTGTCCCTGGGAGTAGGGTTCTTCTTCTTGTTCCTACTCTTCATGATGTAAACACAGCCCATATGTTTTCCCTCCACAATCGTGAACTGAGCCCGAAATTGTAAGAAAATTAATCTTCTTTCCTCTAATTTATGTGGTCAGATATTTAGATTCTGGCTGCAAAAATCCTGCTGGATACAATATAAACACTAATCCTTTTAATAGTAAGAGACATGCAGTTTAAAGCAGGATGACACTTTTCACCAGATTGTTCTAGGTAATACCTGACTACTAAATGAGATATAGTTAGACAGGCAATCCTACAAATCCAGTAAGTGGTAAACACTGGGACAACATTTCTGGAGAACTGTTCACCAACATCCATCATAATCCTTTACCATGTTCATTCTTTTCATTTGATAATTTTTTCTTTGAGAATATATCCTGACTAATGAATTGGGCATAAAAGGATCTCTCACAAAGATGTTCATCATAGGACTGTGTGAATTAGTGAAGAACTTTGAATGGCTATGAAAAGCTAGAGAAATTTCTACACACATTTTGACATGCCCATGTGATAGAATTCTATTGATCAATCTAAAATTTTGTGAATAATTTTTAAAACATGAGACTATTTTGATAAATAACAAGTAGCAAAAATAAAAGTGAAGACTCAGAAGTCAAAATGATTGTCACCTCTTTATTAGCCTCCTACCTAAGGACTAACTACACATTATCAAAAAAGGAAGAATCTAGTATCTGTTGCTCATTCACTCTGCTCTCCCTCCTCTGCTAAAGTCACAATCAGTCTACCTGGAGACCCAGGGCAGAATCCTGGTTGGCATCCTCAATTTCTTAATTTCTGTTCTCGCCCAAAAGAAATGGTCATTGCTAGACATTTCCTAATCTTTCTCCAATTTGTCACCATTATTATTGCAATATCAGGATATTGAACCACCTCCAAAAAAAAATTGTAACTGAATATCTGAAATAGTCTTAAAGCTGTTTCCGTAACCTCAAGTTTATCTCAGTAAAATATGTTTTATAAATTTTGTCAAAACATTCACTCCAAAATAAAAATCTGGGCAGCCACAGTGGTGTATACCTGAAATTCCAGTACTTGGGAGGCTGAGGCAGAAGGATTACAAGTTTGATGCTGGCATTCTGTAACTTAGTGAGGCCCTGTTTCAAAATTAAAAAAAAAAAAATGTTGGTGAGGGCCTCACCAAGTCCAGAGGACTTGCCTTGAAACTGCAATCCCCCTGTCTTCCTCCCAAGGACTGAGATTACAAGTGTGAATCACTGAGTATGGCTGACTTTTTAAATTTTTCTACAATGCAATTAATTTATATCATTAGATGTATTACTTTGAAGAAAAAAAGAAAGTTACCTCTTTTATGGAATTCTCCCTAACCTCTTCCAAGAACAGGAAGTATTAACAAGCTAGCATGCTTTGTTCCCAGGTATTTCAAACTGTAGATTGCAGTCCATGAGAAGGTACAGGGAATTAAACCCAGGGGCATTCTACTATTAAGATACACCCCATCGATATTTTATTTTTTTATATGGAAACAGGGTCTCACTAAGTTGCTGAGGCTGGTCTTAAACCTTCAATCCACACTCAGATTTCCTACTCACTTATTTATTTTTTTATGTCGCTCATATTGAAAATGGCATACATTCAGACTGCTTGGTGCCCTCCCCTCCCCTCTCCACTTCCCCTTCCCCATCCCAACTGTATTCATACTTTTACACATGTTCAAAAATGTAGCTCCTCCATTAATCAACCTCAGCCTTCTTCCTCTCCTACCCTTCCATTCTATCTTTGCTGAGGTTTCCCCTCCCTTGTCTGGAGTCCCTCTGGTATTTTTAATACTCCCTAGTTTGGGCATATTAAAGAAAACATATGTCCCTTCTCTTTCTGTGCTTGGCTGATCTCAACATAATATTCTCCAGGTCTTTCCATCTTCTTGTGAATAACATGATTTTGTTCTTCTTTACAGCCAAGTAGAATTCCATTGTTTATTTCCCACAATTTTGCAATCCATTCATCTGTTGATGGAGACCTAGGTTGGTTCCATAGTTTGGCTATTATGAAATCTCAGATATATGCATCTGAGAATACTCTGAACACAAAATGATACTACTCAATGTGTTTTCAGTGAAAGTGTACAAGAATGTACCATGCAGTGTCAGTGCTTTGACTATTAGTCAATCTCAGATCTTCATCTAAAAGTACATTTTTCCAGAAAGAGCTGAAGACAGTTTTACTTGTTTCCCCTAAATATTGACACCCGGGCTTGGACCAGTGATACAGCTTTATTCTAAAACTTTAGAATATTATTTCATCTTACTACTAATCACAAATTCTTTTTCATTGGAAAGTTATATTCATTCTTATAATAAGATTTCAACATATACTTCTAGAAAATTCTAACTTCCTGTCTTAACATGAGACTGAGACCAATAACAATTAGCCATTCTAATCAATGAACTGGCAGAAGAGAGATGAGAAACAGGAAAGCAGCCCCAGCAAAAGCAGGACTTGTAGGAAGAATGTGATTTCAGCACCAATTTAACTGCATAATTGTATTTGTGAATTAGCACATTTTAATTGTTTTTATTAATTTGATAAATTATCTCATATTCCTTATGTATCTGTTGCAGTCAGAGGGTGTACTTGCCTGTTGTCTATTATTATATCCTTCTTATATTAATGCTTGATAAATGAGTAAATTCATTAATAGAATACAATAATGCCAACTAACTGCCTATGGTCAAGGGTTTCAGCAAGATCTGGAAATATTGACCCAACTTCTACTGTTGGGTCATTGGGCCAGTGGCACCTCAGATCTGATTTTAACCCACTGCTGCAGTGGGACACATAGAGTGGAGTCCATCCTGTAAAGAGACCAAAAACAGTAGTAAGATATCATTGTGTTCTGTATATTCAATGGGCAAAATGGGCATAAAAGGCTCATCTCTAAGCTGGTCAGGTTCTTCAGCCTTATTTATGCTTCTGCTGTGCAATTTGAACTACTTTGATGTTGAATTTTCACCCAGCGACCCAGGGAAATATAGAAGCCTATTGACCAAATTCTTTATCTTTAGAAGTAGCTTATTACTTGATAAGGTTTCATTTCAACATAACAAGACTCTACTCTCAGATCCTGAAAACCCACCCTTTCTTCTGCAATGCTACACCAACTTCATGCATCGCCAGCCCCATAAAGTAAATCCAAGTGGTCTGGAACAGAAATTTCCCACTTACTATAAGATCAAAGCAGTCTTCAAAAAGCAATTTGTAATTTCACAGTGATATCACTGTAGTTTAAACGTGATTTGACTTTTTTTTTCCTTAATGAAGCCCTTTAACTTATAAATTCAGCAACACTAATTATTCCACATAAGAAATAATTAGTGCCCCCTTTCTTCCTTTCTTCTTTGTCTAATTAATAACTTGTATTCAAGCTGATAGGAAAGGTTACAATGTCAAGTTGTTCTTTGTAATTTTTTTAAAATTGATCTGAATATGTTCCCTAATGGGAGGTATATAGCTTTAGAAAAGCCCCTTTACATGTACTGAGCACCAAGATTATTTTCCTGAAGCTAAGAGGCCCATGAAAAATACTCTAACTTTTCCCTCTGCTATAATCATGGTGACAGTGGCTTGCCATAGCAGGTGAGAACGAACTTGTAGAACCATTACATGTGCCAAGTGTAAGAAGCTATGTGCATCATAAACAGACAACTTTATATCTAGAACGGATCTTGCAAGTTGTTTGTTTACATGATTCAACATTCTCATGTCACAGGGAAGGAAACTGAAGACCAATGATAGTCTGCATAGTTTCTTTAGATATTCAAAGAAACAGTTGTATTAAAATTCACAGTTATATTTCAAAACACAGAGTTCTTTCACTAAATCATTGTGCCCATCTGGAATGACCACTGATGATTAAATTTGCAAAATATAAAATTAAAGGGATTTTCTTTTTAGGGGGTTCTTACAAGTTAGCGTTTTTCCTCTGGTAATCATACTTGGGTATCATAAACTCCACACTGAAGCAGCCACTTGGTTCACTGGGCAAGATAATATACTAAGTATCATTAAACTAGAAATTTAATTATATGTTCTTTTGACAATTAATAGATAATTTTGGACACCATCTCACTTATATCATGGAAACTTTATTCATAGAGGACATTCTTTAACACAACATTCAAAGACCTCAAGAAGGTTTTAAATCCAGGGATAGTAGTTAGAGGTTTAGATCCTCTGAGAAAATGCTAATACAAAAGGCTAAAATTCTAAGATGCTTTACAGCCTTTTAGATCCTTTTCCATCACTATTCTGCAAGGCTAGAAGGATATCTAAAAAAAAAAAAAAAAAAAAAGAAAAAGAAAAAGAAAAGAAAAAAAAGTTCCCAGAAAAATTATTTATTTTGCTGTGCTTTACAAAATGCTAGTATCAGCAACCCTCCCCCCATTCTATGCCCAATTTACTTTTCCTTGAAATAGAAGTATTAATGGTTGAGTGTGCTTATTGCCATGAAAATACTTTGCATGGATCGACAAATGTAACCCCCAGATAGACTTACTGAAGTTGATGCTGTTATCATTGCTACTACTTCCATTCATAGAAAGAAAAACTAAACCTCAGAGAGGTAAAATCACTTTGCCAATATTCTGAATGATAACCATGGTAACTTGTCTCCTAAAACCTCGCTTTTCACTGTACCATGTTTCCTTTGCCGCCATCTACACAACCAAAACTATACACACACCACTTGTAGCCACAGGTAATAACAAAACTAAAGGAAATGTTAAGTATTTTTGCCTTGCAGGAAACCCAGTGACTCCTAATTTTACCGCTGGTTGCTATTCTATAGTTAAAGAAACTAGACCCAAGAAAGACAAATAAAAATTCCAAGATTATCCCTAGGCCTAAAAGCAAAGCCAGTTCTAGATATGAACTTTTAACTTTTGGATAAATAATAAATACCCATTCCCTAGGCCACAAGTAGTAGAAGAAAGGAAATAAAAATTATTGGAAAGAACTTTGGCCATTAAGAGATATATAAGTTGAAATGAGCTCTTTACAGTTGGGAGTATGAACTAAAGGGAGGGACATTATTGCTAATAATAATTATAGTTGAAAATAGTTAATAATAAGCATAATAGTGGAGATGAGAGTGTTGAAAAAAGAACAAGTTAAATACTTGTTTATACATATATATTGGATATATAGCATATATATGTATTATACCATATATAGTATATATAGTTTATAGTATATATAGTATATATAGTATATATGGTATATATAGTTATATATATGAAACAATTTTCATCCTGGAAAAGCCCTTAGATTAAGTAACAATACTATCATCACAAAGCTAATAAGCAGTGAAGCCAAAATTTAAAACCCAAACTTTCATACGGTTTAGGACAGCCTCAGCACCTTAGCAAGAACCTGTTTCAAATAACAAAAATTAAGAGGGCTAGAGGTATAGCTCAGAGGTAGAATAACCCTGGATTCAATTTGCAATATAAAATAATAAATAAATAACACTGTATATTTTGGATATCCAAGCCTTAATTCTTTCTACTACTTTTTTATTATTATTATTATGGTAGTACTGGGGTTCCTTGAAACCCTTCTACCTCTGGGCTACACTCCCATTTTTATTATATATTTTTATTTGGAAACAGGGTCTCTTAAGCCAGGGAGGCTATCTTTGAACCTGCATAAGCCTCCTGTCTCCACCTCCCAACCATGGGGATTACAAACTTGTGCCACCAACACCCGGAATCTACTACCTTTTAAATCCTAAGAAATGGGCATTTATTTAATGTGGTAATGAAATTTTTTTAAAAAATCAGTGTTTGGGGAGCAAAATAATATTATCTCAAATTAACCTAAGGAAAATGAAGACAGAAGGGAGAAAAAATGAGGTAAATAAGTATATAAATAAGAAGCATTTGAAAGGAATACCACCTGCCTCTGGCACCTGAGAAAGAAGTTTTGTTATGTAAATTTGATGCCAAAAATAAGGCATAAGACACTTTAAGCAAGTTCATCCATTTTTTTTAACGCCAAGTAAGTTTTAAGGGCATACATTGCATGGCAATATATCTTGTTTCACAAATGAGAAGAACTTAATTAGGGGACCCTTGTATATATTTCTTAGAATTCTTATGTATATATATATTAAGGTAATAAATACTTATTGAATTAAAAAAATATAAGGATGCTTAAGTCATGAAATTAAGTCACTTTTCAGAAACTTCACGTAAAAATCTAGATTCTTTTCAGATAGTCCCTGTGAGCTTGATTTCCATTTTGTAATATTCTCAAATTTTTAACTAAATTTAGTTCACTATTTCCCCTGGAATAATTGTGGGAATAAATAAGAGAAATGAACTTCCTAAATATTATTGAACAGTTCAGAGCATTTTATTCTAAATTCATTTGGAGTCTCTTCTTCATGTATTTCCTTTTTTCAAACTCAGGGTTGCCCTACCTCTTAGCTACACCGCCAGCCCTATTTTATTTTAATTTGAAACAAGGTCTTACTATGTTGTTGAGGCTGCCCTTGAACCTGTGAGCCTCCTGTCTCAGCTTCCCAAGTACTGAGATTACAGGCATGCATCACTATGCCTGGCTAATTCTTAAAACAACAACAACAACAAAAATGTTAGCCAGGCGTGGTGGCACACGCTTGTAATCCCAGCATTTGGGAGGCTGAGACCAGAGGATTACAGTTCGCAGACAGTCTCAGCTACTTAGTGAGGCCCTCTGCAACTCAGTGAGACCCTGTTTCAAAATAAAGAATAAAAAAATTGGGCAGGGTTTGTAGCTCTGACGTCGAATGCCCCTGGGTTCCATCCCCGGACCCGCAAAAAAAAAAAAAAAAAAAGTTATGGTACCTTGAAACTTAAACAGTCTATGTGGAAGTCAAAATGTCCGAGTTCCTGGAACCAACTTCTTCAGAATTTCAGATAACCAGGAAGAAAGGTTCAAAAATGCTATGTCTTTGTTAGCTTTTATACTTTTAATTAGGGGGGAAAAAAATGAGCGCTACAAGAGGTGGTGAAGACTCTGCTTCCACTCTTATTTAAAGGAGATAAATGCTTACGTGAGGCTCCCAAGGCTTAAGATGAAAAACACTATCTAAATGCCTGCCATTAAACTGCCATTGCTGCTCAGGAGTGTTCAGGGGCTTACCAAGAGTAGTGGAAAAAATAAAACTGTGACAATTCATGGCCATTTCTAGAAATTCATGACAAAAATGACTTAGGAGAATGTTAACCTATGATGACCTCACAAATGAAGTCCTGGGATCGCAGGCAGATGCGCATCTCACTCGTTCCCATTAAGAAAAAGCAAAGCGAACCACAAGTGTTTCTCAGTGGTCCATTAAAGTTTTGAATAAAAAGTGTCAAGGACAGTAATGTATGCCGGTCCCTCTCTTCTGGAAACATCATATTCTAATGGCACAGAAACTATCCAGCAGCAGCTAATTTAATTTCACATTTGGGCCAATTAGAGAAGAAGGGAGGGAGCTAAAGTTAAGCGCTTGTTAATAAAATTTCCCTAACTGAAATTGTTCACTTTTCTCTAAAAAGATTTTATGCCTAAAGAGAGACATTATTTTCTATTTTCTATTAGCGACTCCTGCATAGAGAAGCTAGGGAAGATAGGTTAGTTAGACTCAGTCAGGGCTGGTTCTGGAGAGTCTGATCTACCCACTTGAATATTTCAGACAGTTTAGATACTTTGCATAACTTCACCTTGACTATAACATGTCTTCAATCTCCCCATCTGCCACATTAATCCATTGGCACTATGAATGTTGTTTTGCTTGCTATTTCATTTGCTCAAATAATTATTTACTGAGCATACATTTGTTTAAAGTATGTGCTGTTTGCTGAATGAGATGGTCAGGAATATTTTCGAGGACACACACACACATACACACACACACACAGGAACCATCCTAATCTTTCTGAGATAAATAAATTCAAGTCTATCCTACCTACTGTTGACTACACATTTGAAAATCTTCAGAAATTGGTGAAGAAATAATCTCTCAATCCCCAGTGGAATTTTGAAACCTTCCTGACCTGTTGGGAAGTTGACTATTCCTCACGAGTCTAGATGGCTTCATTCATTTATATCTATCACCAGAGTGCCATCTTCTACACCATTCAATTGGAGTTGGCATGAAATGCTATTGCACAGAACACTCGGACAGCTGAGGACACAGATGTTCCAAGAAAAAGATAAATCCAGGACAAGGCATGAGGTTATGATGTACAATTCAGAGATATTTTACATAGAGCACTGCATGACATTTAAAAGATTATTACAACCATTGATGTATAGATCAAGAAAAGAAGCCCAAGATCAGAAAAGGCTTACCCAAGGACATAGTAAAAAAAAAAATAGGCTCTATCTAGCTTGTCTGGCCTGCAATATAGTACTGGTTCCTCTATATTTAAAGAGCCAGGAAAACACTTTTCTCTAAAATTATGTAGCCCTTATAGCCCTCAGTATTGTCTCACTTTCTACCCTAATAGCCATTCTGACCTCAGGAGTTCTTCTCCAGGTTGGGGTCAGTGTCTGACCTGGTATCTCCAAGAACACAAGAAAGCCTTCAAATGTCTCAACTGCCTATTAGGTACAGGTCTTAGCCACTGGGTCTTTTCACTGTATTGTCCAGGAAAGGCTGGGTCCATTGTTATTTTATCATTATAATTTCATTTAAAAATTGTAAGACAAGGCTTTGGTGCACAAACTTCTCAAAGTCACAGTCTGAATCAGAAGAGAATGCCACATGAAGGTCCAAGACTCCCATGGTCGGTCCATTGAGAAATGATACTTTTGTGTTCAACATTTCGCTGTGTGCCAAGATTTGTTCGTACAATCTTGTTCCTGAAGAGTTATTTGAAATTTCATAATGAATGCTAAAGATTAATTATATGATATGATTAGTGTCTCAAAAGAGCTAAACCAGGACTAGAATTTTATTATTTCCCTATATTAAAAATAAAAGTTATAGAGAAGATTCGGTGTGTTAAGTCCTTTAACCATGGGAATATCTAGAATGTGTGCACTATAGTTTCACTTTCCTTATATTCTAGAGTCCACTCATACTTCTACCCTTCTGTGATTGGCTTTGACATCTGGGTTTCTCTAACAGTAAGCAGGTTTACAATTCTTAAATCACTATCATTTACTTCTTTACTTTTACTTTTTTTTATGTTACCCAGGGGCATTACACCTCTAAGCTATACTACCAGCCATTTTTATTTTTTGTTTGGAAACAAGATCTTTCTAGGTTACTGAGAATTTTGCTACATTGCTGAAGCTGTCTTTGAACCTGAAATCTCCCTGTGTTAGCCTCCCACGTATTGTAATATAAACATATACCACCATGCCTAACTGACATATACATTTGACTATGTAGAACTCAGGACTAAATATAGAACTAAAAATCTAGATAAGATTATTATTTTTTTTTATACGGGAGATTGAACCCAGAGACATTCTACCTTTGAGATACACCCCTAGCCAGATTTTATTTCTCATTTGGAAACAGATCTTACTAGGTTAGTAAGAGACTCACTACTTTCTGGAGCTGTCCTCAAATCTGAAAACTATCAAGAACCTCAATCAAGAGGCAACTGAATGGGTGAAGATTTTCACTACCCATACAGGACTAATATCTAGAAAATACAGAGAACTCAAGAAACTCAACACTAAACATATAAATAATACAATAAAAAATGGGCAAGTGAAATAAATAGATGCTTCATGAAAAAAGAAATTCAAATGGCCAATAAATGCATGAAAAATGCTCAACATCATTGGCAATCAGAGAGATGCAAATCAAAACTACCCTGAGATTTTACCTTATCCCAACTAGAATGGCAATCATTCAAAACACAAACAACAACAAATGCTGGTGAGGATGTGGAGAAGTGGGAACTCTAAAACATTGTTGGTGGGATTGCAAATTAATCCAACCACTTTGGAAAATAGTATGGAGAATCTGAACAAATTTACCATTCAATCAAGCAATACCAGTCTGGGTATCTACCCAAAAGAAAGGAAACCAAACTACCAAACTAATGCATGTGTCTCTATGTTCATAGCTGCACAATTCACCATAGCCAAATTATGGGACCAGCCAAGATGTCCATCAGCAGATGAATGGATTACAAAACTGTGGGTTATGTACACAATGTAATTTTACTCAGACAATTAAAAAAAACACAAATAGATGGATCTTGAGGACATTATGCTAAGCGAGATTAGTCAGTCACAAAAAGTAAGGAATCAGATGCTTTCCCTAATATGTGAAAGCTAAGGTGAATGGGGTCATAAGAGGAACTCCAGGTGAAAAAGGAGATCCTACAGAGGAGTAAATAAGGCAACCTAACTGTGGGGATGGGTGGAGGGGAGAAGGAAACTCCTAAAGCACATGATATACTAATTCATATCATACTCAACCACCAACTAATCCAAGCATGAGAGGGAGGGATGTGGAGGGAGTGGGATAGAGACTGGGTGGGGGCTGGCTGGATGATGTGTGCATTTATGTCTACACAAATTTTTTACTTCATTTTAATGTATAAATACAATGCAGCAATAAGAAATTTTTTAAAAATCTGCAATCCTCTTATCTCTGCTTCCTAAGTACTGGGATTTCAAGCAACTTAGATTTAGTTTTTAAGGCGGGTTCTAACACATACTTCTGTCAAAAAAACAGTCACGAACTACATAAAGGATTAAAAGAAGGATGGATTATAACTCAGTTATAGAATACTTGCCTAACATACCCAAGGCCCTGGATTTGATGCCCAGCTCTACAAAAAAATAAATAAATAAAAACTAAAATATAAGTAAAGGAGAGACTAAAAGGGCCTAAAAGTCCAATGGTACTCATTCAGCATTATTCTGTATTTTCCATCTTGTATCAAATTGTTAATTTCGGGGATAGCCATGATATTCAGACAATATCAGTGTCCCAGGTGGCTGATAAATCAATATGGGAAGGAGGGGGTAGATAAAATGTGTAATACACTTGTTTCTGCCTTTTAACTTTCCTTGTCTCATTTAAACCTCTCCACATGCTTGGTGAAATTAACATTTTAAGTAACAAGACATTGTGAGTATTAATCCTTCCAGGCCATAGGAAACAATTGGATGTGGCTCAATACTCACAGGTCTCAGGGAGTCTTAGACTATTAAATCAAGGCAATTTATTAAGGCTAGTTCAAAGCTGATATGACATTGTTGTCTATTCTCTGCTTTTTTTGCTTTACACTGTAGGCAAATCATTAGATTCCTCTGTTTTAAAATGTCAACCTCAGGTATTCTAATTTTGACCTTGCCACTATTTTTAGATCCCTCTTTTGGGTCTTTTCCTTTCATCAATAATGCTTAATTTGGGGGCTTGCATACGCATAGCATTTAAATATCTTTTGGTTCAAGTAAATGATATCATGAACACCTAGTTGGTTCCCAATACTTCAAGACACACAGGAGGATAGGAAATACACTGTGTAGAATGTCAATCCTTGAAGAACTTCTAGGGCCTAAGTCAATATATTAAAGAGTCCAACATTTTTTTCATTTGCAAAGTGAAAAAGGAAAAGAGTCTCGTTCTCAGTAGAGACCAACAAACCATTTGAAAAAGTGTGTTCCCTCTCTGTAGGTTTTACTCAGTATACTCCAGAACTTTCTAAGAAATAAGTTTCTAGATAAGAAAATGTAATGCAAGCAAATTGCCACATTGATTCCAGGTGATTAGTTTATTATTACAAAAGCCTGTCACCTATCTGAGGTGAGAAAGTTGAAGGTAAGGAGTGACCAGGGTGTTAAGGTGGCCCGCAAAAGCCAAGGCTGAAGGGCAGTACTAATTGAGGACATAATTAAGAAAACAAAATCCAACTTGGTTTGCTTTTCTTAAAAGCACAGAAAAGGTAGTGCAGTAGAATAGAAGTTACGAGTCATGAAGTAAGACGTAGTTGTTGATTCATGTTTCAGAGAAGACAATATCAAAAACAACCAAATACCTATGGAGAAGTCAACAAATGGTTGTAGGTAGCTATCTCTGCATTTATAGCTTTTACTGTTAGTAACACTCAACAGAAAATTTGCTGACTTGTAGGCATTGTTCATTTATGAAATCCTTTTCAAATACAGACCACGTAGAATATAGAGACTTTGACGCCTAGATTAACCATTATTGTACTTGTAGAACAGCACAAAACTCGTAGCTCACTCTAGAAGTTAGCTAGTTAGCTAAGAGTCATATTTAGGGGGAGACAGGAGAGTCTTTACAATTTTTGAAAGGTAATTCTTAGATACTAGGTAGCCTCCATCCATCTTCTGAGCCAGGTATTTCTAATAATGAATTCATTTTTAACCAAATTTTCACTATTTCAGTGAAATTTATGAGGTAGGGTACTTTATTTTAAAATGAGATTTAATTAACTCACAGTTGGGGTGGCTGGAAATCCAAACAGGGTTGTGCATGCTCCTGAGAACGTCCCTCTTGACTACATCATATTATTGTAGGCGTCCTTGCATTTCTCTGCGTGATTGCACTTTCTCCCTCTCCTAACAATGCCAGAATTCAATCACAGGTGATGTACCCTAATGATGTAATCTATTATTTGCCAAAGGCTCCACCTTTAAGAGCCATAGTCAGATTAAGTCTCCGTCCTTTTCATGTTATTTAAATAAGATATTGAGGATTCAATTCCTGCCTGATTTGGGGGAAACAAATGATAGCAATTCCTATATCTTCTCTCATTAATCTCTTCCTCTAGCAGTGTTTGCATTGTTGTTGTTTTGAACATTTGCATTTTTAAAATTCTCTCTTTGAAAAGTAAACCTTTACTGCTGAAGAGATGGGTCATTGATTATAAGCCACAGGTGTGTTGCCAACGCAATCAAACCCAGTGTGGGAATACAGGCACCTGCATCCCTTACAAGATAATGGTGTTAAGGATTTTTTTTAAAAGCAAAATGTACTGCATTTCTCATATAAACAACAAATTGCTTCCAGTGGTTTCCCCTTCTTTTATCATTTCAGCTTTCTGTCATCCCCTCCTCTAAGTGATCCCCAAGCTGCACTGAACTATAAAAATTAAATTCAGTGCATGTGCAGCAGACACATCGCTTCTTGGATTCTCTGCCTGCAAAACACTTTGATGTCTAAACTACTAGACAAGAATGTGGGCTGGAGAGTTAAGCACATCCATATCTCTGCTCATATTTATTTATACTTAAATCACACAAATGTATTATGTTTCACACTAGTGTTAATAAATGCCAAGAAGTTTTGTTGCATGCATACCCATCTATTCATAAATGTATATTCAGGCTCACCACTATATAATTGTATACAACCATATAAAATGCAACTATAAAAGAGCCCTAATCTCCATATTTAATGGCTGCTATCAAATTCAAAGGTCAAACAGGGCACCCCCTTCCCTCTCCCCAGTGTCCAGAGAGCCTTGTAGAATGAGTTAGATTACTTACGGCGTAGACTTAGTTACCCAACCAAGGCATACACTCTTAAGCAGCACACTTGTATTGCAACAAAGTGAGTCAAATCCTCCCTCCCTCACTGGCACTCTCTACTGCACAGCCCAGCCACAAGGGGGTTCCTCAGAACTATAGTTAAACAGAATCTAGTATTATCCAGAGATTACTTTCCTAGGATAGTTACATGATTTGATTTGAAATTTGTTTTGCTATATAAATTAGAAGTCTTCTGGTAGTTGGAACCAAAAGAAGAGGGCATAACTAAAGTAGTTCTCATTCCAGTTCTCATTCCAGTACTCACTGGCTCAGAGATGGAAAACTTGTATGAGAGGTTTAGTAAGTTTTCTGTCCCTTTGTGCAGAAGGTGAGTAAAATAAAGGGAAAAAAATCCTTAATGAGGTGATCAGAAGAAATGTGATCAGAGAGAGCTTTTGTGACCGGAACCATTTGGACATATTGCTCCCTGTTTGGTAGTCTGGATTTTATTATCAAAGCATTGCCTGGTCACGCTGATAGTGAGGAGGAGGCTGAGACAAGAGAGGCACATGGCGGCAAACTTTAAAAAGGCGTTTTCCTCTAGATCTTGAAACTCCATCAGGTTCAAAATGCAGAACTATGAGGAAACTAGTATAAAGCAGAGAGAACCCTGTTAGACTCACTCAAAGAGTCCTTTTCAGATTAGTCCTCCTTCCACCTGAGTCCCTGATAAGTGAACTTTATACATTTTTGTGCACTCCCAGGCAAGAATAGGGGAGGAGGTCAGGTTAAGTGGCCATCTTTCTGGGGCTGCTAAGCCAGAAATTTGAAAAGGTGAAAAAGGGCAACTAGAATTTAAATAGTCAGCAATTAAAGAGCATGTCTCTTCCTCAGAGGGCTTATCAACCATTAATTATGCTTCTCATTTGAAAAAAATAGAGTATTATATTTTAGAATATATTGAGGGTTTTTCATCAAATATTTCTGAGGTATTTGCTAAAAGTTGTACAATTTAAGTAGCACTTTGAATACTTTTGATGTAGAGGCAGGAGCACTGTTGCTATCACGGCCCTGTCCAGATTTGCACACAAGCTGTTTAGAAAGTAGGCATTGCTCTAATTTGTAAGGAAACAAAAATCAGTAAGTAAAAATACCTGTGTCAAAGCATGAAAGCATGTGAGGATAGTAAGATGAAAATAAGTCACCAAAGAGATGGCCCTTTTAACATTGCCAATGTTATTTCCAGTACAGGAAAGGAGGTGTTATCCAATAAGGTGGACAGTCGCTGTGCAGTGTTCCTTTCATATTAGACTTCATATTTCTGTAAGACTATTCTATTTATTTTTTAATTTCCACCTCCTACCCAGCTCTAAAATGCTCTTTGTATGTCACAAAGCATGTCCCAGGATTTCCACCTGCTATGGCTCTTCCACTCACTGGTTTTTGTATATAAATCTCAAAGGAACACAAGCAGTGGGTTTTCTAGGGATAGGAATTTCCAAAATGGCAAACAACTCTCCTTATTCTTTGGTGTCTTCAATTATTACCCCCTCTGATTTCATTTTAAGTTAATTTCCATGTTTTGAGAGTATTTGCTTTCCCACAGAAAGATCACATCTCTGGATAAAATGAAGGAATTGGGTCAGACCCTGAGTGCCACAGCTCTAAAATCTCACCATCCCACCAATAGTCTGGCTGATTTTTTTTGTTTGGTACTGGGGATCAAACTCAGGAGCATTCTATCTTTGAGCACAAACCAACAGCTCTATTTTTATTTTTTTAAATGTTAAATGGGGTCTCATTAAGCTCCTCTTTATGTTTCTAAGGCTGACCTTGACACGGGGATCCTCCTGTCTCAGCCTATCAATTGCTGGGATTATGGGGATCTCATTTTAATATAGTTATATTGCATATGTACATCAAAGAAATTTATTAGATTCATGCTGGTAACTATATTAAAAAGCCACTAAAATTTAGTCATGATGGACTAATCTTGTACAGCCTCATGCAAGGTCAAGTGGAATAGCATTCCCTTTGAGTTAAAAATTTTTTGCTACTCTGATACAGATCCTGTTTTATCACTTATTTTTTTCAGTACTGACAACTAAAGGAAAATATAAATAGAAGCAGAGAAGAAGTTCTTAAACCTAGGCGCTGTTGATTTCCTCCATTTACAAACCATTTGGTTTCATTGTTGTGACATCATAGAAAGGACCCCCACGACAGCTGCCACCACTTACCCACTGTTTTCTGTCTGTGCTTTCATATATGCACACTCAACACAAATGGCAAGAATGTACACTTCTTAAAAATTTTTATTACTGCATTGTAGTCATATATCTTAATGGGGTACAAGATGGTAGAGGCATACATGCACACATCACTCATGTACTCCTTCCCCAATTCCCACCGCATACCCCCCATCCCTCCTTCTCATGTTTGTCTTAGTGACTGACGTTGATATGTTTATTTATGTACATCATGTACATTAGGGAATTTCCCTCTCCCCTTCCCATCCCCCTCAGTTGGGCTGCCTTATTTTTATACTTCTTTTTGAACTCTGTTTAGATGTTTCCAGGTTACTTTCAGGCTTTGAAAGGAAATATCCAACTGTTGAATAATGCTTAGGATGACCCAAGTTGGGGAGAACTCATACACAACTCCTCCCCACTTTCCAAAAAAAGAAATGAAAGAATTTAAACAGAATGTGGAAATAATGTAATATGAATTTTATTTTATTTTGTGGTACTGTAGTTCCTGGAAACCCTTCTACTTCTGGGCTACACTCCCAGACCTATTTTATATTTTTTTTATTTGGAAACAGGGTCTCCTAAGCCAGCACGGCTGGCTTCGAACCAGCGGGATCTTCCTGTCTCCACCTCCCAAGCACGGGGATTACAAGCATGTGCCACCATGCCTGGCTGTAATATGCATATTATAATGTTGTCATGTTTTATAATATTTTCTCTAATTTGTATTAGAGACAGGGTGCCCTCCTATAACCCCAGTAATTGGAATGCTGAGACAGAGTATGGCATGTTCCAAGCCAACCTGGGCAATGTAACTGACTCCTATTTAAAGAAAAAAAATTTTTTTTAAATAGGACTGGGGGATAGCTCAAAGGCAGTACTGGGTTCAATCCCCAGTACTGAGTTTGCTAAGCCATTTTGAGAGAGAACACAACCAAAAAATAATAATGATAGTATTTTAAGTAAAGCCAATTGCATATAATGAGTACTCCTTCAAGGTGTATGTGTACGTGTTTGTGTGTATTTATGTGCATGTGTGCACATGCTTGCATGTATCTAACCACAGGGTGTACAGCATTCATAAGTGGTGCTGAATTATTTGACTTTGCCTCCAATCCATAGCAGAGCTAACCCAGTCTCAAAGAGCAGAGTCTTTCTGAGAAGACGGGTCTAAAAACTCCAAGTTTCACCTAACTACCAGCCTGTTTGCTTATTAGGGAGTTCACAGATACTGCTGTGTGGACTAGAATAACCCTTCTAAAGAAAAAGAAGCGAGGAACAAAGTCTGTGTGATCAATACTCCTGTGACTCAGAGCAGCATGGAAGGGCCTCTCCTGCTGGAGGAAGACCTATAATTCCCACAGTACACTGCCACACTTGCAGACTTTTCTGTGTACAGCCAATTTCAACTCCTCCTCTCAGGGAAAGCATCCCGCTGGTTTGGATTCAAAGGACCTCTTCAGATTCTCTGTGCCAATCGATGTTCTTAGAGGTGGCTTATGTTAACTGGGAGAAGCAGCCATCCTTAGGCACTGAGTTTGCTAAGCCAGCCTGAGACGGAACACAAACCACCACTGTCAGTCTTTGAGCCTAGGGGAAGGGGGAGCATGGAGCTTGGCTATCGGAAGAGCAAATAAATAACAGGGTGACACAGTGACAAGGGAGTGAGGTAGGCATAATAGAGAAGATGAGCTTGGATCACATTTCCCAGGTCCAACTATTGTAGAATATTAATATTTTAAACAGAAGTTGAGAGAAAGTTAGAAATTAAAGGGATGGATCAAGCACAAGCTGAAGTCTGTCTTTCCTTCTCCATATACCTGAGCATGACAGGCACTACACAGAGAGTGAGACTATAGAAAAGCTAAGCATTATATAGATTTATAAGAAGCTATATTCTGTCAAGTGTGGTGATGCATGCCTATACTCTAGTACTTGGGGGCTGAGAGAGGAGGATCACAAGTTTGAGAACAGCCTCAACAACTTAATGAAACTCTCAGCAACTTAGTGAAACCCTGTTTCAAAACCTAAAAATAAAAAGTGCTTGAAGCCAGGCATGGTGGAGCAAGCCTGTAATCTCACCATTCAGGAAGCTGAGGCAGGAGGAGGATGGTTCAAGGCCAGCCTCGGCTACTTAGTGAGGTCCTTGCAACTCAGTGAGACCCTGTCTCATAATAAAGAATAAAAATCAGGACTGCGGGTATAGCTTGTAGACTGCCCCCGGGTTCCATCCCCAGTAGCTCAATAATAGAATGCCAGTGTTCAATCATCATTATCGTAAATAGAAGGAGGGGGAGAAGAAGGAGGAAGAGGCTATATTCTGAGGATAACAATTTAGTAAAGTGATACCTTAAGTTCTAAGCTTAGATTTGAGATCCAGAGGTGAATGTCCACAACAAGGTCTAGTAAACCATGGTTCACCAGCTCCATCCAGACGATTGCTATAAATGATGTTTTATGGGATCAAAGCCACACTCATTCAAGTATGCATTATCGCTGGTTATTTTATGCGGCTGTGGCAGAGTTGGGTACTCAATACACAGACTGTGGCCTTCAAAGTCAAGAATATCTACTCTCTAGCACCTTATAAAATAAGCTTGTTGACCCCTGTTATAGAGCAATGTAAGCTTGAAAAACTAGCCCTTTATCACAAAACAGCATCTGTCTGAAGAAGAGAAGGAGGGCTTAGCTGCAACCCTATCGGGAATCGCACCACAGCATCTCTTCACTCTGCTTAATTTTTCTCAGTTCCTTCCTTCTCAAACATGCTGTGCGCTGACATATCTGACCACAGTTTTCCCCCAAGCAATCCTAATTACTACTCCAAATATTCATATGTCATGATGTTTTCAGATAGAGAAGAGGATCTTTGCCTTTCAAAGATGCTAGCAGAATTTTAATTAAAATTTTATTAGTCAAATATGTAATCTTGTATTACTTGTTCATCTTTGTCCACCAAACTGTTATTAGGAAACTTAACTGTTCCTGTTACAACATTCTCCCAGCCTTGAGACTTGATAAGTGAGTGAACTGGTTAGTGAAATACACTGTGAACTGTCTTATGGTCAAGTACATTTGCAAGCATGATACTCATATTTTACATTTTTATAGCACTTGTTTTCCAAATTTTCTAGCGTTGAATACCATATCTCATTAACCCTTTCAAGGAAAGTGACAGAAATACATGTTTAACCCATAAATAGTAGTGAATTACCCTCTAGATATTGCCAGACCCAGTCTAGTTTCAACAGTGTTCCCCTATATTTTTTTCCTAAAATGTATGGTGTTCAGCCAAAAAGCATGGGATTAATAAACATGATTTTATTTTTTGGAACTTTCTACAATTCTAGAGTTTTCTGGTTTGACATAAAAAGCATACCCTTCCAAAAAAAAATCCACTGAATAAAGAAATGGAAAAAATGGTTTGGAAGTGATCACCCAAGAGACTCAATCTCATGACCGAATGCTGGGGCTCATCAACGTCAGTCTTCACTACTGTAGCCCAGCCAGATCCTCACTTCTTTCTAGGCCAGTCCTGTCTGCTCACATTCACTCTTTTGGGCAAGCTAGGTAGAATACAACCAGATCAATGACTGGTAAGTGGGAAGAGTAAAAGCAGGAAAGTTTTGCAATAGATAACGCAAAAGTAATGTGAGAGGTATAACAAAACTATAGGACCCTATTTTTGGTTGTATCAAGAAGGAAGTTGGAGGATCTTTAAGAAGAATGTATTATAATACACTTAAAGGCATGTGCCACCATACCAAGCTTACTATACTATATATCGTATGGGCTGCTTGATAGGAGGCTAAGGAGAAAGGAAGGATTTGGGAGAGAGACCCCATGAACCTCACAGCACTTCCAGGTATTCATCTCAAAATATAAGAGTCCTAGAAATAGAGATAAAACCAACTGATTACGTAATACCATTAACTACTCTGAGGCAAACCTGTTATGAATACAAACTTAAACACAAGAACCTGTTCTGAATATAGACTTAAACATGAGATCTGAATCTCAGACTGCAAACCAGTAGAATATGGCCATAGAAAGTTAGATATAATGCAGTCCAAACCTGTAAATGTCCTTTTGGCTCGTGTAGAGGACTTACACAACAAAGAATACTTGGATTCCACCCCCACTCTCCACCTGCCCACTCCAAGGATCATAAGGAGAGATTCAGCTTTTCTTCTTCAATATTTGATAACATTACAAAGTTCCAATTTCCTTTTAGGTTCCTCTGATGTTCTTGTTTTGAAGGGTTAACACACAATCCAAATGAGTAACTGAAGCATAGATTTTTAGAGGCTTAAGAGAAAAGATTAAAAACTATGGTCTAAGAGATAAAATCCATTATAGAACTCAAATATCTTTTGTAACCCTCCCTAGCCTCCACTAAAACTTCTGAAACGTTATTTGATACAAATTGGAAAGTTTCTACCCTCAATCCTGATCTTCTCCTTCCAACTGGTTAGCTGACCAATGCCTGAAATTAGAAATAGATAACATCTGTAACATCTTGTCATAAACCCAGGAAAGAAGTTGACTGCTTATGAAGGTCAACGACCTTACAGCTCCCAGTAGGGAACAGCCATCAAACCAGGCTCTATGGGAAGCAGAAATGGTTCCTAAGTGGAGCTTATATGACTAACTACCATCATTTTCCCATTTATAGGAATGGCAAGGCTTCTATAAATAAGGCTGCCATCCTTGGAGAAAGGAGCACAGAAACTGGGTCTAACAGTTCTAACTCATGAGATATCACTTGACCTTTCCATCCTGAAACAGATTAGCTTTGGTTAGGAGAATGTTCAAAATCAAAATACCATACCCAGCCCAGGGCATGTTTCTTCATTCAATCAAGACTTTAATTACATTGTTTCTAGAAGGAAAGCAATGCTGTCACACACCAGTCAAACTATACATCTCAAGATGATAGCACTTCAAGCCCTGAAACTTGTAGAAGGTGGACAAGTCCATGAAAAATATCCCCAGATCTATTATTTATAAGAAGCTCAGCTTTGATTCATTAAAAAGAAAACTCACTGCCTTCTAGTTTTACTCCTCAACATTCATCTTCTTTGCAGATCAAGTCACTGGTATGACGGAAAGTGAGATATGACCCCTGCCCCCAATATTACTGTAAGAAACTGGAGACAAAATTTTGTTTACCTGATGTTTAATAAACAATAAAAATCTTCCAGACTGCTTTAAAATTAGAAATACGAGTTGCAATTTAAAGATATTTCTCAGGCAGTGATTCAAACTTATTTCATTTATAATGTCCTAGATAAATTTGTACTCATCGAATCCACTTAAATACTGGACTGGCAATGGGGATATAGTGACCCAAAAAGGAGGCTTGGATAAGGAGAGTACATTCAAGTTCAATTAGAATGAAGCCAAATTACTTTTTAACATCCTTCAACTTACTTTTCAGCAGTACTTCATTCCCTAATACTATTTAGGCAAATGTTGCAGCTCGATTCCGATTGGTCCCTTATTGGCTGGTATCCAATAAGACAAAATTGAATTTCTGTAGAGGAGGACATTGAACTCCTACACACTAATGGAAGAGATGCTTCTGATGTTTGAGAATCTGTTTGATAAAAATCAGAAAGAAATGTAAACTTCATGGTACCCAGGACCATGAGAGAAAATAAGGAAGAAACTAACAAGTCTTTTGTATTTTTTTTCTTTTTTCCTTTTTTCTGCCTACAGAGAGCTGATAGAATCTTAGGTTTAATAGCTTCTCTTCCTGTGAAGTTATAGCATAAAAATCCAACCTACATTTACTTCCACCTACATTTCAAGGGAAGAAAAGCAATTATTTGCTTGGTGTTTTCTGCACTATTTACATCAGTATCTTAACCAAGCACTAACTTCAGGACTGAAATTAAGAAACAATGTTTTGGTTTATTCTTTCATCAGGCCATGGTTTAATTGGGGAAACTCTTTTGTGTACTAGCAAAATAGTCTACATGAATAGGCCACACATGATTAGTGACAAATTATTGGGATAGGAGGGACAATTCTTTTTATTTATTATTTTGGTATCAAAGATTGAACCCAGAGGAATTTTACCACCAAGCTACATTCCCAGCCCTGTTTTTTTTTAACAAGGTCTTCCTAAGTTGTCAGGGGCCTTATTGAGTTGCTGAGGATTGCTTTGAAACTGAGACCCTCCTGCTTCATCCTTCCGATTACTGGGATTACAGGTATATACCACCATACCCAGCTAAGAGTTATAATTTATTAAACCCAAATAAACTTTAGTGCCCTGGAATTTCAGAGGTATAGATGAGAACATAAGATGTAACCTCAAAGAGGAGGATTAATGTGACCCAGTCCTTGGATGGTAATTTTGGTTTTAACACTGTCCACTGAACATGACACTCAGTCCTCTGGAGAACATTTGGAATTTACCAAAGAGCTGTGATGACACTGTCAACTTCTCTACATACCATCATTATTCCATGGACTACCCAAAGTTCTTGGAGCATGGCAGAGACTGAGTAGGAAGCATGCTAGAACTAGAACAATATTTTTTGAGCCTAGACTCAAATACGCATTACCTGTGGACTCTGGCATCTGATCCAGCATGTGTGGGATAAAGCCTGAGTTTCTGCATTTCTTATGAGCTCCCAGGGAACTTGGAGTATTTCAGTCTACAATCCATACTTTGAGATACAAAGTATCTCAAAAAGTATCTTTGAGATACAAAGTACTAGAGTGCAGTTGGGCATTTCTCAGGCCTTGGTGCTAACATTTTCCCTCTGTGCAAAGCACTAGAGAGCCATACCTAGTGCTTGTCTCTCTTAGAACGTAATTTGCTTTATTCATTTTAATCATGCCATTTGGTGTCTAAGTGATAAAGCAAATATTTGAGGATTTTTGCTTTGAAGATGTGCCTCCAATTCTATCCATTTCCCTGCAAGTGATGTAATTTTGTTCTTTTTTTTTATGGCCGAGTAAAATTCCATCGTGTACATACCCCATAGAGAACATTATGCTAAGTGAGATTAGTCAGTTACACAAAGTAAAATATCTACTGGCTGTTTTCTCTAATATGCAGGAGCTAGGGAGAAGAAGGGTCATAGGAGGAACTCTAGACAAAGACGGAAAAGCCATAGAGGAACAAATAAGACAACCTGAGGGGGCTAGGAGGAGAAAAGAGGGAAATCCCCAAATGTACATGATGTTCATTCACAAACACATCAAAGTCAATCAGGAAGCCAAACATAAGAGGTGGGGGAGGGGTGGAGTGGGGATGAGTGATGTGTGCCTGTATGCCTCTACCATCTTGTATTCCATTAAGATGTATGACTATAATGCACCAACTTAAAAAAAAAAAAAGATGCACCTCTTTCCCCATAAAGTAGAAAGAAAACACAGCTAAATGTTTTAATGTGAAGCAAAAATAAGCATTCACTTTCCCCAAGTTTCATTGTCTGGCATGTAGACAAAGAAACAAGGAAAAATAAAAAAAGATGGAGTAAAACCAATGAATAATGATTTATTCTGGAGGGATAGAATGATGGACAGTTTCCTTCTCTAACTCACATGAGATTCTATAACATTTGAATTTTAACAATAGAACATATGTCTTTTTTAAAGGAAAAACTATAATCGAGATAAAGAAGTAAATATATCTAAACATTTTGAGCTGAGCTTGGTAGTATGCTTATAATCCTAGCACTTGGGAGGCTGAGATAGAAATATCTAAGGTTCACGGCCAACATATAGTATCTTAGTGAAACCCTGTTCAAAATAAATAATAAAGAAGAAAGTAGCAGTGGTAGAACACCCAGATTTGATTTCCAGTGTGAGAGGGCCAGGCTTTCATTTCTACATGGATGTCAGCTCACCCACCCTCTTAGCATCACCCTGTTCTGCTGTGACATCATATGACATAAATTGGGCAACTGAGTATAGACTCTTAAATTTATATAAAAAAGAAATATTAACAATAGGACTAAATCAGCGCTAGACTCTAAGGATTAGAATAGTTATTTAATTCTGCATTTCATAGATGAATCCACTTATACATCTATTATCATGAATAAATACAATACAATTTTAGTAGCAATCCCAAATTGGTTCTTTCCTTCCTAGTAGTTAAAAAATAATAAAATGGTTGAGGAACTGAAATTTGTATCCAATTTCACTTTTGGCTTAGTTAAGCAAAATCATCATCCCTGAAAAAGGCTTTCAATGTTTTTTTTTTTTTCAAACAAGTTTCTTTGCTGAAACAGCTCTTTTCATAAAATCATACAATAGTCTCTGATTTTTTTTTAAACGATGCACCATCTCCTTAAGAGAAAATTGGGTTATTGATTAATTGATTATATGCTGCTCACAAATGCCAACTTAAGCACAAGTAAAAAGACACTATTGAATGTTCATAACTCAAAGTCTGCAAGACCGTGCTACACAGTTGCATTATTACTGTCTCCTATTTTAATGAAGACATAGCACAGCACTTTGTAGGCCTAATTTACACGATATATCAAAACTATGTGAAATTCCCTCACACCACAATGGAAGAGAAATGGCAACACATATGTGAATTACCAAGCTTAGCCTGGCTGTTAAGGTAGGGCATTAGTATTCTAAAGCAGTAGCTGAGATGTTAGTCTTTATAAGGTGGCAGTGGATTTCTTCTTCAGAGGAAATTAAAGTGCATGAAGCTGCCTTATGACTTGTTAGTGAAAACTGTGACATTTGGAAATGATTAACAGAAGATTGGGTTTTTATTTAGATACTCAATAATCTAGAAGTGTCTAAGTAATAAATGGCTCATAGGAAAATATCACCCAATTGAGAAGCGAATATTAGCAACACAACAACAATAGCATAATAACAAATATTCACTATTTGTCTAGGAATTATAGCTGGACTTAAAGACATCTTTTTGGAGCTACGATTCGAATTATAGCTCTGCAATTAACTAGCAGGGAGCCATGGGGAAGAAGGCTAACTTTTCAGTGTTACATTCTTTCCATCTGCAAAATGGCATAATGTTAGTACCTTCCGCACTGTTTCAAGGTTAAAAGTAAATAACATAGGATCACAGTTGTTTGGATTATGTGTGACTGCATGAGACAGAAACCCCAATACAGCATTTTAAAGCCAGAGTTTAATTTGTCACATAACAAGATGTTTAGAAGGAATCAGTCCTGAGACGCTATAATGACTCTGCAAGTCCTCATGGACTCCAGCCTCTTCACATTATCTTCCTCATCATTTGTCTAATCTAACACAGGATGGCTGTGTAAACCTCAGGCCTCACTTCTACTGGCCAGACACAATCAAAGAATCAAGGAGGAGCAATAAAATATGTAAGTCAGGAGAGCAATCGTCTGCTGAAATTCCAAGAAGCTTCCTGATTCCATGCCACTCACCAGGAGTCATCACATGACCACTCCTAGCTGCAAGGGAGTCTAGGTACTACAGTCCTTTAGGTAGCACGCTCTTCTTAGAATGAGGGGTACTTCTGTATTAAATAAGAAAATAATAAGGTAACAAATATTTTTATAAGCAATATCTTCCATTTCAGTTCAGACCACAAAGATTTCATAAACATTAGACATTATTATAATTTAGCATTTTTGTCCTTTATAGATGCATCAGGCCCAGTTATTCTAACCATAATACATGAGTTCAAAAATGTAAACATTTCTTTAAGTAGTATCTAAATCTCCTATGTATAAATGAACAGTTACAGAAATAGCAGGGAGTATCAGGAACAGCAAGAAGAGCAGGAAGGGAAACTATATTGGGATATTCTGTCAATTAACATGGTATGCTTGGGTACTGGGAAGGTTTCCGAGTGCCAATGGCATTATAGAAAGCAGTAGCAGTAGTCTACCAGAATATCTTTGCTTTGAAAAGTGTCCAATATATACTGGTGAGCACAAGGAGTAAACACCAGATTTTTGGTTTTCTTTCTGGTAAATGAAGCTTCTGGTTTTCATAGTCTCACTAACAAAACTCATGAGATGAATGAACTGTTCCGCTCACTTGATTAGGGATGAACCTAGATATCAGACTTGAAAAGCCATTGGAAGTCAGAAAAATTACAACCGTAGAGCAACGTCATCATTATTTATCAATGGTTAATCATCACAACCCGATATGACTGAGCATTTTGGGAGAAGAGACCAAGAGGAAAGTTGCAGATTCTGGGCTGAGTTACCTGCCTTTGGCTGTCAAGTGCACAGAAAAAAAATATTTGATGGACTAACACTCTTGATGCATTAGTAATGGAGGGTTTTGGCAACCTGAGTCAAAATTTCCTATACATTTTGCAGCTGTTCTGAAAGGGAAAAGATGGAAACATTAATTTCCAGCAGAGACTTATTCCAGCAATGCTGGGCCTAAATTTGCTTTCTCAGCTACTAGATTTCAGAGTTTAGAATGCAGTACATGATGGTGTCTGTCCTTTTCTGAGCAATTCGTCCTTTTGAGACCTCCCTAAAATTATTAGAAAAAGCCTTGCAGGCAAAGTCTATTCATTCTAAAATTACATTATTTATGCCACCATAGTAACTTCTTAGTGCTCCTCACTACTCTCTCTCTTTTGCTCCCAGCTTGATCACACATCTGCTTAGGACAAGGGGAGTCTTTGCTGGTGATGAAAACTGGCCCCAGAGCATGAGCTGGTGGCTGGCTCTCAGCTATGAAGCACCACCATATTTTTTTCTTTTCTTCCAGAGTCTGAACATGTACAGAACAGCATCCACATGGGAACTCCTCCCTTCCTTTCTAATTTCCTTGCCCACAAAACTCCATCTCTCCTCATCCATGATCTCGTTCTTATGCTATTCACCCCGTCTTCCCAACTTGCACCCCAAGCTCATTTGTTTCTCCATAATAAAATGATATATTGCCTTGTGATCTGTCTTGACTTTCCCCCCATATTTAAAGTGTTGTAGGTCCTAGCCCCCAATCATTTTGTTAACTCGGAACAATGGCATCTTGTGTATGTGGGGTTTGTTTTCATTGTTGTGTTGTGGTATTGGTGATTAAAACCAATACCATGTACCTCAGAGCTACACCCCCAGCCCTCTCTTATTTTTATTTTGAAACAGGGTCTTACTAAGTTGCTGTGGGTCTTGTTAAGACACTGAGAGTGGTCTCTAACCTGTGATCTTCCTGTCTCAGCCTTGCAAGTAGTAGGATTATAGGTGAGCACAAACACATCCGGCTTTATGTGCTTTTTTAATTCACCACAGGGGCTAACACAGTACTATATTAGACCTGACCTCAATAAACACCCGTTCAATTAGTGTATAAAAGAAGTAGCTCAGTGCTATGTGCCAAGGACAGAAATAATCCTCTAATATCGTGCATACTTTTAAAAATGTTATCTATTTAGCAATTGTTCTCAATTTCAGGAATTAGGACCCTGAATCCTGCAGAGAATTCGAGAATTAAATCTTGGTTAAAAAACATTATTTACACCCCCCCCCAAGTTTGTGTAATAATATTCTGTGGTGCATCCTTTTATTGGGGATTTGGGACCTCAGTAGAACAAGAGGCTCATCTCAAACACTGACAAGGCCCTTTTATGTTTGACCAATGCTTTGAGATACTAGTTTGGTTCTTTTGTTTGAGATGCCTTTTTTATATCTATGGTCTTAACTTGGCTTTCACTGACTTCTAAAAAACAAAATTTGAATTGTCTTGACTCATCTAAGTCCCCTGGAATGATTTTTCTAAGGCAAACAAGAGTCTAACCCTCAGGTTATTAAGCAGGAAATAATTACTCACCTATTTTACCTTGTTCTATATTCAGACATGAGAGTTGACAGATGCCCTAAAAGAATTAATACTGGGGCTTAAGGAGATGGCCAATTCTATAGACTTCACACATTTGCATTTTAGTATTTGTGTGATTTCCTTGATTGTGAATTTTTCACAAGCACTTTGGAATATTGCCAATAAGATTATTTACAGCAGCACAGAAGAATAAATCATAAATAAAAATAAGGGAGAAGTAGAGAGAATAGAATAAACCTCACTGTAGTTAAAAGCTCAGTAGTTTTGAAATTTGCCAGAAATTATCTTTATCTGAACTTTGAAAGGCTCCTGAATGGACATAACTTCAGATTCTATGTAAGCCTGAAATTGATTATTATATAGAAATCAAGTAGTTAGTAAACGCTACTAGGCACCATGGAATTTTAAAAGAAGTGATTCTGACAGCCAAGTCACTGGTCTAAAGCATACCCTTGTTTTGGATATCAAGTGTGACTTTGCCACAGGATTAGAGAATAATACCTCCATGACTCAGCTATGGCTAATGTTCAACTAGTTTGAAATCCCTCAGCCAGGCACCTATCTTCTCACATCTCCTCATAGTAGGCCTTGATACACCCCCTAGTTGTTCCTCCCTTTAGGTAACAGTGAGGAGCCTAAAGTGGCATTTCCCTGCAGACAAACCTCAGGGTACTCCCCACCCCATCCCCACCATAGGTATATTTTTTATGCTGATCAATATCCCAGCTTTTGTGGAACTGTCCTGTTGTTGACTTTGTAAGTCCTCCTTCCTAGGAGGACTTGGTCCCAGGCAAATAGGAACAGCTGCTCACTCTGTAACTCCCCTCGCTCCTTATCCAGCGAGATGATGCCCCCTAATCCCATTTCTTTCTGTGTGCCTCACTCTTTCTCTATAGGATTTTGTTCTCTTTTCCCTTTACTCATTTCTGAAGATTGCTTAAACTCTCTTTCCTAAGTTATAGTGTATGAAGTGCATTTCTCCCTGAGAGGCAGTTCTCCCCTCTATAAATAGAATTTTACTCTGGGGGGAACAAAACAGCAGCCTTACATAACCTTTCACAAAGCCCTACTCATTTTCTACCAGGACCAGAAAGGGCCTACAGTTCATGAGCTAAGCAGAAACTTCCCTCACCAGGGGAACACTGGTGATTTTCATTCAGATTGATCCAATCTGCACAGCTGAGCCCCCACGTTCTCTTCTGGTAGACGCTGATTTTGAGCTCGGCAGTTAAAGCTCATGTCTCTGCCAGGCAGCGCAGAGCAAAAACTTCAAACCCTCGCACTGAGCTGGCTTTCTGCCTGTAGAGCTTAATTCTCCTTTATCAGTCTTGCTGCTTCCTCTCACCGTACAGACCCACGCAAGTGAGCACTTGGTCTGCTTCATGCCCTGAAGACCATTTCCAAACCAAGGCCGAGTTCAGTGCAGGGTCACTCCCATCAGGGTCTTACTTGGTACATGTGTATATTTTCAGAATTACATCCAACTGAGGCAGAAGAGGGAGAAAGGAGAAGGACCCGGAGACCCAGCGTTCCTTTCAGCAATGCTTTTTATTTTCCCTGGAAGTAAGAAATTTTAAAGTAGAAAGAGTGTATGGAGGGGAAATTAGAATGAAAACCAGTGGATCCTTTTAAAATATCCCTTCTTAACTTGAGCACTATTGACAAAAAGAGGAAAAAGACAGATCGAACACCCAAAATGGATTTTCAAGGAATTTTAATCTCAAGGAAAATGTCATGGCTTCCGTGAAACATGTCAGTTACTATACACAAACCAGAAACCTTTGGTGTTGGTATAGTTTGCCATTATAAGACAAGCTTCTGAAGCCCATGCCCTTCAAAGAGGCTTCAAGTTAACCAAGGCTGAACTACTATGGCTGGGCATTTTCCCACTGATAGGATGACTACTTATAATTGTGAAGAAGAGGGGAAAGATCAGTTCCCCAGGGCAGCATTTCTCAGTCATTTGGGATTCTAATTGACTAATTCTGGACAGACTTTGAGTTCCCAGGTGATGCGAACATCTTTGGTCTCTAGAGTGCACTTTGAAGATTAAGGCCCTACAATTACAGTTCATACACATGAATACACATTAGAATCACCTGAATAAGTCTAAAAAATACTTGTACCTGGACCCTATCTCAGAGATTCTTAATTAACCAGTAAATGAAAGGGCTGGAAACCAATAACATAATCAAGGTGAGAGCCATTCTTCCAGACAGAAGATTCTCTGGGCAAATTACATAGTACTCTAATTGAACAAAGCCAGAATTAGCTTGTAGGTATTTATGCTGGATAGATGCTGAGTACAGGTCTATATGAAATGGATAGGATTAACCAGGGATGAGCTAACCCAAGATAATGACTTGCATATAGAATCCACAGGAAGTGCGATATATTGTCAAGTTTGATCAACATTGCGCTGTGCTAGGACCTATTAGCTTCTAAAGCAGCAAAGGCATGAACCAGAACCCACTAAATCATGTGCTTGATTTCAAACTCACCATATCAATTTATTTCTAAGTTATTTATTTATTTATTTATTTATTCATGGTACCAGGGATTCAACACAGGGCATTCTGTCTCCTAGATATATCTCAGTCCTTTTTTAATGTTTTTTTTTGAAACAGGATCTTGAAAGGTTGCTGAGAGTCTAAGTTGCTGAGGGTAGTCTCAGCCTCCCACATACTAGTATTACAGGCCACCATTCCCAGCTTATTTCTAAAACTTTAAAACAATAATAATGAAATTGTGGAGGGTCCTATTGTGGCCTTCTGTATCTGTGAAATTTTAGTTGTAAAGACTATCTCAGAATCAATATAGTTCACATTAAGGTCGTACTAATAATATGTAACATTTATCAAGTATATACTAACTGTTAACAAGGCATTGGAATATGTATTTTTTATGTGTAATGGCTTGAGGGATTTTTTTTCTCTAACTTAGAGTTGGGAAGCAAAAGTTGCTATTATATCCATTTTACAGGTAGAAAGTTGAGGTCTACTGAGCTTTGGTACCTCAATTCAAGCAGGCTTTTCCCTGTAGAATGTGTCAACTCTCACATCATGGCAAAAACCCAGAGACCTGTGTAGTTGTTTCCTTTGCAAAATTCAATGGTGAATGGTAGTTTGACTCAGTTGAACAAGGTGTTTTGGGCCCAATGACGTGGAAAGATTTCAAGTCAATGACTTCTGAATGAGCTACAGCTTAAAGCAATGAGAACATTCATCCGTATTTTAAAATGCAATAATGTAGAGAAACTACAGAGGAATAGAACATATTAAATACAAAATCTAAAACTGTTTAAATCTTAGGGCCAGTTTTCTTTAAATTCACCAAGAATAATCAGGCACACAGTTTGCAGGAGCCTGCAGAGAAAGAAATGTCCCAGTGCCCATCCGACTCCTATAGACAAACAGGTCAGTCTTGTTTTCTTCTGCTTAGTAATAGTTTTCAAAGTGGAAGTGGCCTGATGTACATGTTTATTAGTAATCATTTGCATTTGCCTAGTTCTTTATAGTTTTTAAAATCTCTCTCCCTAGCCTACATTAGTTATGTCCACACAAGCCCACTCTAAACATATAAGATAGGCTAATAATTCATACCTGACAGATGAGAAATTCAGAGCAGAATTTGCTTATGTAATTTGCTTACATTTTTTAATGATTTTGCTGATATTAGATAAAGCTCCTTATATAAACTCACTTCAATTTATTCAATCAATATTTACTGAGTGGTGGGACTGTGAACTAGTACAGTCACTATGGATATTAGTGTGGAGATTTCTCAGAAGACTGAGAATGGAACTACCATATGACTCAGCCATACAACTCGGGTATTTTTCCAAAAGAACTGAAGTCAAAATACTAGAATATGAATATCTGTGTTTATAGAAGCACAATTCACAAGAGCCAAATTATGGAACCAGCCTAGGTGTCCCACAACAGATGAATGGATCACAACACTCTGGCACATAAAAACAATAAAGTTTTACTCAGCCATAAAGGAACGTGAATGGAACTTGAGAATATAATGTTATATTATATAATATAGATTATATATATATTATATAATCTATATTATATATATATATTATATATAATATAGCATTATATTAGCATTATATATATAGATTATATATAGAGATTATATATATAGATAATCTATATATAGATTAGCCGGTCTCAGAAAGTGAATAGTTGTATGTTTTCTCTCATACATGAACGCTAAAGAGAGAAACTGAGTAACAAATGAGGTCTCAGGTACAGAAAGAGAGACTCCAATAAAGCAATGGAGGGGCTTATGGAAGGGAGGAAGGAGGACTGAGATGGAAGGAAGGCAACAGTTTAAATAATGCTATGTATATATGTGAAATTATAATACCAAGCTCAATGACATGTTTGGGGGATGGGAAAGAGTGGGGGGGAATCTGGAGGGACATACACCAAGTGTTGTGTGCACGTATATTCCTCTCACTCTATGCCTCATTATGATGCATGATTGCAGTGGGTCATTAAAGGTATTTTAAAAATGGCTGAGTATGAGAAGCTTTTACTGGTGGGAGGATCCTAAGGTGTTTCCAGCCTCAGCTAAGTCACTCTCATATTTCGCTCCCCTGACACTGGGAGCACCGATATAATTGTAGGTCACTATCATTCTTTCTACCAAAGATCTTTGCACCCATTTTACTTACCTGGTTGTCTCTTTCCTGTTTCTCCCCAAACATTCCCTCCTTAACTAAGAGAACTCTTCTTCAGGCTTTCTCAAGGGAGACTTCCTTGGTCTGTTTTCTGGATTCCTTTCTTTTTAAAAAGTTTTATTGGTGCATTGTTTATACATTTTAATGGAGTACAAGATGGTAGAGGCATACATGCACACATCACTCATTTAGCCCTTCCGCAATTCCCACCCCATTCCCTCTCCCATCCCTCCTTCTCATCTTTGATCTAGCGATGTACTTTAATATGTTTGTGAATGTGATTCCTTTCTTACAATATTTTATTTTCTTCAAATCCTTATCTCTTTTAAAATTTCAGATTATGAATATATTGATTTGATTAGCATGTTTAGCCTATTGGGCTACAGACCCCATCACCTTCTTAGCACAGCACCTGAAACACAAAATAGGGGGAAAGGGCCATGGAAGTGCGGGTGTGTTTTAGAAACAGGAGTCATGACTGTAGGGAAAAAAGCTTGTGATATTCTCATTCTAGCGATACCTATGGCTTGTGTTAAGCCTGATTGACACCTTTTTACACTCTTTACTTTTTTCCCTAATCCAATCAATCTAATGATACAGGGATGAGAGAATTGGCTTTGTCAGCCCATCTGGCTAATATTAATATATTAATGACATAATGCATAAACATTGTAGTTCATATTTTGCAGTCTTACCCACTTTGTGTGTATTCTTTTTTTAATGAGTGCTTTGCTCTGCCTAGTAGCTTACTTAGCTATGTGGGTGCCTGTCACCTATACTTGAAAATAAACCCCTGGAGGGGAGAAATACAATGACACATTCCATTTATCTTCTTATAACCCTGGGAAAGTGCTTGGTAACTTTCATCTTAAATAAATGCTTCATCTTATATGATCTTTATAATACCTCAATGATTATATTAAGCATTGATAATCCTACAAAATATATATTTAGGCTATAGCCTTGTTAAAGTCTATGCTGAATATATATTTCATAATGCATAACTTGAGAGGTCTCACTTAGAAGAACACATTAAATTTGGGGTCCTTGATTACCAGCAAGATATAAACAAACTAGAGGCAGTTCAGGTAAGAAAAAATAAACATGATTAAGCTTCTGGAGGGCTACGAGGAAAGACTAAATGAACTAAATATTTATAGTCTGGTTAAGTGAAGACTAAGGAGGGAGGCAAGAATGATTTATAGCTGGAATTATTCAACGTGCTTCAGCACAGAAGAGCATCGTTGAGAAGAAGAAATAGGAACCGGGAGCCAGATGACAGCGGGAAAGGGAAGAACATTTAGAACAAGACTATCTAAGGTGAATTGTAAAATAAAATTTTAACTGCAGAAAACGGATAGGCTGCTGAAAAGTGTCCCAAGGGACACAGTCAACAAACCCTCCCTGGAGATACCTCAAACTAGAGAGAGAAAATAACTAGAAATTGTCCTGCAGAGAACAGCTCTGCCCAGACATTACACATGAAAGAGAAAGCTTTGCAGATTATCTAATTTATATTCTTCTGGAATCCCATGAGGTTAAGAAAAGATGTGGGAACAATGGGCTGAGGACTGAGTGCTGCGGGTTGGCTTAGACGCCTCAGCCTTGGCTTACATCTCTAATGAGTCGGCACAGGATGCAACACACCAACAGAGGCCACTTCCAGTGTATCCCGTGCTTCGTATTCCATCCAGGGACCTTCATTAACCTGTCCCATGAAAGTAGGCGAAACAATAATGAACCTAAAACAAGCTGAGGAGGAGGATGCATCTGTTCAAGCACCAGTATCTGAGATCCATAGTCACATAGGTATACTGGCCCGGTGCCTTTTATTGTACTGAAAACATCACATAATATACTAATCTCTTTGACCCAAGGTTAAATGGTGAGGTTAGAACTTTTAAATCAGATTTGGTGTTTACTCTTATAACTCTCTGACTTGGCCATCTTTTGATTGCATCATGTCCAGGAGATTCATAATGTGCTTCAAATTAAGCCTGAATCCCCTCTATCTGCTTCCCTGGAAGTGATTTTCTACAGGGACCAAAGGAACAGGATAAGTCAGAATGATGGCAAGGCAAGGGGCATTATGCATTATCAGTAATCTTCCAGTGGCTAAGATTCTTGTTTTAAGATAAAAATCAGTATCTGTTTGGAATATGCTTAAGTAAAGTCTGGGATACAGTAAAAACAATACAGTTTTAGGAGACAACTTCCTAAAAGCTAGGCTAATGATGCCATCCATGCCCAGAGGGCAAAGGTTGCTTAGTAGGAAGAACACAATAACCACCAATCATATTCATGTCTACAAGCAAGTGGATGCTCAATTGGAGAAAACAGAATGGTAGAATTATCTTGCTGAAATCACAAATGGCCAACGAATTTATGGAGAAAAAGTGTTCAGTTTTATTAGCAATCAGGGAAATGCAAATTAAACCCATAATGAGATGTTAATTCACATCCACCAGATGAAGCCAAATTAAGCAAATGAAAATACCAAGTGTTGGTGGAGACATGAAGCAAAGGGGACTTTCATATGATCCTGGCGGGATTTTAATAGATATGGAGTGTTACTGTTTCCCAAGACTAGATATATTTTTTCTACTTTTAAGCAATTCCACTCCTAGGTATACACCTTAAACATGGTAACAAATTTCAACTAGATAACATGTATAAGAATGTTCACAGAAGCATTACTGGCAATAGCAAAATACTGAATTCCCAAAAGTCCATCAACAGGGGATTGAATTGATTGTGGTTAATTAATATAATGGGCTATCATACAATGGAGTGGTTGAAATAGAGCTGTACACACACACACACACACTCACACACAATCTCAAATACTGTTTAGCCCAAATACTGGACATTACATTCTTTCTTTTATGTCAACCAAGTATATACAAAGCAAAATAGCATACTGGAGAGACATGTATTTATAGCAAAACTATACAAAGGTCTATATGTATACAAAGATATATATATATATATATATATATTGTTGATTAACAAATCATAAAACTACTAGTGAGTTCAAGGGCATTTGTTTCCTAATTTTAGTTATGATCTCTATCATTATTAACTCTACTGGACATTGTATGTATGTACAGTTCATAATTTGCATGTGATATAATGTTGAAACTAATAATACAACTAGAGTTAATCTAGTCCACAACTTAATTTAATAAAAAAACAAGTACCACCCAAATTAGTGTATCAAGTTTTTGAAATGCTATAAACTTGTTAAAGCAAAGTAGGGTTCTTTTCCTCTATCAGGTCAAGATGTAGAATCTCCTCTCTCACTTTATACACAATCCCAACAAAAACTTGATCTCCTAATCGTAGCCAATCAAAACTATATTTACAGCCAGGTATGGTGGCACAGGCTTGTAATTCCAGCATTAGGCAGGCTGAGACAGGAGGATAGTGGTTCACAGACAGTCTCACCTACTTAGTGAGGCCCTTTGCAACTCAGTGAGACCCTGTTTTAAAATAAAGAATAGCTGGGTGTGGTGGCGCACGCTTGTAATCCCAGCATTTGGGAGGCTGAGACCTGGAGGATCGCGGTTCGCAGACAGCCTCAGCTACTTAGTGAGGCCCGCTCCAACTCAGTGAGACCCGGTTTCAAAATAAAGAATAAAAAAATAGGGCAGGGGGTGTAGCTCGGAGGTCAAATGCCCCTGGGTTCCATCCCCAGACCCGCCAAAGATAAATAAATAAATAAATAAATAAAGAAAGAAAGAATAAAAAATAGGATGGAAGGTGTAGCTCAGAGGTAGAATGCCCCTGGGTTCCATACCCAGTATCACACACACACACACACACACACAAAAAAAAAAAAAAAAAAAAACTATATTTACAAAAAAGGACAGAGAGGAGTTTTATCTGCAAAAAGGAAGTAGACAAAATGTATTTTTATGAACCTGCCATACTATTCCTTTTTTTGTGTGTGTGTGGTACTGGGAATGGAACTCAGGAGCTTTCTACCTCCATGTTACAACTCCAGACCTATTTTATATTTTATTTGGAAACAGGGTCTCACTAAGTTGCTGAGAGCCACACTAATCAGCTGAGGCTGACTTCGAACCTGTGATCCTCCTGTCTCAGCTTCCAAAGTACAGGGAATACAATCATGTGCCACCATATCCGGCTCAATACTATTCTTAATAAAACAAAATTATCAGCCAGTGGTCATGTGATGTAACAAATAAATAGGCCAGCAGGATGTCATACCTTGGGAAACTGTCCTTATAATATTGCATAATAATTGAGTCAGAGATACACTGTAAGTATGAAGAACAGATTAACTTGTGTTCTACATACTTCTTAAAAAGCAGCTAAGTTGCCGGGCATCATGGCACATGCTTGTAATCTCATCATTTAGGAGGCTGAGACAGGAAGATCGCAGTTCACAGATAGCCTCAGCTACTTAGTGAGGCCCTTTGCAGCTTAGTGAGACCCTATTTCAAAATAAAAATTAAAAAATAGGACTGGGGGTGTAGCCCAGAGGTAGAATGTCCCTGTGTTCCAACCCGAGTACCAAAAAAAAAAAAAAAAAAAATGCAGCTAAGTGAGCAGAGAAATAGTTCTAAAAGTCTATGGAAAAATTAGTAAAATCTGAAAATGCTGAGTCTTAATACACTTCAGTTACTAAGACAAATGGCTTGAGTTTATATTTCTTAACTATTCTCTTAACTATCTTATTCTCTTATAAAATGTAAATGAAAATGTAAGATATTAGTCAAAATAAAGTTATTGATAAGACCTCTTCTTAAGTCACAATTCACTATTAAGTTGGTATTTTCATTAGATCACATCATAAAGATTCAATTAATTCAGTGGAACATTTTTGTCCTAGGGATATTCTCAAGAGCAGTCTTTTGGCAAGAATCAGTATTTAAAGGATGAGCAAAGAACAAGGAAGAAATCTCCAAATTGCAATAAATGGCCCCTTTAAATTTCATCATACTAATCACTAGTGGTCTAAAAGGCCTTTCTCCCTAGAAACCATGAAATTACTAAGCAAGTAGGAAGTCACGGACTTTGGATTTGTGAAATTAAGCTCAAGTTCATCACAAAACCTAGAAGTAGTTTCTAGGTTTTGGTCTCTGTGAATTTAGCAGAAAAGAGAAATTATGCCACTCAAGTCATAACCTAACAATAGAACTGTAAAATATGATCAATAAATACAGAATGATTTGTGTGTTCCCTGGTTGGGTTCTCCCCCAAGAAATGAAAGCTATGACTGATATGGTTGTTCAGAACTATTCATAAAAAGCAATATGTGCTGGTATGTCCATTGGCAAATTCCCATCAATAATGAAAAGAAAGGTATATTCAATCATATGCATTAGTATAGATTTCTAAGCCATACCATTGGACAAAGTTTACACATTTCTAAACTACCAAGAAAAACATCTTTATTTAACAGTTGAGTTAAAGGTGTTTGGTTTTTATACCTCAGGCTAAAATTTGCAAAACAACATTAGAACACTGTAGTAATTTTGACCATCGATCAGCCAACCTGAGTTTCTTCATGCTAGAACAGTGCTGAACATGAGAAATATACATAAGAAGGAATCAACACTCTCATGTGGGAGAAGCCAAAGTGTGCTATTAAATTGTGCTGCAATTTACCTGAGTGCTGCAATTATAAAGGTGCAGGATAATTTGCATTTTCTTTTTTTTTTTTTGCTATTATCCATTTGGCATATAAAACATACAGTGTATCTTGCATTTCTTATTGGACTTCAGAGAAAACAATCTGGGTTGCTTACTTTTTCTTATTGACATGTTTACATTTCATTTTACCGGAGAGTTTGTTTGGTACTTGAATTGAATCCAGGGGCATTCTACCTTTGAGCTACATACCCAGCTCTATATTATTTTTGTATTTGAAACAGTTTCACTAAATTGCTGAGGTTGGCTTTGAACCTGTGATTCTCCTGTTTCCTCCTCAAAAGTACTGGGATGGCCGGGCGTGGTGGCGCACTCTTGTAATCCTTGCGCTTGGGAGGCGGAGACAGGAGGATTGCGCAGGTTCAAAGCCAGCCGTGCTGGTGTAAGAGACCCTGTTTCCAAAAATAAAAATAGGTCTGGGAGTGTAGCCCGGAGGAAGAAGGGCTTCCAGAAGAAACCCCAGTACCACACACACAAAAAAAAAGTACTGGGATAACACTCAGCCTAAGGTCTTCTTTTGATGGAAAATGTGTTAAAAAAAAACATTGGAAAGTGACTGCCATGCTATTACCATGAAATGAGAAGTTCTCTGGCCTTGGTGAAGCAGTAACTTTGAAGAAAATTAAAGTTCCATTATTCTAACCTGGTTACACCATTGGAAACAATTAAAAAGGACACCTTAATATGATTAGTTACCCTGTAGAGCTCTCTTATGTCTACAAATTTGTTAGCTCTAGAACTTCACAAACTTTGGATGAAAGGCTAAGGTTAGAATCTTCTGGTGACAGTAATATATAGCTGTTTTCAGACAGCAGCTAAGCCTTCTACGAAAAGAAAAACTCATGAAGATTTAAAATTTATTTTTAAGGCAACTTGCCATGAACTACCAAAGTGGAATCCAGCCTGTTAGGTTTCCCAGTGAAAAAGACCTCCTTGGGCTGAATCAAGAAGGACCATTTTGATACTATAGAACTTTCAGAGCTGAGATTCTTCAGAGACAAGCTGGAGAAAAGCAAGCACCCTACAGCAACTTCTGAACAGTTCACCAGGCATTGTGTTGATATTTAATTCAACAAGCTTCAATCACGAGTTAGTGCGATCCCAAGCTACGATTCATTAAGGTATAACTGTTGTGACAACTCGTAAAACTCTTAAATCCTCTGCAGCATCATAATGAAATAGGGAGGGGGCAGGAGGCAAAAAAGAAAAAAAAGATACCGCTTTACATTTTATGAATTGTAAATATGCATAGTACTTACCATTCCACTTTAGGGATTATGGTATTTTTCCAGAACCAACTGACATTTTATCTTTAGTTAATTAATCAGGCAATCCTCCACGGGCTTATGTCATTATTCTTTTCATTTAAGCAAAGCTAAGGTTTCCTGAAATTTATGTATATGGTTCATCTAAGAGATTATCTTCAGAGATAAATTAACCCATCAAAAATTTGTCATTGGAGCTGGTAGTTGTATTGCATATACCCAAACAGAGCTATGTGCTCCTAATTTGGTATAAGTTTCTGAAGGTACTGAAGACTAGATCTCTGGAAATGAGAAAGATATAGCCAGGCAAGAACTCATTTGCTAGTGAAATCACAGTGTTCTTATACAAGTAGCACTATGATAAATCATCCCAAAATTATACATTTGCAGGAGACAGCAGGGGTGGGGGTGAAAGGATGGGTGTGGAAATGATTTCTTCTCCGTATATGTATGTTTGTGTTTTGACTGCCCTAAAATAACTACATTATTGTCTACTACAGTTATCACAACTGGTAGAAGCATAAGAAAGAAGTTTCATATACAGAGTTGTGAACTGCAAATTCTCTAACGAATTAATAAGAAATGTGCTTAAAAGTATGATCTTAGGGCATAGATCATCATAGAAAGATGTAAATCAACACAGAGGCATTATCACTGCCTTTATACACATGGCTCCAAGTGAGAATTTAAAAAATGCTTTGGCCAGGAAGACAAGATTTAAATCAGGGCTTGTTCCTTACGGACAGTGGTGTCAGGTATAGTGGCACAGGCTTGTAATCCCAGTACTTGAGAGGCTGAGACAGGAGGATTACAGATTTGAGGCCAGATTTAGCAATTTATCAAGGCCTTCAGCAATTTAGTGAGACCCTGTTTCAAAGTTTAAAAATAGGGCAGATTGACAGAGTTCAAAAGTGAAACCAATTTGGTGACAATTTCCAGTATTGCAAATATAAATATATAATAAAGGACCATGAATCTGCTAAATTATATGAACCCACTGTATGCAGCTGGAAACATTTGAGGAGAAAATCACATGTATTTGGAAAATCCTAGACTACTAGATCCATGCAATGGGAAACTCAAGTCAGAAAGAGAGAAACATTTCTCTCACAAAAGATGCTTTTGAAGTAACCATGTGCTGGGATGCCCTTAGAGGATGCAGCATCATCTCTTCCCTCCTCAAAAACAAGTAAAAATATCCCTGCTTCTCAAAAAATAAAATAAAATAAAATAAAGTTGGATCCCCAAGTCTCTTATCGAGCTTCCTATTGGCTTAGAAGCCCAGATTACTGCAGCCTGCAATGACTGTACTCCAAAAGGCACTTTCAGCAGAGCTCCACTCGGGAATTTAGAATCAAGGCTCTTTCTCCTCAATGAAAACAATAAGGAAGTTTTCTGAGAAGTTAACTTGCCACTGGAATAAATGTAAGTCATACACAGTGAGAAGTTATAAATCTCTCCCCAGGGGGGAAATGCCTATCAGCAGTTCAAGCCAGGCCAGCTTTTAAGAGCATTAAAGCAAATGCACTAAGCCTAATATATTCACACATAACACATGTGGTGGCCGTTTCACATGCTTCATAACTCAGAGGGCAGCTGCCACTGTGTGGGAAATGGATCCTGTGACAGGTCACTGGTGATTTATACTGCAGCACTCACAGCGGAGTGGATGCCCGCCTGCCCAGAGACCTTCAGGTCCTGACACACGCTCTCCACTCTACAACAAACCCAGAGAGAGGATCTGACCTGCTCTGGTTGGGGGAATGGCAAGGAGCAAATCATTTCACCAAGTCCAGACGACATAAACTTCCACGTTTTTTTTTTTTTTCAGTAGAATGTAACCCAAACATAAATGGAAAATGAATTGATGAGTGTACTTATTTTATTCATTTACATCCATCATCTACAATTCTCCATTTACCTGAGATCCCCAGACTCTTACTTGGTGCCTCTGCCCGTGTGTCATCCATCCTATCTTATAGGAACCAACTAAAAGCCACCATCTTCCTCCCTCAGCCTCAAGCCCCCACCCTAAGATGACACTGTTCAGGGAAATCCTTTGTTATGTCATAACAGTCTTATACAAGAACACAGCAGCTTCAGACTTTATCTAGAAAGTGAGAAATGGCTCAGGGCTTTGTGCAGGTCTGCATGATCCTTTGTTACCAATCAACAAAGTCTTTAAAACACTCTGATGAAAAAGAATTTCACTGCCTGTAAACTAGACATTCCGCTTTATTAAGGGCACCTCCTACTGGCCCTGTCTTAGAGTGAACTATGTTTTCTTTATCAAGTCCCTGCCCTGTTCCCAAAAGAGTGGAGATTGCTACTAAGAAACAAGTGATACTGAGATCAATCAACTAAGACCAGTGTGATTTGAATGACCAATGTCCCAAAAGTGCACCCACTGCTAGCTTTGCTGTGCAAAGTGCAACTCAATTCATTTGCAAATAACAGAAATGGATTTAGAAGTGTAAAGAAGTTTAAAAATAAAGATCCACAAGCCTATCCATATCCACAAAGCACATCCTTTGTAGATGTATATTTCTGTCTGCTTTTTCAAGCCTAGATTTCTCCATAAAGAGAAATTTTGGGGAAAGAAATTTAACTGAAGCAGTAATAAATGATCCTAACTCCCTAGACAAGAAACTTAACTGGGAAGGGGTCATTTGATTAATTTAGAGATTAATAAAACATATATTAAATCCATCTCCATCCGTCCACCTCCCCAACCTTTGTCAGAGGAAAGGCACTTGGGAAAAGGTTCTAAAATGCTGCTCTCGTGCAATTGACAAGACTTCATTGTCTTTCCGTTTGCATATATTGCCTAACGTGGTATTTTTAGCCTGAGCCTTTCAGGCCAACAAACCACTTGGGTTCTGAGGACTCCCTCCTCCGCAAGGGAAGCCCCCTCTGAACTTCACCCTCTCTGGTCCGCGCCAGTCTCCCGAACTGCCAGGGAGAGAGAGAGAGTGCACGAGTCAATCTCCCGGATAGGGCAGGAGGAGGTTCTCCTTCCAGCAGCCAGTGTCTAAGCATCTGCGGGTCTGGAGAAGGGAATTTTAAAGAGACACCTATTCATTACAGTGAGGATCCCCCACCCCGCCCACCTTCCTGGGGAGTAATTGCGGAGGACAAAGCTCTGGGAGGGAGGAGGAGACCCGAGCCCGGCAGCTGAGCAGGGCGGTGCGGGCACGCTCCTGCCACGGGCGCCTGGGTGCGCGCGCGCGTGCGCGGACACACACACACACACACACTCTCACACACACACTCTTCTCTGGCTCGCTTGCTCGCTCGGTCTCGCCTAAAGAGGACGAGGAGCCAGCGGAGTCTGGCACAAACGGATTTCTGCCCGCGCGTGGCCGGCGAGTCTTTGGACAGCCTCGGGCCGGCTGGATGCTCGACTGCCCGAGTCCCCCTGCCACCCAAGAGCACATTCGCAGCTCGCGTTCTCAACTTGCAACCCTGGGCTCTGCAGCACGTACCAGGGGCCAGAAAGCCGGGAGTTCAGGACTCCAAGGAGGCTGGGGGCTTGGCCGCCAGGATTTAATTCCATTCCCAGTTAAAGAGACAAGGCGCAAGTCCGGGTGCTCCTACCCAAAGCCCGGTCCTTGCGGGCGCCTTCCTTCCCTTTGGGTTTGGAGAAAGGTCGTCTCCTAATGGATCTGAACGCTCGGCAGGCGGTTCTCCTGTCTCCCTCCTAGGCCGGCCCGGTAACCCGGTGCCACTTTACTTGTGAAGTCCCGCAAAATCGGTGCACCTCATCGAGAGTCGCTTGACTCTTTTTATTTTATTTTATTTTTCGTGTGCTTGTGGAAGCCCCCAGCTCAGTACTGAGAAATTACAGCCGCCCCGAGCAGTCTCGGATCCCCTTTTCTCCTGCTTTAGCCCAATCCAATCTCCAAACAGTTTTGCCATTATAATTAGAAACTGCCTTTGCCAAGTGCTGGGGCCAGAAGCCGGCTGGTCTCTCCCAAATATCAATCGCTGAGAGTTTGGAGGTGTCATAGAGATATTTGGGGACTTCGCTTGCTAACTGCATCCACAGTTAAAAATAAATAAACATACACCTTCGTGCTAACAACTCTGTGCCTCCTTGGGCACCTGGGTCCAGTCCTCTGAACTACCCAAACACATCGTCCGTCCCTCTTCCTAGTCTCAAGCAGTAAGTCCGAAAATCTGAACCAGGAGGCGCCTATATTCACATTCAAAGGATTCAACCCACCAGCTGCATCGCGCACAGACTTCTCAAAGACCCCACCACGATCTCAGCTGCTCCTGGTTGCCCCAACCTGCCACCCTCTTCAAAGGTTTCCAGGCTGTAAGGATTCAACCCAATTCCTTTCAACAACATCCCCATCACCTGTCCCAGCCCGCCCGCTCTCCTCCTCCAAACCAACACAAGTATTTGCGAAAGCAAAGCCTCGACAAGCACTAGATTTAAATAATAATAATAATATAAAGAACGAAGAGGCGCCCCTCTCCCCCGCCACCAACATCCTCAGCCCCCCCGGGGGGGGGGGTCTTCGGGCTTTATCATCCACGAGGAAATGGGGGATAGAGCGAACGCGGAATATCTATTTTCCTTTCACGCAGTTATACTCTCGCCAAACGAAATGAGAAGGGAAAGGGGGGCAAAAAGGTGGTCGAGCGACGAGAAGAAAGGAAAAGAATCTCTTACCGGTGACTTGAAGATGCGCGCTGAACAGCGAAGCTCCGAAGAGTACAAAAGCCAGCTTGGGTACCCAAACACATCCAAGACTATTCTCCATATTTCAGCCAACACCTTTGGGGCCGGGGGTCCTGGGCCGCGGCTGCGCTCACACACATGCACTCACACACGCATGTACACATGCACACCCAAGCGCGCCTAGCCCCTTCCTCCTCCTCCTCCTCCTCCTCCTCGGCCTCTTCCTCCACCTCCCCTGAGCCTCTTCTGCCTCCGAAGCCTTCTTCCTCGTCCAGGGACAGAATCAGCAGCAGAGATAGGCAGCAAAAAGTTCCATTCGGTCCAAGAGGTTCCGGATCCCCGGTCAAACCTTGAAAAAACTAACTCCAGGAAACTGAGGGCGCAAGAGAAGGGGAGACGGCTCTGCGCGGGGCTTGCAAGTCATCAATAAACAGAAGATCCAGGAGGGACCCAGAGGAGATGGAAAATAATCCTGGGCTGTACATTAAGAGGTTGAGGCTGGTTCCATGTCGTTGGTTGGGTAAAGTTGAAGAGAGAAAAATCCGCACGAGAGAAGGTGACGCTGTTGGTTTTGCTTCCAAGAGCTAGGGGGCCCAGGGAGGAGCGGCGGGGGCTGCCGGGTGGAGCACTCTCACTTGTTACTGGGGCATCTGCCAGCGGTGTGTGAGCAGGGAGTTGGAACCGTACTATCCATTGATCCGGAGAAGTGGAGGGCTAGAAGGGAAAATGTGGAGACCGGAGGGAAACGAACTGGATCAGGCAAAAACTCCACGCGAAAGGGGGTGGGGGCTGAGAGATGAGGGCTTAGGAAAAAAAGAGCCGGACGGAGGAGGCTTCCAGCAGCTGCAATGCCGGGCCTGCATCTCCATGCGCAGGGATGCCCTCTGTGGGCCAGGCGTGGGAAGTCACTTTTGTCAATGAAGGCAGCGAACAGCTTGAGCCTGTCGGGAGGTTTTGCAGCAATCGTTTTTTGACACTCAACATTCAGGAAATTCTTTTTATTTGACTGTAAAAACTCAGGCGGGTGTTTAAACCAGGGCAAGTGGCCAGGACGTTTATTTCCTTCCTTACCCTTAAAAAAAATCATTTGGGGGAGGGAAGGAAGGTCACTTTATGTAACTAACTCCCTTGTAGGATAGGTGAGCACTGAGGTCAAGATGCCAGGGCACCTTTCCTGACATAGTGGCCTGCGTCCGCTTTTTGTAGGACATCTTATTTCATCTGTGTTCAATCTTCTCTAGACATGAGTCAATGTTTTAAAGAGGTTGCCATGTTTCCCGTGCCCAGGATGGCTCCTAGGAAACATGGATAGGAGATTCAGTAAGACCCAGTCTCTGTCCTCAAAGGGGTTTTGATGAGTTGGAAGAGAAGCCATAAATGGAGAATTATAAAAGATAGTGATAGATGCTATGGTCCCTGTAATGAGACTTTGTCTGGGACAAGACAAAGACATTGCAGTCCTCATACAAGGAGTGAAGCAAGACCCATATCTAAGCATGCACACATGCACGTGCGCGCACACACACACACACACACACACACACACACACACCATAGTGTGAACCAAGAAGCTCTTGGAGAAAACTGCTTTAAGCTGAGTTTCTTTTTATATTTTATCTCTACTGTGAGATCTCAAGCACCTTTCATAGAAGTGGTGATGGGTATTCAATCTTAGTACCCATCACAGATCACAGACATTAGCTTAGGAACTTGGATACCCAACATGCCAAATGCATATTTGCTGATTAAGCAGAATTGCAAACCAATCCATTTGGCCAGGAAGGATGATGAATAGAAGTGTCATTTTGGTAAAAGTTCTGTCTTTTAAGATGTTCAGCTGCCGATTTTTCATTCCTCACTGTATTACATTATCTATTCATTCTTTCTCTTCCCCACCCTTTTTTGTTACTCAAGTTCATCAGGTTGTGAGAGGATGAAATGTGAATATGTATTTGAAAACAGGACAGGAAAAAAGCATAAACAATATGGAAAAAATTGCCACCAGAAGAACTACTTGATATTAAAACTGGAAGAGAGTGTTTCTTATGTTTAATTATATACATTCCTTCTTTCCCTCTAAAAGTTAAAATAAGAAGATCTGTAATCACTAAACTACCAGTAAGGTAGTTTAGATGCTTGAGTTCTTTAGAGTGAAATGAAGTACTTTATCCCCCCATTTTTTCCTTTTTATACTTTTAGTCTCACATTTTAATATAGTTTATAAAGAGTGATATAACCCCAAATTTTTAAATAAACTGTTTTTATTAGCTGAGATGGAGGCCATTGGAGATACAGGGCTAGGGTCTGGTGCAAAAACTTTTAACTGGGCCCATGGATTTTTCTAGATCACTGCTAATAAACTTCAGGGTGTTTATTAACATCTAGCAATTTTACATGAAACAACTGACTTCTAGGGCACATGCTCCTTTTATTTATTTTTTTGAGAGGAAATCTTTAGTGAGACTCATAAAATGAGCTCCACCTGTTCCTTCTAAAACACTACAAAGAACCACTGGTCAAGAGGGTAAAGGATGAGGCCAAACTTACAATCTTCCTCAAAAAGTCATAAAGGCCTCTCATTCCCATATTATAAAAAAGGGTACCTTCAAAGAGTGAGAACTGTGGGGAGCCATTAAGGCTTTCCCCTAGATTAATGTTTCTGACTCAGCTGACTGTCCTTCACCCAGAGTCAACAAGGTTTGGGGTTATGGAAAGTTCAATAAAGTCTGAGAGAAGATCAGGTGGTGATGACACAAGGGTACTGATTAACCTATCTGTAATGTATGTGTTTTGTATTGGTCTTTATTGTATTCTGGTGGTGGTAGCACGAGGATATTGATTGACCTGTGACTGTATAAATACCTCTGGAAAAACAAACCCAGCGTCGCCGCAATAAGGATGAGATTGACCCAGAAGTAGGCGTCGGCCAGGAGCACCAGCGCAATACTGACCCAGGCATAGTTGACAACCCGTAGGAAACATTGACCCAGGAAAAGGGGTCGGCCAGTAAAGATAGTAGGCTGGCGGCTCCCCCATGTTAGAATTAAAAATTCTTTATCCTCATGCTTCTCTTCAGAACCTGTACTTTTGCCAGCTGGCTCTGGGGGGGGGAGGGAGTGAGATTACAGGAACCAAAAATCTTCCACAGAGTTTGCATTTCATTAAAGGTACCCTGCCCAGCCTCATACAGTAGGTATAGTCATCAAGCCACCCATCATTATTATCTTTGACTAATGTGCCCAGACTGAGTTCATCAGTCCACTGACCCCATGAGCATCCACAAACAATCCTTACAGTCTCTGTTATCTTCCTCTGAGGTGCTCATCTGCTTTCACAACTGATACCAACGAAAAGTTTCTTATAAGGTCTTTCCCCAGTAGTCTTCCTTCACCTTAGATTTTCCTTCATCTTTAGCTTAATTTTAGAGTTATCTTTGGAAATAGCCTTCATATTTTCTAACTCAATACTTAATGTTTTATACTTGGTAGGCAAAAGGATATTTTACCCTTCTTCTCAAAGGTGTCATGTTCACTTCTCCATTAGTCTTCTCATGGGAGGGGGGACAAAATATAAGATAGGAAGAGGAATAAAATGTGGTCCATAAAAAATTGTTTTGTAGCCGGGCGTGGTGGCGCACGCTTGTAATCCCCGCGCTTGTGAGGCGGAGACAGGAGGATCGCGCAGGTTCGAAGCCAGCCGCGCGCTGGCTTAGGAGACCCTGTTTCCAAAATGAAAATGTAAAAATAGGTCTGGGAGTGTAGCCCCGAGGTAGAAGGGCTTCCAGGAACCCCAGTACCACCACCAAAAAAAAAAAAAAAAATTGTTTTGTATAGCAAGCCCAGTGGTGCAAGCCTGTATAATCCCAGTACTTGGGTGTCAAGACAGGAGAATCTCAGGTCAGAAGCCAGTGTAGAGTAACTTAACAAAGAACCTGTTTCAAAATAAAAAAGGGTCTAAGGTTCAGCTCAAGAATAGACCACTCTTGGGTTCCGTAAATAATAACACACACACACACACACACACACACACACACACACACACTTCAGTAAAATTATTGCCCTTCACATAGTCATTAAGACCTTTAAAGTTGAAATTCCCTTTATGGGTTTAAACTCATGATAAGCATATGAATTAAGACACACTTTTGCTATTTGAAGACAAATTGCTCAAACACTATTGTTTCTTCAAACCATTAAAACTCTATGTCATGTGTGTTTTGTGTAGGTATGGAAGGAGGTGTCAGGAATATTGATTTTCTGAGATTAACCCACCCCCTACTGAAGTAAGCCAAATTTAAAGTATGCAATTTATTTTAGGGATTCCAGTCTGGAACTGTATTTGCTGTCCTAATTTAATTTAAAAAAATCAATTATCTTAATCTGTGTCTGTTCTCCCAATATTATTATCTGACTTTGGATAGTCTCAAAAAGATGTTTTAGAAATTTATTTGCAAAAAAACAATAAAAATCTAGTCAAATGGTACATATTAGACTATAAATTTGACTGCACATAAAATCCTATAAACATGACAATGTGATAATCCACCATTTATTCATTTAGTTAAGAAAGCCAATTATTATCCTAGGCTTATTGCTATCATCGTAGAATATGCAAATGTAAATACAATATACTCTATGCCCTTGGCTAATTTACAATCAAGAAGTAAAATGTTATTTTTAGTTGACAGTTTTAGTTTTTATTTATATTTGTTTGCCTGTGTGCTTATGCTTGTTTTGCTCAAAATACCACCACCTCATCCTCTTTTTCCCCTCCCTTCCTATTCCTACTCTTTTACTTTGTGTGTGTGGCACTGAAGATTGTATCCAGGGCAATCCAACTTTGAGCTATACTCTCAGCCTTTTAAGTTTTTGTTTTTGTTTTTGTTTTTATTTTGAGACAGGGTCTTACTCAGTGGCTGAGAATTTCACTCAATTGCCTGAAAATGTCCTTGAACCTTTGATCATTCTGTCTCAGCCTCCCAAGCATGAGAATTATAGGTACACACCACCATGACTGGCCTTCCTTCTTTGTTTCGTTAACAGTATGCTGTGAGGGTACCAACCTTCCACATTTTCAACCACAAAGCTTCTAAGCAGGTCTTGAGCCACTTTCGTTAGGAAGAATAGCTTGTCTTTTTATTACAGTGATAAATTCAGAGCTGAGTTCTTCAGCTAGTCAGAGTGAAGGAAAGATTTGCTGGGGTTTTAGAAACGAGAACTTATATATAATCATGGAATCACTAGGAGAAGAATCCCTTTCCCCCCAAGATTGCAGAAGAACAATAGCTTCAGTTAACATGCTAGTTTAGGAGAGATCTAAAATTCTCATCGAATCCCTACAAGGAACCTGTGTTTGGCAGAGTAATGCTCCCCTGCTCTAAAATGCCTATATCCTAGTCCTCAGAACCTGTGATATATTCTACGAAAAAGGATTTGGAGATGTTATCAAAATCAAGCCCCCTGAGATGAGCAGATTATCATTGATTGTGCAGGTCGACTGATGTAATCACAAGAGTCTTTAGAACATGGAGAAAGAAACAGAAAGTCACGGTTAGGTAATTAAAAAGGCAAAGAGCAGGGCAGAATGGTCATTCCTGGGAGGGATCGTGAGCCAAGGAATGTGGGTCACCTCTGAAAGCTAGAGAAAGCAAACCTGAATTCTTCCTAGGTCCTGCATAAGGAACACAGCTCTGCTGTTCTTTTGATTACCACTGGTAACACTGTGCTGAGGTCTTTGACCTCTCTAACTAAAAGATAATAAATCTGTGACATTTCAAGCTACTAACTTTTTTACAGGAGTAATGGGAAGCTAATAAAGATTTTGGTACCATGATATAGGGTGCTCAGATAACAAAACCTTTATTTATTGTGTGTGGTACTGGGGATGGATCCCAGGAGCTTTCTACCTCTGGGCTACACTTCCATACATATTTTATATTTTATTTGGAAAGAAGATCTCACTAGGTTACTGACAACCGCTGAGAACCTTACTAAGTAGCCGATGCTGGCTTTGAACCTGCATGATGCTCCTGTCTCAGCATCCCAAGAACTGGTGTTACAAGTGTGTGCCACCAAGCCTGGCTTTAACAGAAACTTCAAATTGTACATGTGACACTGGAATTGGGCGACAGACAGAGACTGGAGGAATTTTAAGGAGTATGATAGAAAATTGTATAAATTGCCTTGAATAGGCTATAAGCAGAAATAGGGACAGTAAAGGTGTTGTCTATGAGGGCTCAAGAGAAACTGAGGAAAGGAGAGGTCTTGTTATTTAGTGGCAGAAAATTTATCATTATCATCTCTTACAGCAAAACTTATAAATGATGGACTCAGGCTCTAAAGAAATTTCCAAATAAACCATTGAAGATATGTCCAGATTTCTGCTTGCTACTTAAAATATGAAAGGGAAGAGACATATTAAGGGAAAACATTCAGGACTTAATAATTGGAAAACTCAGCCTATTCATATTATAAAAGACATAGAAATTAGAAGATTCCTGGTCAGAAACTATGCTGAGGGACCAAGCTAACAACATGACTGGACAATCTCTTTTATTCATATCTCACTAGAACAAAGCCAGGATTGGTGGCACTTGCTGGTGATTCCAGTACTTGGGAGTCTCTGACAGGAGGTCATAGGTTCAAGGCCAGCTCCAGCAACTGACTGAGGGCCTCAGTAACTTAGTGAGATCCTATTTCAAAATAGAAAATAAAAGCTGGGCGTGGTGGCGCACGCTTGTAATCCCCGCTCTTGAAAGGCGGAGACCGGAGGATCGCTCAGGTTTGAAGCCAGCCACGCTGGCTTAAGAAAACCTGTTTCCAAAAATAAAAAAAAATAATTGGTCTGGGAGTGTAGCCCGGAGGTAGAAGGGCTTCCAGGAACCCCAGTACCACAAAAAAAAAAAAAAAAAAAAGAAAGAAAAGAGAAGAAAAGAAGACTGAGAATGTAGCTTGGGCATAGAATGTCCCTAGGTTCAATCCCCAGTATCTCCCCTCTCTCCCTCCCACGCACGTGTGCGCACACACACACACACACACACACACACCAGAACATTTAATCCCACATTAGGCTTTTTGAGCAGATTAAGCATGTAATTTATGAATCCTCTCAGCTGTCTCAGTTGCAGTCAAAAGTACAGAAGAGATTATACAGAAAAAGTCTGTGTATCCTTAAGATACACGTGGGATATCAACAAAGGTGTTTTATGAATATAAATGTTTTAGAAACAAAATAAAAAAAAATAAATAAAAGGATTGGGGGAATGTAGCTCGGACATAGAATACCTCTAGGTTCCTATCATAGCACAAAACCACAACGCCACAGGAGGGAGAGTGGCCGATTTGGAATTAAGGCTGTCTGAAGACACAAAAACCCAAGGTGAGTGAAGAGAAGAGCAGTGTTCCCCTTCCTGGCTTGGATTTACCATCCTGTGTAATGTGGGGTGAAGTAGCCTGGAGTTTGTAGTACATCATGCCTTTTTCTCTTATACTTAAAGTCTATCAGAAAACTCATGTTTTTTCACACTCCACTGAAGTCAAAGTCCCTTCTTTCATACCCTTTATTTGTAGAATTGAATTTTCAAGGGGAGGAATGGGGGGGAATATTAAATGTTGTTCTTTACAAATATTATTATTCATTTTATTTTAGATTAACTTTCTCTTTCTTTCCTGATGGCTCCTGTTGAATGTTAACTGTGTCACCCAATATGTTAGCGATCCTCTCACTAATTTTAAATCAACAACTAATGTGTTAAGCATTTTAGTATCTGTCTTGGTCAACATTCTCATTTCTTTAATTCCAAAACACCTGACCGCACACATTTAGAGAAAGGAAGATTCGTTTGCTTATGGTTTTGGGAGATTTTAGGGTTTACCTCATGGCAGGCCAGGTCCATAAAGCTCAAGGTATGACAGAAGGAAGCAGAGAAAGGAAAAAGTAAGAAATCTGCTCTCACATCATGGAGGCCAGAAAGGAGAGAGTACACAGAAGCGAGGGAATTCAAAGACAGATTTGCAGTCTCTAAGGCCATACCTCTGGACTCACCCTCTCCAGCTGCACCAACTTGCTTAGGTTGCAACCCAGTAAATCCATTGCAATGGGTGTCCTTCTGATGAAATTAAACCCTCGTGGCTTAAATACATCAACTCTGAGCATTAATATAAGAGCTCTTCAGGAGAGTTTCTACATCTAATGATAACAATGTATCTGTCCTTATCACAAGACATTTGCCATGGTGTGGAGGGTAAACAGAGCCCCCATGATAAATCACAAGAGAACAATCTTCCAACTGGTCATTAAGTGGCATTAACTCAGCAACACACTCCAGTATTGGTGACCAGTGATTCGCCACATCGTGTCCTTCAGGTAAGATATTAGCTTAGATGAATTCAGAGCACTGTCATGAGTGTATTGTGAAATGCTTTGCTGAAATCCGGATATGATTTGTCTGTGCTATTTTCCAGGTACTTCAGTCTGCATTAATTTATTCTAAGTGAACCCATGTGGCTCCCAATGGCCTTGCATTCTTTCCTAAGTATTTGTAAATTGTGTCTTTAATAATTGTTTTCCATGTCCTGCCTGGGCCCTATTTCAAGCTCACTTGTGTACTGTTGGACATAACTATAGCCCTTCCAGTTTTTATTTAAATCTAGGAAACAGGTTCCTTTTTTTTCAGGCATACATTCCTCTTCCACTTTTTAAAGATTAACAAAAATGGTTCAGCTATCGCTTTTACAAGTAATTTTTTTCCACTCTGTAAAGTACTAGAATCCAGAAAGTTTGGTGATTTTTGTAGCATATTCACTGTCAAACCCTCTCACTAATCGGGATTTTCTTTCTCCTGTGCTCCTACTCAAATCATTCTTTTATGCCAGACTGATACAAGACTCATCCTCCAGAATTTTACATATCCACAGTCACCTCAAATTCTTTGGCTTGGTTAATACTCAGATGGAAATCCTATTACCTCCCAGAGATAATCCCTGAACGCCTCATTTCATTCTTCCTCTAAAATACTTAGTAATTTTAATTTACTTTTATTGATGTGTTGTAACTAAGATTATATTGAGTGAGGTTTAGTGTGATAGAAACATGTATATATATATATCACCTGGTGCTTTAACAATTGTTATATGTATGGAGTTTTAAATTCTAGATCAAAAAGATATATACCTTTTTCTATATTTGCAGCTTTTTTTTTTTTTTTTTGGTGGTACTGGTTCCTGGAAACCCTTCTACCTCCAGGCTACCCTCCCAGACCTAGTTTATACTTTTTTATTTGGAAACAGGGTCTCTTAAGCCAGAGAGGCTGGCTTCGAACCTGTGTGATCCTCCTGTCTCCGCCTCCCAAGCGCAGGGATTACAAGCGTGTGCCACCATGGCAGCTTTTTAATAGCAAGAACTCTTTCTTATTTTCTTCTTTTAACCATCTAATTATTCTACAAAATAGTGGGCATTGAGGAAGTTTTGATTAATAATAAAAAAATGGCTTTTCTTCATAGTCACCAAGAGTTAGAATTCTGTTGACTCCTACCATCCAAAATCAGTTGCAAAACTGAAACTAGGTACACGTCATTAATTTCATAGTAAAATATATTTAATTAAAATCATCTTTTAAAAATTAATTTATCATTATAAAAATATACTCACCTTAGTTTAGATTCAAACATAAAGTAATTGAAAAGTCCAAAGGCAGGGCAGGACTCAAGTAAAGTGATTTATTCCAATAAACCAAATGTCTCTTAATTGACAAGGATAGAGATGTTAAAACACTTAACAAATTAGTCAGTGATATAAAACTAGGAGGTATCACTAATATACTTGGCGGCACACTTAAAAATCCCAAAAGAGTACAGCAGGATGGAACAATAAAATTAAACTAAAAATTAAAAAAAAAACAATACTGTTTGTGAAGGTCTACATTTACTATCCCCATCTCCTAATTTATCGATATAAAAAAATATACCCACCTTAGTTTAGATTCAAACACAAAGTAGTTGAAAAGTCCAAAGGCAGGGCAGGACTCAAGTAAAGTGGTTTATTCCAATAAACTTGGTTTATTTCCTTCTTTTTGCTCTCATTCTACAATATCAATTTCATTTCAGATTCCTCATTAATATTTCGTTTTTAATTAACTATAACATATTACCACAAAGTTAGTGACTTAAAACAGGAATGGCTTTTCTTGTCTTACAGTTCTGATGATCAGAGGATAGAAAATAGGGCTTACATATCTAAACACAAGGTGTTTACTGTACTCTGCTCCTTTTGGAAGCTCCACAGGAGACTCTGTTCTAGCCTCTTCCGGCATCCAGAGGCTGCCAGCATCCCATGGATGTGGGACCCTTCCACTAATGCGATCACTGTGACCTGTTTTCATCATCACCTCTCCTTCTAACTCTGATGCTCTGCCTCCTTCTTCCAGCTTTTAGGTATTCTTGTGATTATAATAATCAAAGATAATAATCCAGAATGATCTCCTCATCTCCAAAATCCTTGGTTTCATCACAAAAATCCATTTAGCCCTATTAGATAACATTCATGGGTCCCAGGATTTGAATGCAGACATCTCTGGTAGTTCATTATTCAACCTATCCCAATCTTCTCCCTGAAAGACTTGCATTCCTCTCACATGTAAACTACATTCACTTTTTCTTAACATCTCCAAAATTTCAACCTATAACAGCTTCCACTAAGATTCTAATATATATGATATTTGTACATATTATTAGCTGAAATGTCCCATAACTTACCGTCTAAATCCAGCCTGGGTGAGACTCTAGGTACAATATATACTGGCTAAAAGTTCATCTCCATTTGTAGACCTATGAAACTGGAAAATTAATTATATGATTTTAAAATACAGTGCTGTAGCTGGGCATGGTGGCACATGCCTATAATCCCAGTACTTGGGAGGCTGAGATGGGTGTATCACAGGTTTGAGGCCAGCCTCAGCAACTTAAGAGGTCCTCAGCAACTTAGAAAGAGCTTGCTTCAAAATTGAAATAATAAGGCTGGGGTATAGTTTGGGGAGAAAATGACTTTGGATTGAATCCCACAAAATTTATTTATTTATTAAATAAAATTAAGTACAGTGTTGTAGCAATCATAGGAAGTCAGTGATAGATATTTCTATTCAAAAAGGAAAAAGTATAAGAAAGTGTCATTGGAAGTAATTCTCTGTGGTTTATGGCTCCAGCCTTTTGGTCCATGGCTCTTCTCTTTAGGTTCACTTCTCTGTTTTGTTATTTTTTTCTTCTCATTTTTTATAAAGGTCAGCATCTGAGTATTCCTTTTAGTTCTTTTCCTGCCCATAGAATTTAGAGTCCAACAGCCATCCTTCATTGTGTCTTCTCCCTGTTCTGACCAGACCAAACTGGCAGTATCCTTGCTTGTATAACATTTCCAATAACCTTGTTGATATCCCAATGTGTATCTTGAGGATACACAAACTTTTCCCAAGATATTTTAGAAATATTTTACTTTGTTTTTATTTTATTTATTTTGAATCAAGGTCTCCCTAAGTTGCCGAGGCTGGTATTGAACCTGTGGTCCTCTTGTTTCAGCCTTACAAGTACTGGGTGGCATGTGTCACCACATCCAGCTCCTCTTTATTTTCAAAATTCTTTCTTCTTTCTTTCTCATCCTTATAAATATCAGTGTCTTCCATTGAATTTAGTATTGGAATATTCTACAGTATAAATCCTATTAAAGGCACATAATATATATTTAATATTAATTGTTTAATTAAGCATAATTTATATTACATTAAGCATATGTAATATAAATATATATATGCAATATTTATATGTAAATATATAACATATGTAATTAGTTCAATATAAAATATCAATGTATTGGTATTATAAAACTTTAATTTTGCTCTAATATTATTTATTTAATAAATAAAAATTAATCATTCAGAAACAATTACATGTTTAGGTATCACATGGAGGGAAAATTGGCATTAACAGAGAAACTAAAGAAATTACTTTGAGCCAGTTTTATAAAATGGTACAAATCAGTAATCTCAGTACTTGGGAGGCTGAGATAGGAAAGTCACAGGTTCAAGTCCAGCCTCAGTAACTTAGCAAGGCCCTTTACAACTTAGTGAAGCCCTGTTTCAAAAGAAAAGTAAAAGCCAGGCGTGGTGGCACACACTTGTAATCCTAGCATTTGGGAGGCTGAGACCAGAGGATCACAGTTCACGAACAGCCTAAGCTACTTAATGAGGCTCTTTGCAATTCAGTGAGACCCAGTTTCAAAATAAAGAATCAAAAATTAGGCTGGGGATGTAGCTTGGAGGTAGATTATGCCCGGGTTCAATCCCCAGTACCGCAAGAAAAGAAAAGTAAAATAGGTCTGGGGGTTAGCTCAGAGGCAGAGTGTCCTGGATTGAATCGAAAGAAAGAAAGAAAGAAAGAAAGAAAGAAAGAAAGAAAGAAAGAAAGAAAGAAAGAAAGAAAGAAAGAAAGAGAAAGGGAGAAAGAAGGAAGGAGAAAGGAAGAAATGAAAAATGAAAGAAAGAGAGTGACTTTTCATGGCCATGTCTGTGGAAAGAGAAGGTTGTGGGAATACATGCCCAGTTAGTTCTCCAAAATCAGACTGAATTCCAGGTGCCCTGGAAGAAGAACATGCTACAATGTGTCAGGCTTTGTGCCAGGCACTTTAAATATGTTATCCTGTTTAATCCTCATAACAACTTTGCAAAGCATTTCTCTTCCCATTCACAGATGGGAAAGCTGAAATTAAGAAAGTTTAAGTTGCCAAGCAACATTACCTGGTTAATAAATAGAAGAGCCCACAATTGATCAGGCTCTAGCCAGTGCTACCAGCCATTCTGCACCCAGCTCCATACACAGAAGTAAGGCTCTCATTAGGCCCCATGCTCAGAGAGCCACCATCTCTTCTCTATGGCTAGAGATGCCTTACTTGGAAATGAGCTGTGTCTTTAGATGAATCATGAACGGTTGTAAGAGATCCAGCTAAAAATCTCTTAAATGTCAAGTGTGGTGCATGCCTGTAATCCCAGTACTTGGGAGACTGAAACAGGAAGATCGCAGTTTCACAACCAGCCTCGGCAATGTAGTGAAGCCCTCCACAACTTAGTGAGTCAGAGGTAGAATGCCCCTGGGTTCAATTCCTACACACACACACACACACACACACACACACACACACACACACACACACGAGATAGGGCAAGGGAATTTACCCTGGTCTCTAGGAGACACTGGCTCAAAACACACTACCGCAAACTTTTCAAGTGACTGGAGTGTCTGAGCCCTCCTGACCTGAATGGATGTTCTTCATATCCTCTCAACTAACAGTCCTCAGCCTCCAGCCGGTACCCACAGGGAGAGCTGATTTGGCTCCATCTCAATAATTGTCTTCTACAAGTTATCTTCAGGAACATGAGTAGGTTTTTTTTTTTCTATCATAACCCATGGCAAAGGAGGAAAAAGCCCTATTGATTTCCAAAATGGAAAAAAAAAAAAGTGTTCCTTCTGTCATAGAAAATAACAAAAGCAAGTTCTTTTGCACATAGAAAAGTGTCATTTTTGCAGTTGAATACTTCTGAAAATTGGTACTTTGGCACAACTGTATCACTGGTACTGAGGGAATATTCCTTCTGAGGCTGGTAAAACTGCTTCAGAAATAGCCAATTTGTTGCTGCAGTATGAACTACAGAGGTTTAATTGAATAATTTCTTGTTTCTAGTTCTACCTTGTGAAGCATTGCAGAAAGCTAAACTGCCAGCCTTGATTCATGAGAATCCTGTTTCTTTCTTTTCTTATACAACATGGATTCTCACACCTACAGCAATGACAGTGCTCAAGGGAAAGTGAAAGAATACAGGGTCGTGTTTTGAACACACCATAGTAAAGGAATTAAAACCTAGGGAAAAAAAAGTCAGAGTTTTACATTAGACAGTCAACATATTAGTTAAGAGAAAGGGTAGAAATCCTACTTCTAAGTTACTATAAGAGAACTGACATACTTATGAAATATCATCAAACTAATAAAACCATGAAGAGGGTGAGGAAAGAATGTTTGTCCAATGACTTTATTTTTTATTTTTTTATTGGTGCATTATAGTCATGTATCCTAATGGGGTACAAGATGGTAGAGGCCATTCATGCACACATCCCTCATTTAGCCCTTCCCCAGTTCCCTCCCCAGTCCCTCCTGCCTCCTTTCTTCTCATGTCTGGCTTACTGCTTGAGACTCATGTTTATGGATGTACATTATGCACACGCCCAGTGACTTTAGAATAAACCTATACAAACATGGGCATTTGAAGTTCGGTACATGACACTGCCTTTGGTAGTGAACATACTGCCTGCCTCCCCAATCCTGATTAATTATTACATTTGTGTAGTTTTATGCTCACTTCACAAAATGTAAAACCGTGAGTTTTAAAATCACAATTTTAGTAAAAGAAACACTTTAATTGAAAAGTTAAAAAGTCTCATACAGTTTTACCATTTAAATAAGCTTATTTTCATGTATGGAAGATCTCCTTCTCAACAGTAGACAGCAAATAAATATTTCTCTTGGAATTTTTTGGCATTTTCCTTGAAAAGAAAGGAAGTCTTCCTGATATAAATATTTTTTCAGCCTTCCTTGAAATAAAATTAGCAATAGGGGATGGAGTATCTGAAGGCAGTATATCTATATAAAGGACTAAGGCATAAGCCTTAAAAACAAAAAATATATTTCATATTTCATTTCAGGACTCTATCAGATATCCTAAGTGAAAATTATGGGGGAAAAATACCAATATCATGTATTTCATAATCCTACTTTTCTAATTAAGCATGCACATGTACACACACACACAGTCACAAATTTGTTTATTTTTTTGTACTGGGTGTTATACCCAGAGCCATTCTACCTTTGAGCTCTAGGCCTATTTTCTACTTTTTAATTTGAAACAAGGTCTTGCTAAGTGTCTGAGTCCCTCTAAGTTGTTGAGGCTAGCCTAAAACCTGTGATCCTCCAGTCTCAGCCTCCCCAAAACGCTGGGATTACAGGCATGCACTCCTGCACCAGGTACATTTACATTTCCTAACATAGTGAAAGAACATGCTTGGGACTGACTAGAGCTAATGTATCTCAAATCCATATACTGTTTGACTTCAACTTAAAAGCAGTTTAAAAATCTCTCAGCATTCCTCCTCTCTAAAATGCAGATGTAAATATGCTTCAGGAGCCATGGAGTCAATCCAATCTCCTGTCAACACAGCCAGACTGATTTTTTAAATATGATTCAGATAATGTCATTCTGGACTTGTATTCTATTTTTATTTTTAAAATATTTCAAAGAATTTAAGTGTAGACATATTCTAGCTCTTGTTCATCTCACTCAAAACTTGATTACTCTATTTGTTTAAATTTTAATTTTTTTTGCAGTACTGGGGATGTAACCCAGGGGCATTCTACCTCTGAGCTACTCTATTTTTTATTATAGCCCTATTTTTTAATTCTTTACTTGGAAACAGAGTCTCACTGAGTTACAAAGGGCCTCACTAAGTAGTAGCTGAGGCTGTTCCTGGATCCTCCTGTCTCAGGCTCCCAAATGCTGGGATTACCAGCATGCACCACCACTCCTGGCTGCACTTGGTTACTTTATAGTGTCTGACAATGATAGGCAAGACTCACAGACCTCCCCTCCCCCCACTCTATGGCTTTGCCTCTTATCTGTCCCATGTCCCTTTGCTCAGCCTCTCCCCCAGCCACTGGCTGTCTAATGTTCCTGGACCACCTTGGGCACCCAATGAAAACTGCTCTTTTTTTCCTGGCCAATCTATCCTCAGCAGTGCTTATAGTGACTGTCACATGAGAGGTGCTCAATATGTGCCTCTCGAAGGAATCGATGTATTTAATAATAAGAAAACCTCCATATTGTTTTGGTTAATATGATTATCAAAATAGCTTGGAGGGATAGTAATAAAATGGTTACTTTCTACTTATACTATATGATCTGTTCATTTGCATCCACAAACATTTAAATCACATAAATCATATGTAATATATTAATTCGGAATACTTTTTCCATGCCTATATATTAAAAATCATATATATTTTTTATTAAACCAAGGAATATTCTGCCTCTGATCTATACCCTCATTTTTACTTTTTATCTTGAAACAGGATCTTGCTAAGTTGCTGAGGCTGGCCTTGAATCTGTGATCGTCCTGTCTCAGCCTTCCAAGTACTGGGGTAACAGGCATGTACCATCATGAATTGGTTTTCTATGTGTTAATAACATCTGTGTCTTCACAAGAGTCATTTCTCAGTCATGCTTAAAACAGTTTTTCAGAGAACATCAACTTATCGTCCTGTTGATCTGAGATGTAGCCATTTGCATCTTTAGGTGAGACCCCAAACTGCAAGTAGCTATTTCAATGGAATTGTGGTATTTTATTTTTAACTCTTCTTCAAAGCTGTAGAACTGGTGTCTTCAAAACATAATTGCTTTCAATAAAATAATCACTAAAAGGCTTATTTACAACAACTTCAAATACTCAGAATCCTGTAATCCTATCTTCAGGAATAATTACAAAATCTGAGTCTCTTTTGAAAATGTCATGGTCTCTATAAAAATTCACCACTTCTACCAAAACCATTAAAAGAGGATGCTTGCAAGAATTATATTAACTTTTATTTTAAGTAATGCAGCCATTTCTTCTGGAATGTACCTAGTGTTAATTCTATGATAGTTGTTTTACCTAAAAAAAAAAAACTAATTATGTTAGTGATCTATGAAAACATAGTTATTGATTAAGATCATCTCAGAGCTAATTTTTTTTGTGTATGAAAGAAGTTCTGTTTTCTTTAAGAAGGTACTAGAAGTACACTTTAATGTCTTCCAATATGAGGTAAGGAATAGCTTTCTTAGGAATAATAGTTTAGAGATTCCAAACTATTTTGGGAAATTACTATGAACAGCTAACATAAAACTGTCTCCACAGGTACAACACTTCTAACTCCAAACATTGGTCCTCAACACCAAGCAATTCTCAGTTCTCCATGGAAACTAGCTGGGTGTCCTACTATTTAATGCAATCTTGACATTAACACCCAGAAGTTAGTACAGATCCCACAGGTTCGGGGATTGGTTCCCACCACCCCAACTGCTGAGCTTTGGGTGTCATCTCAAGTAGTGTCCACTGAGGTTACTTATCCTTCTGTCTGATTTAACTATAAATTCCAGGTTCCTACAACCCTCTTTTCACGTTTGATAATATACTACTATTAAGGCATATAGAACTCAGGAAAACACTTTACTTATGTTTTCAATTCTATAAAGAAAATTATAAAAGATGATCCAGCTATACTATTTCTGGGAATCTTTCCAGAATGACAAAAAGCAGAATATTATAGTAATATATGCAAATTCAAGTTTATAGCTGCGCAGTTCACAATAGCCAAATTACGGAACCCACCTAGGTGTCAATCAACAGATAAATGAATTATGAAATTATGGAATATCCACAGAATGTAATTCCACTCAGCAATAAAGAAGAAGAAGATTATGTCATTTACAGAAAAATTGATGGACTTGGAGAATATTAAGTGAGATTAGCCAGTCACAAAAAGTAAAGGATTATGCGTTTTTTCTCATATACAGAAGCTAGGGAGTAACTGGATACCAGAAGAACTCCAGATTATGGATGAGAAACCTGATTGGAGCCAGAAGGTGGTTTAGGGGAAGGGGTTGAGGGAGAGGGAGAAATCAATGAAGGAAACACGTCCATAGACATTAAGTATAAATGTCAATTCATTATCCTGTATGGGGAATGGGGCAGTGGGAAAGGAGCCGGGGGTAGCCCACCATCTACTGGGTACATGGAATGTCACATTACCACTATGAACTACATTATGATTTGAGATTTTAATGTACCAATAAAGATATAAAAATATACAAATGAACAGTCTGATAAAGAGGTACATAGCTGACATCTGGAAATCTTTGCATGTGGGCGCCTGTGTTCTTTTGAAATTGGGATGTACCACCCTCCTGATACATGGATGATTTCAGAAACACAGAAGCTCTCTAGCTAGACTCCTTTGTTTAGGGCTTTTATGCAGGTTACATTATGCAGGAATATATAACTAAACCACTGGTCATTGGCAAGTAAACTCAATCTCCAGCCCTTCTCTTCCCTGGAGGTGGTGGTGGACTTATCCAACCCTCTAATAACAGGCTGGTTCCTCTAGCAACAAGCCACCATCTAGGATCTATGGATCTCAGGCACCAATCACTTCATAAGCCTAAGAAAGACACCTATCATTCTGCACATTCTTTATTATATCCTAAGTGAAAACGTGTGTGTGTGTGTGTGTGTGTGTGTGTGTGTGTGTGTGTGTCTGTCTAGGGGGAATCCTAGAACTTTACAGCATAGATTCCCAACTTATTTGGTACCTTCCCCTTCTCAGAAAAATAAAATTACTTAGCATCTCTTAGGGCATTTCCACTGCCCCCTTATTTTTATTCAATGGCCTCCTATTGCATCTGAGGTGACTACTGCCCCCAGGGATCTGATTGGTCCAGCTAATATCCCCCAGAAAATGGTATGGCAGACTTTTGGACTCTATGTCTAAAGTCAGGAAACAAATATATGTTGAAAGATGCTCCTTTCCCAGCAAGCACTTGGGAAATCACTAGGATTTTTTGGAATTCTGTGCCAAGAACTGGGAGCAGAGACCAAGTATATATTTCTTATTATGTCAAAACAGCTAAACATGACCCAGTCCTTGTAGTGCTTGCTGTCTGGAGAATGAAGCAAAAGTACAGAGACTAGCGCAATTCAGCACCATGAAAACTATGTGCAAAGGAAGAAATATAGGACTAAATAATAAGTAAAAATTAGCAAAGAAAGCATGTATGTGGCAGGGTTGAGAGAAGTAGGGGTGAGGTGTGGAGTGTAAAATGAAGATGGGAGGGAAAGGGCAGACTTCTAGGCAGAGGACTAGCAGAAGCGACAGCATGGGTGAAAGGAAAACTGCATTTTATGGTAAAAGCCTCATCCTTCAGCTAAAAGACTAATTCATTTTGCTTTTCTGTTTGCTTACTGTTGTTATTGTTGTTGGTTTTTTAATATTTCACTGTGTTGAGAGCTAGTGAGGACTCTGTTGGAAAACCACAATCCCAATTTTTCAAGGCTCCCGGGTTTTCCAAGAAAATTTGGAATGTCCCTGCCAGATGGGCAAATACCAGAAATTAGCAGCACTCATATTAAAGGCCACATGTGTGGTCATTTTTAAAGTGCATGAAATTCCAAGATGCAAATTCATTTCAAAGAGCCCTATTAGTCAAGCTTTGCTAGCTTTCCTGCAGGCAAAGCACCTCCAGTGAGAAATGCCCCCACAATGTCGTTGCCAACAGGTCTGTCCAGCTCAGAACACATCTGCTTAATGGAAGCTCAGATGTGCTTCCTAAACTGCATTCCACATCAAAAATCTATTTTGAGCTTTTGCTGTAGGTAAGGCCTGGTGCTAAATATTAGCAGGACAGAAGATGGAGAGCCCAATTCCTGCTAGTCACTGAGAAATTTAGTTTGGGAAGGAAAAGGAGCTGCTACATCATGAGTAACTTCAGTACCAGTACCAAATGGATATATGTGACATGTCTTTGTGTGCTCTCTTGAGTTATTTCTATTTTTTTCTTAGAGCTTTGGGACTTAGATATGTAATCAACATGTGCAAAATTGAAACATTAGAATTATAAAATGAGATATGGAGGAACACTTTCATTATGAAATTGCTGTTAGAGTTTGGCAGATCCAATGTGTTAAAAATGCAAGATTCAGCCGGGCGTGGTGGTGCACGCTTGTAATCCCCGCGCTTGGGAGGCAGAGACAGGAGGATCCCACAGGTTCAAAGCCAGCCATGCTGGCTTAGGAGACCCTTTTTCCAAATAAAAATGTGTAAAAAAAATAGGTCTGGGAGTGTAGACGGGTTTCCAGGAACCCCAGTACCACCAAAAAAATAAAAATAAATGCAAGATTCAACATACAGATAGAATCAAGTGTTGACATGACTGGATATGAAACCCCTGGCTTACAGCTCTTTATGTTTTCTCTGTCTCAGGTTGGAATTAGTCCTGAGTCTAGGGCAGCTCAGACCTTGAAGTTTTTTTCTTAATTGGTTCCAATTCTTAAGGCCAGAGAGTTGCAAACACACAAAGTCAACAAAATACTATATAGCTACATAAATAGGTAAAAATGTCCTTGAAGAAATTATGCCCAGTGGTGGATGCCAGGAGGAAGCTGGCCAGAAAATCTAAAGATCTGGGATATGAGTCACTTCTGACCTTGGGAAAGGTCATTCGTAAACCAAGGGAACTCACCTCATTGGTGACTACAGATCTAGTTTGCACATCAGAGTCATCAGGGATGTTTGTTAAAAATGCTGATTTGTGGCAATATCCCAGTAGAATCTTTGGCTCTGTGGGGTGACTTTTGGGCATGTATGCTTTTACCACTTCTAAGTATTTATTACTTAAGTATTGGTATTTCAAAAATTGGTATTTATTAAGTATTGGTATTTCATTGACCTTTGTTTGGAAATTTCACAATTAAATAATCTCTAGTGCTCATTTCAATTCTATTTTTTTCTGATTCTGTAATCAACCATGGTCTTTAAAATAGGTAAAGGCTTAATAAGAAATGGTTTGCTAATTGATCAACTCAGGTAAGTTGGTCAATCGATTCTAAATAATTTCTAAGATAGTGAAGTTCGATGATGCCTAAAATTGACCTTGACTCTCACAACTAGATAGATAAGTGACTTGCCACAGGAAACCAGGCATGGCTCTTGTTCCTTTGATGTAGCTTCCAGGATTGTATCTTGCAAAAAAGTCTGAAGCTAATGTTTTTTAGATGCACCAATTACCCTGCAAAGAGTGTATCTAGTGTTGGCTAATTAAGGTGCTATTTACCAGTTGAATAAGAAATGTCATTATATACTTGCTTCACTGGCACAGGATCTTAATCAGACCTTCACTGAAGCATTGCAAGGCCCAGGCCTTAGAAGCCTTGAGCTTCTCTTGGTGAAAAATCCCAAATGAGGCAAGGTAAGAGCATAAAGTAATAGGAACTCTTATCCAAAATGAGCAAACAACTTTCTCTTTTGAATTATGTTTTCCCAAATCAACAATATTTAAATGGTAAAAATTGAAAATTATTTCAAAAATTTGAAGAATCTCAAACTTATGATAAAAAATAGCCGAGACAAATGGTTTAACTATCATATAAAACACAAATTAAAAATTATTTACCATATGTTAATACTGGAACACGTCAACACATTAACTTAGTATTATCAGGCTTTTGCATATTTCCAGAGACTTTAGAATGACAAATCTTTTGATTTTTATGCATTTGATATTCTAAATGTGTTGCTCACTATGAACACATGCAATTCTAAACTTTGCATATTCAATGGGCTAAGTTCATCTAATCTCAAAAACTACTAAGGTATCAAGGGCTGTGCTATCCAAGTGCCAACCAAGGTTGGGAACACACACATATCACAGATACTGGTCTATTACACTAACGAGAGTGAATGTCCAACCTAGCATCAGGGGGTCAGTACTTCTGAGTGTTTTTCTTATTGACATGTCCACTCACTCTGGAAGCTGGCCACATCTGTGGAGCTCCCTCTGAAGATAAAGGGTTGATCCTGATCTTGACTTACCCGCCAAACCTGAAGCCTCCTCATCACTATATTAGAGATGCATTAAAGACTTCCTCTGAAAAAACATAATTGTACGACTGCTACTAAACCACAGCTGTACATGCTACTAGATACTTTTTTAGAATTATTATTTGTCATTGCTTTCAAAGACAAATTGTAAAATATGCAAGAAAACAAGTTTCAGTATTCTAAACCTGTATTTAATTTAACAGTCCTGATATTTTTTTGAAGGGGAAGAAAAGATATATGGTCTATTCTGGTATGGAACGATGGGTAAGCACCTTTAAACATATTAAAAAGAAAGTTTTGCAGTCTCTCAAGAAGTCTCTAAAGGCAGTTGGAAAATGGTTGTGAACGATGACAAAGCAATAGAAATAAACCCCACGTGAAGATTATTTAAAAGATGTGCAATGTTGTGGAAAGAACAAGTATCTTGCTTCTCAGAATCTGGATTGAAGTAATGGTCTGTTTGTTACTGGTTAGATTATCCTGAACAATTACATAACCTATTTGCTTCAATATTGTTGTAAGGGTTAAATGCAATAATATACATGAAGAAGATGTACAAGTTAGAATGTATCATGTGAGATTATAGTATTAAAAATTTAAGATGGTGATATATAGGAGAATATAGAAATAATAGAAAATTTAATGAAAAATAATCTTTCACCTTTCATGATAGCTTTACTAAATAGATTGAGTTTTTGTTCTCCCCCCATCCTTCCACTATGTTCTTTTTAAGAACATAAAATGTGTTTTAACAAAAGGTTGCCTATATACGATGGGGAAGAGAGAAGGTGAAAGGAGAGAAGGCAGGTGCAAATTAAGTACCAGCTCGCTGCTGACAGTCTCAGAGAGACCCCAGAGCTGAAGTTAGTAATGCCCTTCATTTTATTTGCTTCTATTGGTTCCAAGGTGTTTACTCACCTGGCCTACAACACAAGCCTTTGGATGAGAAATACTGTTGATTTAAAATTTTCAGAATGATAATTCAAAAACAATTGGGGAAGTAAATTTGGAATAAATAAGCAGCTCCCACACTAAATACAGCGTGACCCTTCTATTTTAGACATGTGGGGGAGGCTGCTATGCATGCACAAGAGATTACCCTATGGAGCCTCATGCAAAGGCTCTGGGCCACTGCACGAGGCTCAGCCAGCTTGAGTGCTGAGCCACGTTTCATGAGTACTTCTAGTAGCATTGCCTGTGACCCTTCTATGCTAATGGAGTGGTTCCCAAATGCATGCAATCTCATCCTCCAAGGGACATTCCATAAAGTTTGAACTCACTGTGAGTGTGTGTGTGAGTGAGTGAGTGTGTGTGTGTTTACATAGGTGCACACACACACACACACACACACACACACACACACACAGTATGATAGTAGGGATTGAACCCAGGGGCATTCTACCTCTGAGCTACACCCTCAGTCATTTTTATTTTGAAACAGGGTCTTGCTAAGTTGCTGAATCTGGCCTTGAACCTGTGATCCTCCTGTCTCAGCTACCGAAGTACTGGGATTACAGGTACGCTCCATCATGCCCAGCTAAACACATTTTTTGTGCTAGTGGCATCCAGTGGCCAGAGTTGCTGCTAAACATCCTGCAATGTACATCCCAATCATTTGATAGCAGTGAATTATCTGGCTCAAAATGTCAATTGTTCTGAAATTGAGACAATCTGCTTCCAAGGGACCTTTAATGTGTCTTTCCTTTGGGTCACTTAACAAGGTGCCAATGGCCTCTACAATTAAATAAAGCTCCAGTGAGAAATACTACTGAGTGGATCTCCAGAGCCCCAGAGTCATGTGTGCATCCTCCCTCCACCTGTCATGCTTGACATTCAGCCTCTGCTTGCTCCTTGGTAATATGAAGTTTGGGGATTAAATTGGCAAATTTCAAAAGACATGATTCTGTGCCATGATATCCATTAAATTGCCTCTATTGGGAATAACATCAAAAGCCAGCTTACCTGTGTGGATGCTCCTACAGGTTAAATACTCTGAGCTTTCCAATATACTTTCATAAAGATTAGATATCATTCCAAGTGCTTCATAGGTGATAACTCATTCAACCTACAAAACATCATGAGAAAAGGACTCTTACCATCCACCACGAGGACTACAGGTTAAAGGATAGACTCAGCAGTGCAGCAAGACTTCAGTAACCTAGAGTGGTCCAATTTCAAAAGACAAGATTTTTAGGTTTGGCATGCAACTCAAAGATAGAAGCCCCTTAGGCCCAATCTCCAGTACTATACACTCAAAAAACTTCTGATAATAATCTACAAAGACAGCAATAAAAGTAACTAGATGTTATTAAGTTTCTATTAATAAAGATCATCTTGGGTTTGGAAGGACAAGTCCTTGAAAAAGTATAAAGCAATATAACCAATTTAAGAATAGGCTTACATGAAAAAAAACAAGTATACAGAACTGGTGTATCTGGGACTAAATATTGCATTTCAAATGGCAACCTTGCAATACAGATTCACTACAATGTTCTTTTAAATATCAAGTTCCCTCAGTACATTTTGAATCGATTCAATTTACAAAAATTCAATGTATGCTTGACTTTTCAGGAGCTCTTCAGTGGCATACAATGAAATACACCTGCAAGAGCTCATTTATCCTCCCAATATCCTAATTTCTCCCAAAGCATTATTTTTCACATGTTTGAGATAAACATAGGAAGATGATACAGCATCTTTTGTAAGCAGAGAACTAAATAAATGCTATTTGATGAGAATGATTCACAGTAATGATGATAATCCCAGTGATGACAATGGTAAACGTGAATTGTCCATGGTCCTAGAATTAGAGGCAATAACTTTTCATTTGCAGAACAGCGTTCTTTTTTATTATAATCAGATACCATCGTGGTAGCTGAGTATTATAAATGCTCTATCTCTTTCCAATTTCTACCACATAATATCAAGACCTCACCACCAATGAGAAATGATCATATTAATGCATTCAAAAATTAAGTATCATCATTCTACCATGGTTTACTGTAGCAGGCACTGTTGGTCATCTTTCAGTTGCCGTTATTCCTCACCACAGACCCTCTTCCTTACTGGGAGGGAATGCATTTCCTACAGGGCTGACGGAGGAAGTCATTTGCTTCTCCTGATTCTCTTGAGGCCTGAGCACAGGCAAAAGGCTCAATATATCAAGAGAAATTGGGTAGAAGTCTGTGAAAGAACTTCTCTCCTATTTTCTTTAGGTGTAGATATATAAACATAGGCAGACCGGAGCAACAATCATCTTGCAAAAGTAGTGAGATGAGTCCATTACTGAAAACCACCATATTGAGAGCATAGACCAAATAGAGTACCCGAGTGACCTAAAGCTTCATAAAAGATGTAGAAATAAGTAAAAAAAAAAAAAAAAAGGCTTTAGACTCCAGCATTATTGCAAATGGCTGATATCAGATACTTATGTTGTGGTATAGTTTATTATATCTATCTATCATCTATCTAATCTTCCTCATTCCCTCTATCCTTATCTCACTCTCTCCATTGATTGACAACAGAGAAGAAGTTATGACTTATTTTTTCCTTTTCTTAAATTGGTGCATTGTGGTCACGCATATTAATGGAGTACAAGATGGTGGAGGCATACATGCACACATCACTCATTTAGCTCTTCCCCATTTCCCACCCCATCCCCTCCTCTCTCTCTTCTTTGGCTTACCGATTAGCTTTGGTATGTTTATAAATGTACATCATGTACATTAAGAAATTTCTCTCTAGCCCACTCACATTCTCCTCAGTTAGATTGCTTTATTTGTTCATCTGTGGATTTTATTATTTCCTTAGAACCAAAACAGTACTTCTAACCTAATAAATACACAACAAATGATGATATGCAAAGGTCATATTATAAAACATAAAAATGATGCACTGAGCCATTTCACATAATTACTTCCTCAAATAGTATCAGTTCCTTGTCTTGGTCAATGAGGAAAATGGTATGATGAAATTAAAGATAAATGAAAGAAATGTATCAATCACTAAGCCAAACATGAGAAGAAGGGAGCAGAGGGAATGGGGTGGGATTGGGGAAGGGCTAAATAAGTGATACGTGCATGTATGCCTCTACCACCTCGTATTCTATTAAGATGTATATCTACAATGCACTAATAAAAATATTTAAAAATAATATACAGGTGTTTTTCTCTGGTTTGGCCAATAAGAAAATCAGCCTTCAAATCTTACACCAACTTGGTCACCTCTGGTCATATGATATTGCGTATGTCATTTCTACCAATTCAGATTGCCAGTTGTTAAGAGGAAATGATGATCTCCAAGGTTATTATAAGTATAAAAAAAGCTAACATGCAGAAAAACATTATGCAATGTGAAAATACTTAGAAAAATATCTCTCTAATGTATCAGAATAAATATATGTATAGAAATCTATTTTCATACAAAACAAATCATTTTACTGTTTGAATTTGCACACATTAGAGTCACTCAAGACATTCTGATGCAGAAGGTTAATTATCCTCATAATCAGGACAGAATAAAAATTAATTAGGTCTAAAAAAGTTTGTCTTCTCTATCCTTGAGAGGGGATTATTTTGCTCTTTACCAATGATTTGGCCTCCAATGGGTGACCGAGAAACATTTTCTTGTTCTGGAGATATGAGGAACAGCAAGAACTGAGCTTTTGATAGAATGACGGTAGGGTACAGAAGCAAGGAAAGTTAGTGAACCAGAGGATCATGGGAGAGGAACATAAGGGACTGTGAATTTTGGAGGCTTCAGTCCTGATGGTGGTCTAGGGATAGGTACCTGAAATGCATATGATGGGTACAAATCTTACCAGCAATATTCACAAGATTAGAAACTGCTTTCTAATTGTGGCAACCAACTGCTGTTTATATAAAAGGATACAGTGTTGTTAGGGCATTATTTTCTCAGTAGCCGCTGGCCAATAGGAGAAGAGCCCATAATGTGACTCTTCTTTTCCCTGGCACCATGGGACACTGGTAAGATGAAGGGGAATCCTGGCCACCTAAAAAACTGTGATAGAGGAAGAACCAACTCTGAAGGTAGAAAATTAAACTAAACTGGGCTGCCATTGATGGAGAATGCATGTTATCATCTCACTGTCAAACTTTATCTTTAAGATATATAACTGGATTAGTGCTTGACTTTGATATTTTTGTGACGTACATCATGTACACTAGAGAATTTCCCTCTTTCCCCCTCCCATCACCCTCAGTTAAGTTGTCTTATTCACCCATTTATGGCTTCTCCTTTTTTGTCTAGGAGGGATGGGGGAGGAATAGGGGAAGGGCCAAATGTGTAATGTGTACATGTATGCCTCTATCATCTTATAACTTATTAAGATGAATGACTACAATGCACTAATAAAAAGGAAATACAACTGGAGGTTAGTGAGAAAAGGACTTAAAACAACAAACTCAGAAACACTTCTACAGACTTCTTAATTTTCTTAAACCTCATCGCACATAAAACAAATATCAAATAAGTTACTAGTCAGTCCTTTCTTGTTAATTATTGTTTCACAAGACTTTGGTTTTGTTTCTACCTCACCACCAAAGGCCTATGCTCAACTCCAATAGGAATCAATGACCTCCAAAAACCAATCCTCTTGCTTCTAAAATGTCATCACTGTAATCAACTTTACACTTAATACTAGATTAGTGTTTCAAATGCCCATCTGTGATCATGCTTTGCCTCTTCAAAGTCTTTCAATAACTTATTGCCACCAGAATTAAGTTCAAATCACTTATAATCTTATTCCTGCATCTTCTAACACCTTGTTTATATTCTTCACCAAACTCCTTCATCTTTAGCCAAAGTCCATGTAGGTGTCTTTAACTTACCCTGAACACTGACCACTCTGTGTCACTGCTCACATCCTTCCTGCTTCCTGGAATTCTCTGGTCATACATCACCACCTATCGAAATCCTACCCTTCTCTCATGCACCACTGAATCACCATCTCCCCTTTAAGATTTTTTTTTCCTGGCACATTTTGTTAATTCCTTTGTCCAAGATTAAAAACCATATTGCCAAATCATGAACCCATTGAGACACATGGCCGATGTTTGAAAGCATTTACTAAAGAAAAAACTTTGTTAACCATTTTAATTTCTGAACTGTCCATTTCTTAATGCCAAAGACCACATCTTCAGAATCCCAAACTACCCCTTCCAACTCCTGTTCCAGGACCTTGTTCACAGTAATAACCCAGTAAATGTTTAAAGAATGTTGGTCTGTGTCTTCATTACTCTCCTAACATGTATACCAGAGCCTTCCAAATGGCAGGTGGTGTTCAGAAACTACTTGCTCCAATCAGGTGAGACGCATTGTCTTCCAAACAATTGAGCACACTCATCTAGAAAAGAGAGAAAAGAAAGAAAAAGCCATATTCAATGACTTGGTGATTCAGGTGGAACAGGAGCCCTATAACTAATGGCATTTTTCAGTTCAGCCAGCTCCTTCCACAGGTGTGGTCCCTGTCAGGAAATAATTGCTCTCTGGATATATCCAGACACTGAGCTATACACCACCAAATAGTGGTATCCTTCATTCCACGAAGGACCGGTTCTGATGATGTGTCGTAGAGAACGGGATGAAAACTCTGTATTAAATCTGTTTTCCCAGTTTGTTACAGATGCTTTTGCAGCATCTGTTTGTTTGTCTGCTTTTATCTGTTTTTTTTTTTTAGAAAACAGTTTTTTTTTAGAATCCATAGCATATGCACTCTTTTTAGAAAATTAGATGATTCTGTTTGACCTTCTCAAACACCTTTCCAGGTCTTTGCAGTATACCTCTCTAATGGCTACTACTTCTTATTCTAAATTTATTAGTTTCTATCTCCATACTTTATGATTAATTAAGAATTTTTTTCATCCATTAGGGGTTATACAATCTCAACATAAATTCTTCAGCTATGATGGTTGCAACAAAATAACAGTCAATCTTTTAAATTAAAACTCTGGGATGCAAGCCATCTGGGCCCCATGATTTTGGACTTGAATATATTCATTTTATTTGTTCCTCCCTCTGTGACTTTTCCCTTTTCTTGACAGAAATTATTTGCCCATCAACTCTCTTAGCTGAACATTTCACCTTCAAAAAAATGCTTAAGAAGAGAAGATGTTTGCATGCCTTTGCTTTGTAAAGCTCAAATAATCTTCTAGGTGTTTACACATGGATGTTTGTTGTTCTTTTTTTTTTTTTTTGGTGGGTCTGGGGGCGGAACCCAGGGGCATCTGACCTTTGATCTAAACTCCCTGCCCTATTTTTTATTCCTTATTTTGAAACACTAAGCTGTGGAGGGCCTCACTAAGTAGCTGATTGCATATTGCAATCCTCCAGTCTCAGCCTCGCAAATACTGGGATTACAAGCATGCGCCACCACACCTGGTTTGTTCTTTAGATTTTATTTTAATTGACGAGTTCATGAAACAATCAATAATCCCAAAAGAGTGACCTGCTAGTGACTGAGAAATACAATTTTATACCCCATTTCCCTCTGTAGCTCTCTGATACAATGGAGACTACAGTTCGTTTTTGCTTTTGTTATGAAGTCTTCAAGTGTTTGAGTAAATCCATCTAGGCATAATATAGAATAAATGTGGTAATTATATTTACATATGGGCATGTATGCACAAATTGAAAGTTGTTTAATAGCAATTATTTTGTAGCTAATTGATCTTGACATGAATATTAAAGAAAATAGGATGGGCCCCAAAGGTACTAATTTGGAAAATAGATGTTCTGAGTACATGATACTAATACATTATGTAATCTTTGATAGGAGAAAACCTAGAAAAACCTGAGGGGATCTATTTTATTTTTCTTAAGATATTTCAGGAAAAAAAATCATTGTGGCCTCAGTTTTTGCTCATGAAAAATGATCTTATGGTTTTGATAGAATTGACCTGTCTATTCTAAGTCATGAAGGGTTCATTACTAGTTTAGAAAAGAAATACTTTATTCCCTGATAGGAATGAGTTGCATTTAAAGATAGAATGTATACTCATAGCACTGCAGAGCATTTATGCAGAGATATCATAAACAAGAAGATTTTTACAAATGTAGGCAAGAGGAGTGATTGAAAGTATGTAGGCATTGCATATATATATATATATATATATATATATATATATATATATATATATACATGGCTTTCACTTCTTCTTTAGTGTCTTTGGGTGTTACACAACAGAGACCTGGCAATATTGATTTTAGTATATACTAAAAAATGCGACACTGCCAGTGTGTGTGTGTGTGTGTGTGTGTGTGTGTGTGACAGAGAGAGAGAGAGAGAGAGAGAGAGAGAGAGAGAGAGAGAGAGAGAGAAGAGAGAATGAGGATTTACTCCAGAGGCACTTCAACTCTGAGGTTCACTCTTAGCCTCTTTTATAAATTTTGAAATAGAGTCTTAATAAATTGCTGAATGTCTTGCTAAGTTGCTGAGGCTGGTCCTGAACCACTATTCTCCTGTCTTAGCCTCCCATGTCCTGGGATTAGAGGTATGGGCCATCATCTCACTTTGTGTGTGTGTGTGTGTGTGTGTGTGTGTGTGTGTGTGTGGTATTGGGGATGGAATCTAGGGGCATTCTACCTCCGAGCTATACCCCCAGTCCTATTTTTCTTTTATTCTTCATTTTGAAACAGGGTCTCACTGAGTTGCAAAGAGCCTCACTAAGTAGTAACTGAGGCTGTCTGTGAACCGCAATCCTCCTGTCTCAGCCTCCCAAATGCTGGGATTATATTTGTGTGCCACCATGCCCGGCTTCTTGACAGCTTTCTTAAAAGAATAAAATAATTACCCCATATCCACTGCCACTCATTTTTTTGCCTATGACAGTCTTTACCCTTTTAGCAAAGTTACTCCAGTTTTTAGGAGTGTGAATTATTCTTGCTGAGTATTACTAGGAACCACTGGCTGCTCTTGGTGTTGGGGTACTACCTTGAACAAAAGAGAGAAATCCTTCCTGGCCCTGGTGGAATCAAGAGGGAAAAAAAGTAGATATGATCATATATATATGTATATATATATATATGTATACATACATACATACATACATACTGGGGACTGAATCCAGGGGTATTCTAAGTTCCAGCTATATACCAGCTATATTTCATATATGTATGAAATTTATTTGTGGTACTGGGGATTGAACCTAAAAATATTCTACCTCAAGCTATACCCCCAGCTCTATTTTCATTTTCATTTTGAAACAAGGTCTTGCTAAATCCTGATTATCCTTAAACCTGTGGTCCTCCAGGCTCAGCTTCCCAAGTACTGGAATTACAGGTATGTGCCTCCAGGCCTAACTGGTCGCTCTTTCTTAAGATATTAGTATCATTGTGTCTGACACCCAATGAGCTGCAGCACTTTTGAGAGTGGGAAGATAGACTGTAGACAGCATACCAGGGTCATCAGTGAAAAGAGAAAACAAAACACAAATAATCAGTTTCAGGTGACGTAATAAGAACTACAAACTAACCGCCCTTCTAGATAAAATATGAATGTAGAAGTATGAGCTGTGTCCTCCGAATAATCATGTCCAAGACCTAACTCTTGGTACCCATAAAATGACCTTCTTTAGAAATAGTGTATTATTTGCAGATATAATTACATGTCCTGAGATGAGGTCTTTCTAGATTTAGAGTGGGCCCAAATCCAATAGCTGAGAGAAATTCGAAATACACAAAGAAGAGGCCCATGAGAGACACGAGGGAGGTCATGAGAAAGTGGAGATGGAGACTGGAATGATGTGTCTGCAGCCAAGTCAAGAAACACCAAGAATGATTTGTAGCACAAATATGTCGGAGAAAGGGATGAAAGCAAATTCCCTCAGAGCTTTTACAGAAATCAACCCAAGGCACCTTATCTCTGGACTATTAAACTCTTGAATTGTACAGCATAAACTTCTATCAGCGAAAGATACCCAGTTTATGGTGCTTTCTTTTGGTTTTATTATTTTTAATTTTTTTATTGGTGCTTTGTAGCCAAACATTTTAATGGGGTGCAAGATGGTAGAGATATACGTGCACACATCACTCAGGGGCTTTCTTTAAGTAGTTCCAAGGGAAAAAAAATATAGTCCAAGAATATTTTCTTTTTCTTTTTCTTTTTTTAACTTGGTCCAGGGAATTGAATTGAACTCAGGGACATTCTACTTCTGAGATACACTTCCAGTCATGTTTTATTTTTGCAACAGCATTTTATTAAGTTACTGAGGGCCTCCTTAAATTGTCTAAGCTGGCCATGAACCTTTAATCCTCCTATCTCAGCCTCCCAAGTACTGGATTACAAAGCACGCACTACCGTGCCTGCCTCCAACTTCCAGAATATGCTGTTCTTATTTAAGCCTCTTTTTCTACTTCAAGACATTCTCAAAGCAGGGAAGCCAGATCAAACTAGATCCCCCTTGCTTAACGCTCCCTCACAGGCCTGCTCCTTAAAAAGCCCTAGATTCTTCCACTAGCACAGGGGTAGGTCATGGTCGGACCCAGAGACTCCCTCACCTTTCTCTTCCAGTTTCTCCCTGAAGCTGTCACACTAGTGTTCTGGCTGCTCTTCTCACCCCCAGCAGGTTTTCCTCTGTCTTAGGAGATTTTGTACTATAAGACTTTTCACCTGAATGCCTGAAACTCATTATGTATCTGCATAATTTTATTATTCATCGCCTTTAAGTCTTTACTCAAATTCCCCCTTAACAGTGGGACCTGCTGAACACTCCTGCCATTGAATTACTGACAGCTCAGAATCCTCTATAGAAAAGAGCAACAGTCCCCATCCCACTGCACCAGAGCAGCTGAGGTTCTATGCACCACTCTCCTTTTCTCTCTGATCGTCCCCTATTCTCATATACTCAAAGAACAGTTACTTGAATTTGTGTATTATTTATTATCTGTCTTTTCTGCTCCATGAATATAAGCTCAGTGACCGCAAGAAGATTTGTTTGGCAAACTGATATAGCCTAGATGCCAAGAACAGTATTTGACCCTTAGTAAAGGCCCAGTATACAATTGATCCATTAAAAATGGTTATTTTTATATCCCAAATTATCACCTAAATAATCCTACCTGGTATGCAATAGCATTATAATCTTTAAAGTTATGTAGAAGTACTTCCTGCTCCTCCAACTTTGCTCTCTGATTTCCCCTCAGTTATTCTTAGATATATTTTACATACTTTATGAAGCTATTTGGCTGTACGATAAATTAAAACAGTTCCATTTACTAACCCAATTCCTGTATAATTTTATCATTCTCTTTTCTTTCTACTCTATGAGTGTGACTTATGTCATTGCACCCTACCCTCATGATGTTGTCTTAGACTGAAGTTGTTCATATACATGACTTAGAATTTGAAAATTATCCATCATGTTTATCTCGGAATTTTTATTATTTCTCATGTCAAACACTTCAAAATAGCTGATGTTTCCAAAACAATTACTTCCCCAGTGTTTTATTACATGGTTTTGTTTGTCAGAATATGGCAATATTGTTCCCGCTTTGGGAGAGTCATCTGGACTAGGCCTGGGCCTGGAATCCATTTATTACTGGACTCTGGAGACATGACTCTAATAGCAATCCGCACCAAAAACTTAGACTTTAAGTAATTTGAGCAAGTCTAGCAGTGTTTCCTTGTGCCTTGACATGAACGTGCCCATCAATCCTGAAGACTGATCAGCACATGCCTGTCCAGGTGCATCAAGATAGGAAATATGCTTTGTAACATGGCATTTCTTTTTATTTGTGGGACTGTGCATGTTTGAAGTCATGGCACTTCAAGAGAGATGAGATCAGAAGGGCCCCAAAAAGAGTAATGAGATTTATTAGAGATGAGGAATAGAACAAAACCTCAACAAATAAGGATCTTGGTAAAATAGAAACAGAGGAAATAGGTCTATTTGAAAAGGAACTAGTTTTGAAAGAAATGTCGGTTCGTAATATTCTGATTTTTAATATTTTCTCACACCTCATATTTATTGTTTATATATATATATTTCCTAATGCACAAGCATACTCAAGATGAACTCTCTTCAGATTTCTTCCTCACTAGGTCACATCAATATATTCTAGTTCTACCTTGATTGTCTTATAAAAACTTAGTCCCTAAAGACCTTTTCTTTTCCAGTGCATATTTTGTCTAGAGTAAGAAATATAGCTATTATATTCCCTCATTTTATGTTTTTTTCTTTTATCAGGTTTATAGAGGCAAAATTAGACAAACAACATTATCTATAAAGTGTAGAATATGATGATTTGATATATGTATGCATTTTGAAATTCTTAATATATCAAGATAATTAACATATCTATCTCCTCCATAATTCTGGTTTTAGGAAAGAAGTTAACACTTGTGATTTCTCTTAGAAAAATTCAAGTAAATTATATTATGGGATTAACTGGAGTCACCATTCTCTATTCATCTAGATCATCAACTCATTCATCTTATAACTGAAAGTTTGTAGCCTCTGACCAATCTCTCCCCATTTTCCCTATTCTCCAACTCCTGACAACCATCAATCTAGTCTCTATTTCTATTAGTTTGACTTTTATGTTTTCTATATTCCACATATAAGTGATATAATATAAAATACAATAAGAGATCTGTTTCTCTTTCTGGCTTATTTCATATAGAAAAATAATTTTTTATTTTATCTACATTGTCATGAACAGGGTTTTCTTTTTATGGCTGAATAATGTACTGATACACACACTACATGTACATACATTTTATATACATATAAATGTATGTCCATATACCTATTTTTATATACCTGCTGATCACCTATATATTTTTTCATATACTAGTTGATCATCTGTATATCTTTGCAAAAGTTTCTACTCAGGTCTAGGGGACAATTTTTATTAGATTATATTTATTATTGCTAATCAATTGTATGTGTTCTAATATATTTTACATGTTAATTCTTATCAGATATATTGCTTGTAAATATGTTCTTTCATTCTGTAGATTGCCTTTTTCTGTAGATTGACTGTTTCATTTGCTGGGAAAAATCTTTTTTATTGGATGTGATCCTACTTGGTTTTTTTTCTATTTATTCAAATTTTTAACTAATACAGAAAAACATAAAATTTTATATATTAATGAGGAACATTAATAGTGTTTCATCACATGTATAAATTCTAGAATGTTGAAATTAGGTTATGCATATCTATTTCCTCCAACATTTATTATTTATTTGTGGTGAAAGCATTAAACTCCTTTCTTCTAACTTTCTGAACTATATTATTGTTCTCTGTAGTAACCCTAATGCACAATAGCACACCAGAAAGTTTTACTCCTATTCAATTATAATTTAGTATCTTTTTTTAACTTTTAGCTTTTGTTGCCTATTATTTCAATGTCATATAAAAAAAAACTGCCATGAAAATGTCAAAGAGTTGTTCCCCTTGTTTATTCTCCTACAAATTTTACATTATCTTGTCTTATAATTAAATATATAATGCATTTTTTGGTAATGGTATGAGCCAAGGATCTTATTGATTTGCATATGAATGTACAGTTTCTTCAGTATCATTTATTGAAGAAAAAATCTTTTCTTTATTATATGTTCTCAACATCCATGTCAAAGACTACTTGACTCTGTATTTGAGAATTTATATCTGGTATATCTGTTCTCTTCTACTGGTCTACTGTCTACTTTCATGCCAGCACATTCTGTTTTGATTATAGCTTTGTGATATTGTTTGAAAAATTAAAAAAATATGACTCAGCAAACCTAGTTCTAGGCATATATCCAAATAAGACAAAATTACTATCACAAAAGAGTATCTTCACCATGTTCATTGAAATATTATTCTCCAAATTCAAGATATGTCAAAAACCTAATTGTCCACTGAATGACAAATGGATAAAGAAGATGTGATATATATATATATATATATATATATGTATATATATACATATATATATATATGTATGTATATATATGCCTCCAGCTTCACTTTTCTTGTTTCCTTTGATTAATTGAGATTCTATCCATATGTTAGAATTGTTTTTCTTTTCTAAAAATGTCACTGTAATTTTGATAGGGCTTGCACCAAATTTGCAGATTGTTTTGGTTAGTATGGTTAGTTGTATAACATTAATTCTTCCAAACTCAGAACACAGGAGAAATTTTCATTACACAGATCTTTTAATTTCTTGGTTAAATTATTTCTAAGTATAGTAAGTTTTAATGCTATTATAGATAAAATTGATTTCTTCATTTGTCTTTCATAGTTCATGTTAATATATAGAAATGCAATTGACTTTTATATGTTGATTTCGTATCTTACAACTTTAAAGTATTTGCTTGTTAGTTCTAACAGGCTTAGTTCTTTCAGGCTTCCTAAATATAAAAGTATTATCATCTGGGGGAAGGGCTAAATAAGTGATGTGTACATGTATGTCTCTACCATCTTGTACCCCATCAAGAAGTATGACTAGAATGCATTTTAAATTTTAAAAACTTAAAAATAAAATTATATCATCTGCAAACAGAAATAATTTTACTTGTTTCTTTTCAATATAGATACCTTGCCTAATTTTTCTGGCTAGGATTTCTGGTATTATGTTCAATAGAAGTGACAGAAGCTAGTATTCTAGTCTTGTTCCTTATCCTAGAAGAATCACCATACTTTGTACTATTGAGTATGATGTTAACAGTGGGCTTGTTTTATATTGCCCATAATGATAAAGAACACTCCTTTATACCTAATTTCTTGAATGTCTTATTTTCTGTACATGTTGTTAGAGTTTTATGCTGTATGGATTTTTAATTTTATCAGATACTTTTTGTGCATCTATAGAGATGACCATCTGGATTCTCTGTGTACCACATTTATTGATTTTCATTTATTAAACAAACCTTGTATTTCAGATATAAATCAGACTTTGCTATGGTAAGTGATCCTCTTAATGTTCAGTTGAATTTGTTTTGTTAATCATTTTTTGAGGATTTTTTTCAGTGTGTGTGTGTGTGTGTGTGTGTGTGTGTGTGTGTGTGTGCATGCAGCTATGCGGTACTGGTGATTGAACTTGGCATTATTCGACCTCTGATCTACATCCCCAGCCTTTTTGTCTGTTTCATTTTGTTTTAATTTATGTTTTATTTTTATTTGGAACATATTAAAAATATGTCGCACGCTTGTAATCCCAGCATTTGGGAGGCAGAGGCAGGAGGATCACGGTTTCTGGACAGCCTCAGCTACTTAGTGAGGCCCTCCACAACTTAGTGAGACAATGTTTCAAAATAAAGAATAAAAAAATTAGGGCAAGGGGTGTAGCTCGGAGGTCAAATGCCCCTGGGTTCCATCCCCAGACCCCCCTCCCCACACACAAAAAAAGGTATACATTCAACATTCAGACCATGTTTGTTGTTTTGAATCAAGCTCTCACTAGGTTTCTGAGAGCTTTGCTACACTGCTGAGACTGTCTTGGGTTCTGTAAGTACTGAAATTACAGGTGTGAACCACTGTATCTAGATTGTTGAGAATTTTTCATCTATGTTCATCAGAGATATATTCCCTCTCTCAATTTTTCTTTAAGTAATTATTTGCCACAGTTTTCTTTCTCTTCTAAAAATTCCCCTATGTGAATATTATTTCAATTGTTGATATCCTGTAATTCATGTAGGCTTCTATCATTTTTTTCACATTCTCTTTTATCTCTCCCTGAGTAATTTAAAATGACATGCATTTGAGTTCTCAAACTCTTTATTCCACTCAATCAAATCTGTTTTTGGCAATCTTTATTACAATTTTTACTTCTTTCATTATATTCTTGAGCTCAAAAATGTTTATTCAATTATGGATTTATGGATTATTTCTATCTCTCTGTTCAATTTTTCTCTTGTTATCTTTCTGATTGCATTGAGTCATTTACCTATGTTTTCTTGTAGCTTCTAGATATGTCTATTATTTTGAATTATTAATTTGGAGTTTTATAGATCTCCATTTCTTTGGTGTTGATTATTGAATACTTACTATATTATTTTCCTTTTATAATACTTCTTTGACTTTGTTTATTTCTTATAATCTTGCATTTTGTCTGCACATTTGACAAAGTAGCACTTCTCCTAAACTTTGCGAATTGTTATCAGTAATGACACCTGTGAATTGGTAGGAGAGATCTAGTTGAGCAATGTGTGGTGATTTGAGCTCTTGGGAAGGCCCAGTAGCAATGTCTGTGCAGCTCTGTGAGCTGAGGTCAGTGTGAATGCAATGAATATTGCAAAAGTCCTTCACAACCAAAGCTGCAGGCGACCACAGCCTCAATGAGAACTGCTATATTTTCCCTTAGTGATGCTCCTAGAGATCTGATCTGTTTACCCAAAGGAGATGTTATAGTTCAGGTGATATCTCTAGTGTGGGGCACAGCTTGTGGGCAACAATGCAGTGCTTGTGACACTGGTATTCTATGCCTGGGTACTCATAGAACATCTATGGAGCCAGGGTCTGGAGCATGGTCATTTGCAGAGTGACAGCAGCTCTGGTATCTGGGGTTCAGCCTGGCCTATAATGGTGGTGGCTCTAGTGCCTGAGATGCATACATAAGCAGAATTCCTGAGAAGTGAGGTGTGGAGTACATGTATTCATAGAATTAATTGTGGTGCCAAGGTCTAATGTAGAGTCAATATGGAACAACCATGACTTTGTTGTCTACAGCATAGGTGGGTTCGGTAGTGATGACAACCCTGACCCTGAAATGGCACAACAGCAGCTCTTTCTTGGGTATATACTAGCATTTCTACTTTCAGGGCCCCACAGAAATGATGACTGTTTGCTGTGTCAGTGACAAAGGCTGCCAGTGTCTCTAGGCCACTGAAGTCCATGCCAACAAACACTACAAAAGCTCTCCACTCTGAAAGTTGTGGGGAGTTCACGGCTGTCACTGAGGCTGCTGAGTTCATCTCTAGGCGTCAGTGACATCTAGGGAGTCCTTTGTACAGTAGGCTACTGGGGGTCACTGAGCTACATGTCATGACGGCACCTCAATATGTCTGACACAGAATGCCTCACACTTCTTCATTTCTAGCCATCTCCAGATACTTCAAGGTATGGCAGTTTCCCCAGTGATTCTCTGCAGTGTTTTCCTATTCTTTTCTTACTACACTATACGATTATGCATTCTTAAGTGGACTCTTAAAACCTCACAGGGTAACTTATGGGTAACTCGTGTGTGTGTGTGTGTGTGTGTGTGTGTGTGTGTGTGTGTGTGTGTGTGTGTTGTATATGTGTGTGCATGCATGTGCCTGTGTGTAGATAGAGGAAAGCTGATCTTTCCGATCTTTCCTACTCTTCTATCTCGCCATCGTCCTCACTTTACAGTTAATGCTATCCCAAATTATCTAGATTTAAAGTAGTTTGTAAGAATCCATTCAATACATTTGACTATATCTGTGTATCTGCATATGGGTATATAGATAAAAAACCAGGGAAAATTAAAATAATGAAAAGTTAAGATAGAAGAATGTAAACATAAGGATGTGTAGGTCATTGGTTTGGTATAGAATGCATTTTAATGTGTCATTAATATTTGTGGGATGTCAAAATCTTACTTTTTATGGCACTGGGGGTTGAATCAAGGACATCCTACCTCTGAGCTATATCCTCAGTCCTTTTTATCTTATTATTTGGAGACAAGGTCTCACTAAGTTGCAGAGGGCCTCACTAAGTTGCTGAGTTTGGCTTTGAACTTGTGATCTTCCTGTCATAGCCTCCCAAGTACAGGGCTTACAAGCATGCACTAGCACACCTGGAAAAATCTTGATTTTTTTATGTATAAAGCACAAATATATATACAGTACATAAACAGATATATAGCATATCTGTGGTATTAAAATTTCATGGGGGACATTGATAGAAAAATATATACTTTAAAAGCTCCTCAGAGATACAATAATGAGGAAAAAGATTGAACAATACTGATGCATAATAATTAAAATTTGGTTTTAGAATTTGTGTCAAAAAATCCTTGTGAGCTACAGTAAAATAGGAAATGTTATAAATGTCAAAATGCACATAGAATTATACAAAATTCTAAAAAATTATAATTTTAATGTTTTTATATGACAAAATAATCCTTTATATGCCAGTACATAGCAAATCTTTGCTTTTAGTAGATTTTCTTTGTTTATATCATTTAATACATGGTGGTTCTGGGAAAAATAAAAGTAAAGAAAGATAATCCAAGTAGACAGCTCTAGCTGAACTCTGGATGAAAAGAGAAGACCTCAGAAGTGAATGAACTGCCTATTTCCTTATGTAGTATATATGTCCATTGGTACATTGTAATAATGTGACATAGTAAGTCTCAAAGTGATGTAAGCTCAGAACATTTGGTGTATGTTCCTCCAAATCCTACCCTGTTCGCTGCCTCCCATACATGTCAGTGAGATTGGTAGTGATGGCCACAGCATTACTTGAACGATTTCCTTCATCAAGTCTCCCCTATCCCTATCCCAACACACTCCGCAAATTCTCTTCCTTTATTCTATGGGTCTCTTCCCTCATTTATCTTAAGTACTTTTTGTTTTTTGTTTTCTCTTTAGCTCCCACATATGAGAGGAAAAAAAAAAACAAACACTCCTGACTCTCTGAGACTTGACTGATCTCAAGTAGCCTAATATTCTCTAGCTCCATCCATTTTCCTGCAACTTACATTTCTCCTTTATATGCCTGAATAAAATTCCATTGTGTGCATATGCCACATTTTCATTATCCATTCATTTGTTGATGGACACCTAGGTTGATTCCATAATTTGGTTATTATAAATAGTATTACTATAAACATGACTATGCATGTGTCACTCTACTGTTCTGACTTTTAATTTTGTTGAAAAAAATGCCAAGGAGTGGCAAAGCTGGGTCATATGGTGGTTTCTCTTTACTGAGCATTTGAAAGCGACATCTGCCAATCAATTTAAGTGTAAATATTTAGGTGAGTGTTTGAAATACAGGTACTTAATGCTATTGCTTGGGTCTTTTTATTCTAAAATAAAAGCAATCTTAATTTAATCATATAAATAATACATTAATATAATACATTAAGATTTTAAAACACAGAAAAACTGAAATATGAACGATGCCATCTGAATTCCCACAATTTTGACACGACCATTGGATATTTGGTAACTACCTTTTCATTACTTTGCTTGCATATATATTTTATTTATATCAACACACTCTTTTTATATAAAGCATAACTCTGTAAGTATATATAAGTGCATGTATGTTTATATATATGTGTATACATATACAATAATATATGATATATATACATATATGTATATATAAACAGAAATATATATGCATATGTGTGTTCCACGCATTCTTTGACACAAAGGTTTCCTTGACTGAGGATAGATAACCAGACTTCTATAATAGTTGGGCTCTATTTTCTTCTGATTCTTATTAATATGGCATAGCCATCTTATAAAACAGAATTAAAATATTTAAGCAAAGGTAAATAAAACATTTACCTGAATATTATATCTATATTTAAACATGTATGTATGTATACACACATACATTTTCATACATATATTAGTGTAGTATAACTTCATTTTAAAAATAATCATGTATTCTTTTTTATTCAATCCTATTCTTACTGTTAAAAATTAAAAAATTTAAGCAGATAGTAAAATAAAATTTTTATTTGACCAGCTATGTTCCACCTACTCACAGAAATAGGGCCAACTCATGCCACAGGTCAGACTGTCATAATTAAGGAGGTATAGTAAGGGATCATTTTTTTCCCCTAGCTTCTTGCCATGTACAATGACACGATATAGTGTTGATTCAGGAAGTCTTAATGTCTCTCTACAGTAAAAAACATGTCTTATTTATCACAAGATTCTTAGTACATGCCTGGTACATATTAGATGTTAAGTAAATGTTGAGGAATGAGAAAGTTGTATAAATAACTACAGAGAGGCCAGGCGTGGTGGTGCACGTTGTAATCCTGGCGCTTGGGAGACAGAGACAGGAGGATCACACAGGTTCGAAGCCAGCCTCGCTGGCATCAGAGACCCTGTTTCCAAATAAAAATATAAAATAGGTCTGGGAGTGTAGCCCGGATGTAGAAGGGTTTCCAGGAACCCCAGTACCACAACAAATAAATAAATAAACAAATAAAAATAAATAAATGCATAGATCTATATTAATTATGAGGTAGATTGTTGACCATCTTTTCAAAATATTAACTAAATAACCTATATCTGTCAGGTTCTTGTAATATAAAAAAGTAAGTTTATTTTCATAGGCAGAGATTTTTTGTCTTTATTCTACGAGTCAGAATTTGCTAACCAGACAGGTAGAGAACTGCTTAAAACTATATAATTATAAACCACTGATTTTAAAAAAGAAACTCATCAAAAAGTCTCTATTCTAATCTGTTCATTCCCTGACATGAAGGTATTACTGGGGGCACACGACCAGACCCCCCCCATAACAATTGAATTTAACTTTCTTGTGATTCATATTTATATGAGATAACCATTATACACAATCAAATAAAATACTTGAAGGTATATAATCATTTACATCAACCTTTAGCTCTAATCAGCATTCTAGTTCTGGCTTCAGTAGACATATTTGTGTATTTAGAATTATATTTAATTGTTAGGTTCTGATTATGAATATTAATTTATGCATAATGTGGCATGCATGCAGCTTTTTTCTTTTACATTTTTTATGACCCTGAGGATTGAAGTAAGGGTCATTATGCTACTGAGCTATACTCCCAGCCCTATTTTGTATTTTTATTTTGAAATAGGGTGTCACTAAATTGCTGAGGGCCCTGTTATTTGCTGATTCTGATCTTGGACCTGTGAGCCTTCTGTGTCAGTCTTTCAACTACTGGAATTACAGGCATGCACCACTATACTCAATTTTATTTTATATTTTTATAGTTTCGATGTGTATCTTTTGGGGTTAATATTTTTGTTGGGTTATAAAAGTGGAAAAAATAAACCTCAAACATATACCTGAGAATGCTTTTCATTTTCATGTCTACTTCTAAAGAAATACAGACAAAGGTTAACGTGCTTATATATACTGTATTCTTCCCAAAGAGGTTTAGTTGCACATTTCTGAAGCTTAACAAGACAACTAACATCTTATCTAATGTGTTAGCACTCTGAAAGGGATTTTCTATCAGGTCCTCTTCAAAAAGTAATAAGGAGTTTGTGAAATACAAACTGGAAATGTACCAGCTTCAATTGAAATTGTTCAGCTTCAATTCCATAACAGCAAAGCTGATGTAATTCTGACACATAATACATCTAACTTTTGATTTTAAGTATGTTCTTTTACTTCTGCCTGGCTCATCTCCTTTAACTCCTTGGAAGAAGGAAATGCTCATGATTTCTCAAGATAAACAGGAGTTGTACTTACAAGTCTTCTTCCTCTGAAAGAAATCAAGGTTGGATTCTGGGAAATCAGTGATTCAGTAGGTATTTTCTTTGTTGTTGTGATACCGAGTTGCTCTCATACAAGACCTTAAGAGTTAAGTAAGAGTTCTAAGTTTCTTTTTACCATTCCCCATCCTTTTATCTCCTTATTTGAGAAATTAGCTTGTTCCTGGAAAACAAATAATACTTCTATTTGGTATTGTTAGGGAAATTAATACTTCTTTGAAATTCCCTGAAACTTATTTTTTTTTTCTTTTGAGACTCAGCGAACTTTGCAGAAGTGCTTTTCTATGTCCTTGTAAGATAGAACTTTCTTCCTACACTTAGACAACCTCATAGTTGGCAGAGCCCCCCTCTCATTTTAAATACTTTGTACACACTTACCTTCACATCCTACAACTCATTCCTTGCTTTGTATCAGTAGTTAGAAAACTACCTGCTTCAAAAAATATAAGAACACACCCATGCTCACCTGTCTGCATATTATTTTTGACTGCTTTCTAACTACAGAGTTGTATAGTTGTGATAGGGAACATATTGTAGGCAAAACCTGGAAATATTCACTGGATGACTCTTTACAGAAAAAGTTTGTCAACACTTGATTTAAACTCATAGTTTTAGCCCCTCAAGCCAATCTGGAGATTTCCAGAAAGCCATTCAGTTAACTCTCCAGCTTATAAGCAGTACCACGTTTGGGCTATATGTTCTTATAAAAAAACAAATAATTGAAGGATTTGAAAAACCAGTAATAATGTTTATATTTTTTAAAAATAGATTTAGGTACACAGTGTTATTAAACAAAATCTCACATAGGGCTTGGCGTGATGGCACACACCTGTAATCCGAGCACTTGGGAGGCTGAGACAGGAGGATCGAGGCCAGTGAAGCCCTTCAGCAATTTAGTGAGACTCTTGCAGGGTGTGGTGGGGCACGCTTGTAATCCCTGCACTTGGGAGGTGGAGACAGGAGGATCGAGGCCAGCGAAGCCCTTCAACAACTTAGTGAGACCCTTGCCGGGCTTGGTGGGGCACACTTGTAATCCCCGCACTTGGGAGGTGGAGACAGGAGGATCGCGCTGGTTTAGAGCCAGCCTCGCTGGCTTAAGAGACCCTGTTACCAAAATTAAAAAAAAAAAAAAAAAATATATATATATATATATATATATATATATATATATATATATATGGGAGTGTAGCCTGGCAGTAGAAGGGCTTCCAGGAACCCCAGTACCACCAAAAAAAAAAAAAAAAAAAAAAAAACTCAGAGAATTCTCATAGACCTTTTAGGCTCATATGCATTTTATGTATCCCAACTACTAATATCCCAAACCATAGTGATACATTTTTTATCATTGATAAATGTATAGTGATACATCTTTATCATCCAAACTTCATAATTAACATTGCATTTCACTCGTAGTACTGTACATTATATATGTTTTGACAACTGTACAATGGTGTGTAGCCCTCATTGGAATATTATATAGCAAAATCATACTGCCCTAAAAGTCATATAGTTGGAATAACATAGTACATAGATTTTTCAAATTGGCTTCTTGGTGATATATATCCTTCATTGTTTCATTGCTGTTGTTTTGGCATTTTGGTATTGTAGACTGAACCTGGGGCCTTTATACCTCCAAGCTACAACCCTAGCCTCTCCCCCTTTTTATGAAACAAGGTCTTGCTAAATTGCTGATGTGACCTTGAATCTACATTCCTCCAGTCTCAGGACCAAGCACTGGGATTACAGTCATGTGCTGCCACACCTAGACTCCATATTTTCTCTCTCTTTTTTTTTTTGATACTTAAAAGTAGTCCTTTGCTTAGTAACTAGTAAATTAGTAGGTAAGTGGATTACTAGTAGGTAATCCATTCACCTACTAAAAAACATTTTTGTTGCTTCCATGTTTCAACATCCATATGCAGATATTTGTAAGAACATAAGCATTTAAATTCTCTGAATAAAGACCAAGGTGCATAATTTCTGCACTGTATAGTAAAATGATTCTGAATTATCTAGGAAAGTACCAAACTATCTTTAACCATCAGTGTTCCAGATTAGCACCAACCACCAACATTAAGCATTGTTAGTAGTTTGTTTATTTTTTTGTTGTACATTAATTTTTATATTTATTTTTTAATTTTTTAATATTTTTGTGCATTATAGTCATACATCTTAATGGAGTACAAAAGGGTGGAGGCATACATGCACACATCACCCAATTAGCCCTTACCAAATTCCCACCCATTCATCCACCCCCCTTTTTCCATGTTTGGTTTATTGATTGACTTTAATATGTTTAAGTACATCATGTGCATTAGAGAATTTCTCTCTTTCCCCCTCCCATCCCTTCAGTTAGGTTGCCTTATTTGCTCATCTAAAGAATCTCTTTCTTCATCTAGATTTCCTCCTCTCACCAATTTTGTCTCTAGCTTCTGCACATTAGGGAAAGCATCGTATTTCTTATTTTTTGTGACTAATCTCACTTAGCATAATATCCTCCAGTCTCATGGCTGAGTAAAATTCCATTGTGTACATATCCCACAGTTTTGTAATCCATTCATCTGTTGATGGACATCTTAGCTGGTTCCATTGTTTGGCTATGGTGAATTGTGCAAGCTATGAACATAGATAAACATGCATTAGTTTGATAGTTTGGTTCATTTATTTAGGGTAGATAACCAGAAGTGGTATTGCTGGATCAAATGGTAAGTTTGTTCCCATTTTTCTGAGGATCCTTCATACTGTTTTCCAAAGTGGTTGCACTAATTTGCAATCCCACCAACAATGTTCTAGAGTTTCCACTTTTCCACATCCTCACCAGCATTTGTTATGTTTTGAGTGATTGTCATTCTAATTGGAGTTAGGTGAACTCTCAGGGTAGTTTTTATTTGTATGTCTCTGATTGCTAATTATATTGAGCATTTTTTCATGCATTTATTATTGGCCATTTGAATTTTTTCTTCGTAAAGTGCCAATTTAGTTCCCTTGCCCATTTTTTTGATTGAGTTATTTGTTTTCTTTGTGCTGAGTTTCTTGAGTTCTCTGTATATTCTAGATATTGGTCCTCTATTGGAGGAGTAGTTGGCACAATTTTTCCCCATTTTGTTGGCTCTGAGGTGATATTCTTGATAGTTTCCTTTGCTGTGAAGAAGCTCTTCAGTTTCATGTGGTCCCAGGAATTGATCTGCCTTTTAGTTTCTTGTGTCTTTAAGGTCTTATTGAGAAAGTTTATATCTGTGCCTACGTGTTGCAGTGTTGGACCTGTGCCCTCTTCAAGGAGCCTCAAGGTCTCTGGTCTAAGTTTTGATCCATCTTGAATTGACTCTTGTGCAGGGTAAGAAAATGGAATTTATTTCTGTTTTTTCTCCATATGGTTAACCAGTTTTGCCAACACCATTTGTTAAACAGGGTTTTTTTCCCCAGTGTATGTTTTTGGCTCCTTTGTCAAAAATCAATTGGCTGTTTGTGGATTTGTTTTTAAGTCTTCTATTCTGCTCCACTGGTCTATGTATCTGTTTTTGTGCTATTACCATGCTGTTTTATTACTATGGCTTTGCAGTGTAGTTTAAAGACAGGTATTGTGATTCCTCCTGCATTGTTTTTGTTGCTGAGGACTACTTTGGCTATTCTGAATTTTGTTCTTCCAAATGAATTTCAGGACTGATTTTTCTATGTCTGTGAGAAATGATCTTGGTAATTTAAAGGGTATTGCATTGAATCTGTGGAAGTATGGCCATTTTTATAATATTTATTCTTCCTATCCTTAAACATGGAAGATATTTCCCTCTTCTAAGGTCTTCTTCAATTTCTTTTTTCAATGTTTTATAATTTACTTTGTAGAGGTCTTTTACCTCCTTGGTTAAGTTTATTCCTAAGTATTTTTTTGTGGGAAATCCTGAGTGGAAGTGTTTTCTGGACTTCTTTTTCAGTAGATTTATGGTTGGTATGCAGAAAAGCTTCTGAGGTTTTTAAGATTGATTTTGTATCTAGACACTTTGCTGATTTTGGTTTGCAGTAGTATTTTTTTTTTGTTTTGATTTACCATTTCCTAATGGCACATGCTGTTGGATATTGCTTTATATGTTTACTTATCATCTGTACATCTTCTTTGGAATGAGGTCTGTTCAGATCTTTTGACCACTTTTAATCAGGTTGTTCACTTTTTCATTGGGGAGTTTTAAGTGGTTTTTGTGCATGTTGAATAATATTCTTTATTCAGATGTAGTTTTTGCAAATAATGTTTACCCAGTCTATGTTGTATTATGTGTGTGTGTATGTGTGTGTGTGTGTGTGTGTGTGTGTGTGTGTGTGTGTAGTAGTAGTAGTAGTAGTAGTAGTAGTAGTAGAGATGAAACCCAGAAACATTCCATCTCCAAGCTATACCCTTAGCTCTATTTTTTATTTTTTATTTGAAACAAGTCTCACTAAGTCACAGAGGGCCTCACTAAGTTGCTGAGGCTGGTTGTGAAACTCTGATCCTTCTATCTCAGCCTCCCAAATACTGAGATTACAAGCATGCACCACCATGACTGGCTTGAAGGTTGTATTTGTAAAGGGACCTATAATAAATGTCTATAATTTAAATCAAATAACAAATATACTATGATTAATAATTATAAATATAGACTAAATCAAGCCCTTTCAAAAAGTTTTATATATTTTCTTATAACATTAACACATGTACTGTAGGAAATTTGGAGAGAAAACACATTCATACATATTATTTTTGGTCATACATAGTTCTCATCATATATAAAGAATGATATATTACACACATACACACACACACACACACACACACACACACACACACACATTTGTGTGATACTAGGGTTTGAAACCAGGGTTGTTCTATCTATATCCTATACCATTAGTTTATTTTATTTTTTATTTTTTATTTTTTATTTTGAAACAAGGTCTCACTAAGTTGCTGAGCACCGCATTAAGTTGTAGAGGCTGGCCTCAAATAGGCAATCCTCTTGTCTCACCTCCCCAGTACTAGAATTATAGGTGTGTGTCTCCATGACTGGTTAGGTGTAAATATTTACAGAATAAGGCTAATAACAAGAATAGAGGTATTTTGCAATATATTTTAGATATAATTTGTCAGTATATTGTGAATATTTTTGAAACATCATGTATTTTTCTATAATATTAATTTAAACAAAGGTATAATATTCTGTTAAAAATGTGCAATAACAGAATTTATTTGTTCTCCATGTTATATATACATATTCATTCTTATATTTTAACTTTTATATTTTTAATTTTTTATTGGTGCATTGTAGTCATACATCTTAATGGGGTACAAGATGATGGAGGCATACATGCACACATCACTCAATTAGCCCTTACCCAATTCCTGCCCCAGTCCTACCCACTCCCTCCTTCTCATGTTTGATTTAGTGATTGACATTAATATGTTTGTTAAAGTACATCATGTGCATTAGAGAATTTCTCTCTTCCCCCCTCCCATCTCCTCAGTTAGGTCACCTTATTTGCTTTTCTGTAGTGTCTCCTTCTTCTGGAATTCCTCCTATGACCCATTTTCTCCCTAGCTTCCACATATTAGGGAAAGCATCTGCTCTCTTATTTCTTGTGACTGACTAATCTCACTTAAATATATATTGCTGAGTCTTCTTATATGTTTTTTTTTAATTTTATTGGTGCATTGTAGTCATACATCTTACTGAGGTACAAGATGATAAAGGCATACATGCACACATCACTCATTTATCCCTTTCCCAATTTCAAATCCATTCCTTCCCTATTACCTCCTTCTCATGTTTGGCTTGCTGATCGACTTTGATATGTTTATGAATGTACATCAAGTACTTTAGGGAACTTCCTTCTTCCTCCCTCCCATCCCCTCAGTTAGGTCACCTTATTTCTTCATCTGTGGTTTCTCCTTCATTTCCTTAGCATAAGTTTCTTACATGAAATTATATACTAAAACATAAAGAAAATTTTAGAACCCTTAATATATGTGTACAAACTATCCTCTAGAAAGTGTACTTTCTTCTAATTAATACCGTTAGTAAACCATTATAACTTAAAAATACTCAAACATGTTATCTTATGACGCACACTAATGTCTATATACTAGATGATCAATCCTTCTTAGACACAAAATGATATACATACCCTAATGTTTTTACTATCACTAAACTTGTCCCTGAACTAATTTGGTTGTTATAAAACACTAAATTCACTTCTGAAAGGTAAACAGTTGGGGAAAAAAGCTAACTCTAAAAAAACAGGAAACAAACAAGAAGAGAAACTAAGCCTCTATGACTCTGGATCTGAAAGAATTCTTAGAAGATGCTCTAAAAGAGACTTTCAATGTGTTCAATATTTTTAGGCCGACATAAATTTTAATAGACCTAAGTGTAAAATGAACTCTTCTATGGAACTTACTATGAAACATTTGCCTAAAAGTAATTCCTTCTATTACTCTAAATTTACATTACAGATAAAATAAATACTACTTGTTTCCCTTTGAATAATTAAATTTCTTTCTTTTTGGTGGAATGGGGAACACTATTAGTAGCTTCCCTTGAGAATCATCTTAATAGCATGAGCTTATGATAAGTCAAGACAGGGCCAAATTCTCATCTTAAGCAAATCTCTTAACCTAGATAAGCCTCAACTTTTGTCTACAACAGGAGCAGACTACCTATCTCATTAAGATGGTTAAAATTTTTAAATAAAATGAAGTACACAAAGTACCTGGTAGCTGACCTCATTATTTTGGTAACATTAAGGAATACATTGTGAAAGGGTGTGATTCCCAAAGAAAATAAATGAACTGAAATAGAAGCCCAGACTAGTTGATGTATATCTTACAAAACTTTAGCCTTATTCTGTATTTCATAATTCCTGGCCCGAATAGGCAGCTGGTGGGGAAACTTTTAATTGTGGGCATAACATTGGAATGGGGATGGAATCCAAGAGTCTCAGTAATAACAACGAGAAAGAATACAGAGAAGCAAGACGTCTTAGTTAAGTATTGTATTTTACCGTTGAACATCAAGGCGATTTTTGGATATTCTGATTTTTGTCCAAGAGATTTTTTCCCCAAGATTAGATGGCATTGTAATGCCACCAAATAAATAATGCTTACACTCTGGTTCTGCAGCTGAGTGATGGCTTCTGACTAGAAATTGAATGAACAGTTTAATGGTAGTTCAAATAGTAGCAAATAGTTGTTTGCCAGTTTACAATCACTTATTCTCATTCGCTCTCTGTCATTTTCTGAGCTATGTTGCAGTTAAGAAAGCTGTCATACAAAATGAAAGTGGCTTTTTCAAGCAGAAAACAAATGTACTCTGGCGGGCAGACTGGCATTTAATCATTCAGTCTCTTAACGTCATTACTCTGCTGCTAGCATGAAACGTCCTGCCTTGTTTACGGAGGAGAAGATAGGCTGTGCACACCTGGCCCTTGTAGCATCTTTTGCCAACCTCTCAAGTAGGTACCATTGACGTCTTCATTGTCAGTCTGGGAAGTGATCTTTCTTGGTGTGACACCTAGGTTTATCACTAGTGGCAGCAGTAGAATACCTCTGTGGCCCTGGCTCTACGATTCACAATTTCTGGTTTGAGGGTGAGGGTATTTAGATGCAATTTTCTCTTTGTTTTTGCTTTCTATGGCTCAGTGACTGGAAGCTATTCCAAATACAATCTTTTGTGGTCTTCTTCTCTGATTTCTGACATAATTGTATAAAACAAATAATAAGTACAGACTCCAGTATCTTCTGGTAAGGCCAAATATAATAATTGTTTGGGGGAAAAGGGAAATATATTGATTAAACTAACCCATACAGAAAAAGGATAAGTCCTTCATAGTTGGGCATTGTGACACCAACCTTTCTGACACCAACCTTGGTGGTTCAGAATCAGACAGTAATGTTAGCAAAGATTTAGAAACAGCAAAATTTCCTCAGGACTCCAGCTGTACCCTCCGGCTGGAAGGATAAAGTGGAGATGACCTGAAACTGAAAAAAAAAAAATATATATATATATATATTGGGTAAGACGCTCCCTCCCGAGATGATAGTTCTAATCCCTTTGAATGAAAAGAATATATATTTTTGGTGGAACTGGGGATAGAACCATTCTATCTCCAGGCAACACTCCCAGACCTATTTTATATTTTATTTGGAAACAGGGTCTCTTAAGCCAGCAAGGCTGGCTTCAAACTTGCCCGATCCTCCTGTCTCTGCCTCCCAAGCTCCAGGATTACAAGTATGTGCCATCATGCCCGGCTGGAAAGAATATTTTGATGGATACTGTTAACAGAGCAATCTCAAAAGGAGTAAACCTCAAATTCTGGCATTGTCTCCAAGGGTCATGCATATTCACACTCAGGCTTTCCATATGTGTACACCTCTTTCAGTAATTCCTTGGAATACAGTAATTGTTGGCTCTATTTAATTGCTTCTCAGTTAAGGGCCATCAGCACTGTACTAAATTTGGTTAATTCAATAGTTTAAAAGCTGCTCTTCTGTCATCTACTCTACATTATACAAATTCTTTGTTTTCTAGTGGTGTGTTCAGACATTCTCTTGGTGCATTCCATAAAATCCACTTACTAAGCCAGGCATGGTGGGGCGCACCTGTAATTAAGTGCTTGGGTGGCTGAAACAGAAGGATCACATGTCTGAGGCCAGCCTCAGAAACTGAGCTAAAAGGTCCTTAGCAACTTGATGAGAAGACACTTAGCAACTTAGCAAGACTCTGTTTTAAATTAAAAATTAAAAAGGACTGAGTTTGGGAGCAGAGTGGACGAATCTCCAGTACCAAAACTAAAAATCAGAAAGATTCACTTACTATACTCAAAGGAATGAAGAAAATTTCTTTTTTCTATACTTAGACATTTGAGGTTTCTTTTTTGGGTGGCACTGGTATAATTATCATAAGAATGGACACAGTTTTCCCTCTAACTTGCTATATATAGTTCCAAATAATTACTAGGTATCTTTTAGTTCTTAAAAAGATAAATTAAGAAAGTTACTGTCTGTGCCAATATGTTGTAGTGTTGAACCTATGCTCTCCTCTACTAATTTCACAGTCTCTGGTCTAGTTTCTAAGTCTTTGATCCATCTTGAGTTGATTCCTCTGCATGGTGAGATATAGGGGTTTAGATTCATCTTTTTACAAATGGTTAGCCAGTTCTCCCAGCACCATTTGTTGAAAAGGCTGTCTTTTCTCCAGTGTATGAGTTTGGCCCCTTTGTCAAAGATTAATTGACTAAAGATGTATGGGTTTGTTTCTGTATCTTCTATTCTAATCCACTGGTCAGTATATCTGTTATTGTGCCAGTACCATGCTGTTTTTACTACTATTGCTCTATAGTATAGTTTGAAGTCTGGGATTGTGATGCCTCCTGCATGTTTCTTATTGTTGCCTCCAAAGCTCAGGAAATTAAAGCAAGAATTAACTGCCTCCAAAGCTCAGGAAATTAAAGCAAGAATTAACAAGTGAGATAGCATCAAACTAAAAAGTTTCTTCTCATCAAAGGAAACCATCAATAACCTAAAAAGGAAGCCTACAGAATGGGAAAAGATCTTTATCAGCCACCACTCTGATAGGGGGCTAATATCCAGAATATATAAAGAGCTCAAAAGACTCTACACTAGCAAAACAAACAACCCAATCAAGAAATGGGCAAATGAACTAAATAGACACTTCACAAAAGAAGAGATAAAAAGGGCCAATAGATACACGAAAAGATGTTCTACATCAGTGGCCATCAGGGAGATGCAAATCAAAACTACACTGAGATTCCATCTAACCCCAGTCAGAGTGGCAAGCATAAAGAAATCAAACAACAACAAATGCTGGCGAGGATGTGGGGAAAGAGGAACTCTTTTACACTGTTGGTGGGAGATCTGTGGAGATCCACTATGGAGATCTGTATGGAGATTCCTTAGAAAGCTAGGAATAAATCCACCATATGATCCAGCTGTACCACTCCTGGGTATTTTTCCAAAAGGGTTGAATCCAGAGAAATACAGCAACATATGCATACCTATGTTCATAGCAGCACAATTTGTAATAGTCAAAATATGGAACCAACCCAGGTCTCCATCAACAGATGAATGGATTGCAAACTCTGGGAAATACACACAATGGAACTCTACTCAGCCATAAAGAAGAACAAAATAATATCATTTGCAAGAAGATGGAAAGTTCTGGAGAGCATTATGTTAAGTGAGATTAGCCAAGCACAGAAGGAGAAGGTACATATGTTCCCTCTAATATGCCCAAACTAGGGAACATAGAGGATACCAGTTGGTACTCCAGGTAATGGAGGGGAAATACCAGCAAAGCTTGAATGGAAAGATAGGGGAGGAGGAAGACTGAACTTGATTAATGAGGGTCTACATCTGAATTTGTGTAAAATTATGAATATGGCATGGTTACCCTGGACAATCATTGGTGGGAGGGGGGAAGGGAAAACAGGGGTGGGGTGGGGAGAGGGCACCAAGTATAGTTTAAATGTATACCACTTATGTTCAATAAAGGAAATATATATATATATATATATATATATATATATATATATATATATTTAAGAGAGTAAATACATGGATAAAGAGGTTTATCAAACATGAAAAGTGAAGAGACTAAACTGGATTGTTTAATTTGGAACAATACATGAGAACATTGTACTCATTGTTAGAAAAATTCAGTGAAAATGTAGTAGTGATTTATCTTGTTTTTATTTCTATTTCAAAATTACTGATGTAGACTCAGAAGCTAGAACTGGCTTAAGATCTCTTTGAAATAAAGTATGTTTATGTTATAAGTAAATATGTCTGCCTTTAGGCTTCTGTGTTTTTATATTTTCCAAATGAACCTCATATTATCTTCAGAACCCAATTGGATTTCCCATCTGAGGTGGTAGAAGTCAAAGTCTTCTAGGAAAATCGGAACTGCAAAAAATAATCTCCATTTTCCCCTTGTAAGAAAGATCAGGCTTAATCAGTGCCAAGTTTTCAAGTACATTTGTATCTTTCCTGAAATTTGGCACTCTACTGAGCTTTGTAAGGCATAGGAAATAAGAGAAATACCAAGAATGTCTTCATAATAGAATGTAAAGAAAAATGTTGTCTTATTCACCAGTTCCCCAGACTCAGCTTCAAGAACAGAAGTCACAACCACCACATATTATCAAGAGTTGATAATAGGTTATTTGCTTTCAGTAAGAAATAGAAAGGCCAGGGGGGAAAATAAGCAAACACCAGTTAAAATGAGATATTTGTGTTATTAAAGTGTCAGGAAGAAACTTACATCCATGCAGGATTTTGTGAATCGCCTGGCACTCCTGCGTGCCAGACTCATCCTTTCTGCATAGTTGTGTCTCTCCTTTCCTCATCCTACAGCACATAAGGGTCCTTGTTATTAGATCGAGTTTTATTTCCACCCCTTGTGGAAAATAGTTTAATGCCATTGTCAGGGCCGACAGTGCTCAGAACGTTTTAATCTTGTAAAACATTCTCCTCAGTTACACAGGGGAGTCTGCATTTGGGCTTTTGATGTTATCATGGATGATAAGGGCCCTGCATGCACATCTCTTTCCAATTTATTTTATTAACATCCCTAACATCTCAGATAATTTTAACTTATAGTCGTATATCATGTGCCTCTAACCGTTAGCGAATGCATTCTAAAGTTATCTCTGTAAACACATTCATTTGGCCCTTGGTATAAAACAGCTGCTGTTTGAGTGATGTTGGTAGAAGAAACCTGAGGAGCTATGGCCACACAAACGATCATGTTGCCAAGAGGAATGTAAGGTAGACATGAGGAGTGTGTGTGGGAAACACCAATATAAGGGATGGAGAAAGAGGTGAGAGATATTTAGGGCATGGAATAAACTGGAAGAAATGGAAGTGGGAGAGAGGAAGAAAATAATTCTCACGGTTTTGGGTTTGGACAACAAATAAGTTGCCAGTGCCAGTTCCCAGCAAGAATGACTGGCTGTGCCGTTTCTTAAGGCAGAATGCTGCTCATCCATTCTTTCTTCCATTCAATTGTTCATCAGCTCATATGTTGCTACCTATATTGCCTGTCTAACAATTTCTCTGAATAGAAAGAGAAGCAAGAAAGACAGAGTCTTTGCTTTCAAAGTTCCCACATTTTGGGGGAGTAACAGAAAAGTGCCCAGATTATTTGATTCAGTGGGAGACCTGTCGGGAGGGAATGGATAGAAATGACTACCTTATCCCAGAGGATGAAAGCATCACTTCATCTGGGTAAGGAAATGAGGACAAAGGGAGAAAAGGATAGCAGCAGAGGAGGCAGCACAGAACAACTCCACACAAGAGACAGCAATTAAGCAGGGCCTTGTGGAGGAAGTAGGATTACACTAGAAAGAAAAAATAAGGCACTATTTTGGGAAGAGGAAACACAAATAAATGAATACTAGAATGTTTTTGCCCCTCCCTTGGTATCTCTCTTTATGTCATCAACCTTTTCCTAGGCTCCAATTCTGTCCAGCTCTGTTGCCTTTGATAGCATACACCAGAATCTCCAAACAATAACAGCCATTCTGTAGACCAACTTTGTGCTCTGCATCTGGACTTCTGCTCATTGACAAATGTCAAAAGTTTTGGAACCCTTTTTATCACAATACATTTTGTGTCAATACAGTGAGGGTCAGTACACGTGAGATGCAACCTTTCAACTTGAAAAACCTGGGCAGGACAGGCTTCTGCTTCCACTGAAGTATTGTCTTACCTTAATTTATTTTGAAATAGAATCTCACTGAGTTTCAAGGGGCCTCACTAAGTAGCTGAGGCTGGCCACGAACCATGATCCTCCTGTCTCAGCCTCCCAAATGGTGGGATTATAATCATGTGCCACCACACCTGGCTTGTCTTATCTTAATGGGAAGATTAAGCATAAAGTGTTGCCTCCAGAAACAAAGAGGGGCATCTTTTGTGCAATCAGGGAATCCAGGCCAATTAAGAGGTATGGATGGGCAGACGGCATGGGGAAAACGTATAGCAGGGACTACGTCCTATCCCAAGAAATGCAGTATTTTACAGGATATTAAGAAAAACATTGAGTGGCTGTAAGTCACACATCATAATTACAGGCTCCTACTCAGTGTCCTTCTCGGAGCCCTGAGTTTGAGGACCATGGATTTGGCAGAGGAAAAAATAAAAAAGCTAAGATTTGTCTTATGTGCTTAGAACTGCTTTCTATTTCACTACCATACTGATATCATTGAGAAAGTTCAAGTATGTTCCTCCCTTTTCTGACCTGAGAAAGGAAAAAATGAAAAACAAGAGTTCTGTCCATGTCCTGATTTGACTTCCCATCACTTAAAAAAATAATCCTTATTTAAGAAATGCTCCTGGGAGAACACTGTCTCTGCACTTTCTAAGACATAATTGGCATTATAATTCTGGGGTAGCATCATTTGACAGCAAATATGACTTTACTGATATTGATAATATACTGTAAGCATTGAACTGTTTTTAAAACAACACTTCTGAATGCCTGTTAAGATTCTAAAGCACTCCAACTTATTGGGATCAGTGGCTTCTGTTGGAAACATTTTATTTGTTCATATAATAAAAAGATCATAATTGTTATTGGTCCCACGATTCCTTCTGTTGAACATAATACTGTTTGCCTTTACCTGAGACTTCATTGCTTTTTATTCTGCATCATGCATTTTATTGATTTTTCTGTTATTATTATTTCCTTCAATAAGCCACTTTAAAATAACATGTATTTTCTTCCTCAATTTTTTTTGGCTTTGTTCTTATCCACAGCCTTCCCCGGAGCTGAGTGTAGAATGGTACCGTAGTTGTTCACTGCTTCCTTTTTTATCTTGTTACTTCTTTTGGTGTATCATCCTCATGATATTGTGTGTCAAGCTATAACCCCTACAAATGACTTCCTTGTACCCTCAAGGCTGGGGCCCCTCTCCATCCCCGCTCAGCGTGGAAGTAGCTCCATTGACTTTCTTTGTCCCTAGTCCCATTGGCCTGAGTGTCAGAAAGTTCAAAGAAAGAGGGGGGAGTGTGACAGTATTGGAAAATTGCTCTGGTATTAATTTCCAAAATGTAAAAAGCAGGGAGGGGTGGCAGCTGTTATAATGCAGAGTTCCTCTCTCTCTGCCTTTTGTTCTAATTTCTACACACATAGTAAAACATTTAGCCCTAAAAATAATGTAGAAACAATTAAAATCCCTAAGACCACAGTGAGGCTGCATGAGGCACTTCAGAGCCATAAAGATAGGGCAGAAGGTAGGTAGATTATTGACCCCTACGCTTAGTAAGTGTGTTATGCAAAGGCAAAAGGTGCCACCTGGCTGAAGAAATAAGCTACTAGCCCATTGCTTTGGTAGCACTGATAAGAAGATACAAATATAAGATCTCTTTAAAGGCTGGGGTCCTGAGAGGGGGTTGCAGTTCCATTTTGGGCTCTACATTGTGTGTGCCAGCACACTGCTTTTTTCCCCTCTTTTTTTGTGGTACTGGAGATAGAACCCAGGAGCATTATTCCTCTAAAAGACACCTCCTGGCACTATTTTTTATTCTTTATTTTGAAACAGGGTTTCGCTGAGTTGCAAAGGCCCTCACTAAGTAGCTGAGGCTGTCCGCAAACTAAGATCCTCCTGTCTCAGCCTCCCAAATGCTGGGATTACAAGTATGTGCCACCACTCCCAGCTTCTCTTTTCTTTCTATTTCCTACTGCTTTTGTAATAAAAACTTTAAAATACAGGCATGGTGGCACACACAGGTAATCCCAGCACTTGGGAGGCTGAGACAGGAGGATTGCACAGGTTCAAAGCCAGCTTCAGCTACTTAGTGTGGCTCTTGGCAGCTTAGTAAGGACCCGTGTTCAAATAAAATATAAAATAGGTATGGGAGTATAGCATGGAGGTAGAAAAGCTCCTGGGTTCCACCCCTAGTACCACCAAAACAAAAACAAAAACAAAAAACAACAAAAAAAAACTTGTTAAAGCTGCAAAAAAGAAGTGCTTTTTTTTGGGGGGGGGTAAATTATCTTCTTTCTTCTCCTCTTAAGTTTAGAACTAATTGGGAGAAAAATGGAAAACTGGCAACTGGAGATCAAAGTGTCAGCCTTTATTATGGAAAAAGATGGTTGTAGAATGTGTCTTCTGCTGGTTAATATGCCTGTCCTTGAATTAGACCTAGGTACATAGTCACAGACGGCCATGGAAGACTTTAGGCCACCCTAACAAATATAGTTCTTCCCTGCTCATTAAAACTGTCTGTGTATTCTCTGAACAGGTGGGCTCTTACACAGAGAATCAGAAGGGTAGAGTTGGCTACTTTCTGAAATCAAGTATTGCTTGAGTCAAGTTTCTATTTCTAACTCCATTGCTAATGTACATTTCTTTCTGTCCCAAGTTGGTCAGTGCATGGAAATGTGGAGAGTAGCCAAAAATCTTCTTCTGATGAAAGACTTTTACGTGGACCATGATTCTAAAGAGAAGCATGAAGACAAATGGGGTTTTAGTTTCCAAGAAAAAGGATTAATCAAATATCCTCTAGGCCCAAGCTAATGAAGAAGTAATCCAAGTTCCAAGTTCTTCTCTTTCTTCTTCCTGATTTAGTTGGAAAATCATAGTGGGATGATGAGGTTTTCTAACAGAATTTGTTATATGTATGGTATGAATGTCTACTATTCAAAAGAGTTTATCATTTCTAATGTAGTAAGGTGAAAATGTCAATTACTTCTATGATCCTACAAACCAAAGGCAACCTTTGCTGATTTAGAACTGAAATTAACAATGTGTTACTACTAACAGAGTGAAATTAATTATACTGCTCATATATTTGATCTTCACTTCTCATACCATGGGTAGAAGCTGAGTTATCTTGGTATTTTGTTGCTTATATTTTATCTTAATTTCTAGAAAGGTGATATTTTCCAAATTAATGGATTTAACAGTTAAAAATCTAACCTAAATTTAAAAAGGCTTAGAATTTCATGATTTAATCAATACTAATTTCTTGTCCTTCAAACCCTGGCCTTTAGTATATGCAGAAAAGCAGGAGTTTAGGGGTTGAAAATGCAAATATAAGAAGTTCATGGACGATAAAGAGTTTAGGAAAATAAGGCATGGGCCCACCAAGAAGTCTTGAGAATTTCCTTTGTCATTTTTCTCTACACTTGAACATGTGTCTAAGACTTAGACTCTAGGTCTTCCTGTTAGAGACCCCCACACATCTGATTCACATATCATTTCTTCTTTTTATTATCACTGAGAAAGAAGGGCAATCTGAGGTTATAAACAAATATATTGACTTTGTATATTTATATTGGTACATTATAATTTGAATTGTTCCCTCTTAATCTGGAATTATACATATGTTCATGGTAAATATTATTTTTACAATTCTGTGATTGTATCCCCAGACTAACAAATATTCACCACTTATCATATCTTCTTCAAACCTTTAGAAAAACAGGACACGAGAAAATGAGCAGTTTAAATAATGTGATATCCATATATGAAAGTATCACTTCCAATCTCACTAATTTGGATAAGTGAGAGGATGGGGAGCCAGGGAGAAGGTGACAGGGAGTACACAAGTAATATGTACATGTATGAATGTATCACTTTATCACTATGATATGTAAATAGAATGTACCAATAAAAGCATAAAAATGAAAAATAGTTAGCAAACTAGAAAAAAGTTGAAATTCCAAAAAATTGAAAAGTTTCACCTTCTTCAATCTGTGAGTCTCTTCAACTGCCTACTAACCTGAAATCAGTATGTATTTTCTTGGCCACAATTTATATATTGGCAAGAAAATATTCAAAGTATTTTGGAGAACACACTATTTATATCTTCTCCAATGTTATTTTCTTTTTCTTTTTTTCCTTTTTTCTATTTTTGGTGATACTGGGGATGGAACCCAGGGGCCTTCTAACTCTGGGCTACTCCCAGACCTCCAGACCTATGTTATAGTTTATTTGGAAACAGGGTCTCTTAAGCCAGCTGAGGCTGGCTTCGAACCTGCGCGATCCTCCTGTCTCTGCCTCCCAAGTGTGGGGATTACAAAACGTGCATCACCACGCCCAGCTTTCTTTTCTTTTAAAATAAGATAGTCTTATAAAATATAATTCACATAACATATAATTCAGCCATTGGAAATGCTCAATACAATGGTGTTGGGTATGTTAGAAGTCATTCATAAAGAATCAACTTTATGGCAGTAAGTATTCTCTTCCTTTCTCTTATCTGTCCTTTCACATTTAATGATTTCTGCCAATCCTGATACCATAAAAATATTATCCTATTTTGTTCTGAATATTCCAAATATTTCTTTGTCCACTTGGAACCTACTTTTGTGAACAATATGAGGATTTAGTTGGTCATCGTCATTTTTCCTTTTTTGTCAGCAATCCTTCTAACACAATTTATTGCATAGTCCCTGATGATTAAAAAAAATGCACTTGTGGGATATGCCAATTTGGGGATTATACAGAGGGCTATTTCTGCTTCTTTATTTTTTCCTATTATTCCATTTCTTAATCTTGGGCCAACACCATACTCAGTCAGGTTTTATGTTTGTTTATTCATTTTAGTATTAGCCTCATTACCTTATTTTTGTAAGCATGTTCTTTATCATTTGTTGAATGCCTACTGAATGCAAAACTCTACATTATTTGTCTTATATCTTCATAACAACATAATAAATGAGTAGTCTTTCTAGACTGATGGTAAAAATCAGGACTTAAAGAAATTACAACTTCCCCAAGCTTCTGTATCCTAGAAGTTAGAGGTAAGGATCAAATCCAGATCAACCTAACATCAGTGTTTACTCTTTTTTAAAATATGCTTTTATTCATGCATTGCAGTCCCACATGATAATGTAATTCAGAGTGATAGGGATATACATGCACACAGCATTAGGTGAGCTTGTCTCTGGCTCCCTCTTCCCTCCCTACCCTTCCTCATACATGATATTGGGATTGGCATTAATAACTTCACATAGGAACATAATGTCAGTGGAAGTGTTTCTTCATTAAGTCTCATTTATGCTACCCTATCTTACTAGAGATCATTTTTATCCTGAAGTTATCAGTACAGGCTACACATTAGAATCATCAAGAGAACTTTGCCAAAGTATTGGTGATCAATCCCACCATTCATATAAATCAAATCTACACAGGAGTAAAACTCAGGTGTTGGTATATCCTTACTTTTTTGAAATATTTACTTAGAGTATTGAAGAGATGATCATAATTTTAAAACTTTCTCTGGATTCTAGATGTTTCCAAGGTTGAAAGCTACTGATTTGGTTATGTATGCTGATGATAAAGCCAATTTTCAATGATGAAATGTAACTTGTCCCAAATCTCATACCAGTTTAAGGACAAAAAAAGAAACTACAGCCCACGTGCTTTGATTAATAAATTAAGAGTATGGAGGTCTTTTCTTGAGACTATACATTTTCCTGGCATTATTTATATTGGATCATTGCTGGGGGGGGAATTCCTTAAATCTAAATACAGAGCATGTAGCAAAGGCCTCACTGTGCCAAGTCAGAAGGCAGGGAGAGGAAGAAAAAGAGTAAAAGCAACCAGGATCATCTGTCCCTATGGTGCTGGTAGCCAGGAGTCACATATTTGCTATAAATGCAAGGGGCCACATGCCTCGCTCCACCTACCAATAACCTACTTCCAATTTTTCCAAACATTTTCCCTAATGCTAATTGATGACAAAAATGATTCAGCTATTTATACTTTGCAGTTGGAAGCAAGGCTTGACAATTGCCATGCAGAATGACCACAGTGACTTAGGTTCAATCTAAATGTCACAGGTGACTCATAAATGCTTTCTCAAGAGCAGAGTATTGAGAAAGGAGCTAAGACAGCTCAAAGTTGCAATGGGAAATCATGGAGAATGTGAGGATTGGAACAATTACTGGCACTTGAATATTCCTTAGTGATACCTGAATATTTCTTCGGTTCACATAAAGAAAAGAAGAGGTTAAGGGTATACATATATAGACTGAAGTCCATATATATGGACTTCATATATATGGAAGGAGGCCTTGGGAGAAGGTGGGAAGACACTTTTCAGTGAGGGGGAGATTCTTACCCTTCAATTTCATTGGTCTTTCTTTCTGTTTTGGTAATGGAGGTTGAACCTAGAAGCATTCTACTTTGAGCTACAACCCCAGCCCTATTTTTATTTTTATTTTTTAACTTGAAACAGGATCTCATTAAGTTGCTGAGGGACCTCACTAAATTGTGGTAGCTGGCCTTGAACCTGTGATCCTCCTGTCTCAGACTCTCAAGTACTGGGATTGCTGGCATAAACCACAATGATCAGCTTATTAACCTTTCTTTAAGAAAGGAGAATAATAAAATAAAAAGATGAAATAATAAAATAAACACCTATATGTTTATAATACTCATACTCATATTGTTGTTGCTATTTAGATAATTATTATTTTGTCAATCTTGACTTACAATTTTGAGCATACCTTTTTTAGATGCCCAGAGAGTCTTTCAGTGTGGTACGTTCCTAGAGAAATTCACAGCTCCCGTGTTCACTTTTTGCTTCATGTACAAGTCAAAGAATATACTTAAAGAGCACAATTCTACCTAAAGATTATCCTTGACTTACCTTCATTACATTTTTATACAATGCAATCATTTATATATTATACATCAACAGTCCAAACAAGATGTTATGATAAATTTAGCCTTCTAGACATGTCTGATAAGCCGAAATGTTCAGTAGCACATATTATTTCTGAGTGCCAACCAGTGGTACAGTTTTAGAAACCTATTTGTACAACAGTGTTTGTGTGTTCTGAATATTTTATTGCCTACTGTCTTCATTATTTTATAAAAACAAATGCAAGATGAAAATGCTGATACAAGAAGTGTAGATCAACTCAAACCTAATATAGACTAGACAAAGACAGAAATCTCTCTGAGCACCTAAAGTGGCAAATCAATAAGATGCTCCTCGGGCTGATGCCAGTCAAGTGTTTGTTCAGTTGTGAATAAGAAGATGACAAACAAGAGCATATTTGAAATTCTAGAAATAAATTGTTACAATTTGTGTGAAAGAAAACATATAAATGAGGACATTTCAGCTCTATCTTTTTGGACCCATTTTCCTACCCTTGTAATATGTAAGATTATTGTTTAGCCTTTATAAATCAAGCTGGATACAACATTATGAAGAGTTTGTTTCACAGAGGTGGGCAGGGTGGTGCATGCCTGTAATTTCAGTACTTCGAGGCAGGGAAAAGAGAATCATAGGTTCAAGACCTACTTAAGCAAGATAGTGAGAGTTTCAGAAATCTAGCAAGACCCTGTTTACAAATCAATCAACCAATGTAGACCTCTGAGGTATATATGAGAGGTAGAATGCTCCTGGGTTCAATCCACATTACCACATAAATTAAAATTAAATAATTCATTATATATAAAAGTAGAATATTTTCCAAATAGTTCATATAAACTCAAAAATATATTCTATAACCACAAATATTATCTTCTGATTGTTGCAGTAGGGATAATTTAACAATTTTAGTGGCCTGTGAAATTGTACACATGTATATACACACAAGAATAATCTTTGTCTCATTACTCCAATCTTGTATCAATAGCATATTGTGAAAGGGTATGACTGATAGGCCTGGTATAAATCTCAAAATGAAGAGATGTTCCCGAGAATTCTTGTTTCTTTGATAATCCATTTGGAAAGTTTCATTAATCATAGTCACATTTTCATAAACTTTCTTCTTGTCTAAGGAAATTCTAAATCTCCCTATCAACCTTAGTTTATCAAGATGATAAAGGGATAATTCCTTTTTAAGTTTTTTTTAATTTCTAAGAATGATTTTTTTCATTTACTTCAGTTTACTCAGCTCTTGGAAACATGCATGACATACATTAGATGATTGTCTCTTAGTTTCATCAGTTAGTGCAAAATCTTTAAAAATGTTTGTATTCCTTCTTTATTATGAAGTGCCTATGTAGTTCACATGCCAATTTTTATTGAGTTATATGTGTGTAGGAGGCAAATCTACTGAATTATTTATATATTCTCTATTAGTACTTTATCAGTGGAGTAGTTACCAAGGATCTCTTATCCTGTCTGCTCTCTCCTGAGGTTCTTGATAGTTTTCTGTGCTGCACAGAACTCACTTTACAAAAGAATAAATGCAAATGGCCAATAAATATATGAAAAAGTTTTCAACATCATCAGCAATCAGAGATATACAAATTAAAACTACTCTGAAATTTCACCTTTCCCCAATTAGAACAGTAATCGTTAAAAACAAAATAATAAATGATGGCGAGGATGAGTAGTAGGAACAATGATACCTTGTTGGTAGTATTACAAATTAGTGTAACCACTTTGGAAAACAATATTGAAGGATTCTCAGAAGGATAAGAATAGATCTACTGTATGATCCAGATATACCTCTCCTGGGTATATACCCAAAAGGACTGAAACCAGATTACAATAGCAGTGCATGCACATCTATGTTTATAGATGCACACACAGTTCAAAATCATCAAACTATGGAACCAGTTGAGATGTCCATCAATAGATGAATGGATTACAAAGGTATGGGCTATATACAAAATGAAATTCTACTCAGCCATAAAGAAGAACAAAATTACCTCAATTGCAGGGAAATGGGTGTAACTAGAGAATAGAATGCTAAGTGAGATTAATCAGTCACAAAATGAAGAGTCAGCCCGGCGTGGTGGCGCACGCTTGTAATCCCAGCATTCAGGAGGCTGAGACCAGAGGACTGCGGTTCCTGGACAACAGCCTCAGTTACTTAGTGAGGCCCTCTGCAACTCAGTGAGACCCGGTTTCAAAATAAAGAATGAAAAATAGGGCAGGGGGTGTAGTTTGGAGGTCCAACGCTCCTGGGTTCCATCCCCAGACCCACAAAAAAAATAAAAATAAAAAAGAAGAGTCAGATGTTCTCCTTCATATGCAAAAGCTAGGGAGAAATTGGGGCTCAGGAATGACTCCAGACAAAGGAGAAACCTTAGTGGAGAGAGGATGTAACTGAGGGGGATGGGAGGGGTAGGAAGGTTTGAAGAGAAAAGCACCTCAATGAACATAATACACATGCATGCAGACTCACTAGACAATCAATGTGCTGAGCATGGGCAGATGGATAGGGAGAGAGAGTGGGGTGGGAATTGAGAAAGTGTCCAATAAATACTGTATGCATGTATGCCTCTATCACCCTGAACTGCATCAAGATGTATGATCATAATGCACCAATTGAAAAAGTTTGTATCCACTTATTTACTTAATTATTTACTTATTCAGCATTTATTGGGCACGTATTGTGGTTTATTCCCTTGGCAAAAAGAAAGATAACCAAAAACAGTTCCTTGCCTTGAGTCAGTGGGTACGGAGAGTAACATTGACATATAAGTCACTAATCTTTCTGCAAGACAAAATTTTGTGATTAATACAATGAAGAAAAACATACTATTTGTCATATAGAATAAAAAAAAAAGCTGAAAGGGATCAGACTGAAAATCCTAGAATATATGGTACTTGAACTGCCCTTTGAAGAAGTGAGTAGAATTTTCTGAGTAAGAAAGATGAAGAAGCCTTCTACTGAACTGTCAGAAGCCGGAAGTTTAGAGAAATTATTCTCATCTCAGCATCAAAAACAATATTTTAAAATATGGGCATATACCAGTAATACCAGTACTTGGGAGGCTGAGACAGGAGGACCACAGGTTTAAAATGGCTTCAAACACTTAGTGAGGTCCTCAACAATTTAATGAGACCATTTCAAAATAAAAAGAGGTGTAGCTCAGAGTTAGAATGTCTCTGTGTTCAGTCTCTAGTAACACAGACCCACACACACAGGAACACACACATATGCATACATGCATATACATATATATGGATACATACATATATATCAATAAACTAAGGAAGTATCATAACAGCAAAAGACAAGGAATACATGAATCCACCGAAGAAAGTAAAAGCAAGTGGTAAAGAGTAGAGATAATGGTCTGATCAATAATGGCCTCGAGCTATGATGTTTGAGGAGGGCTTGAGAAATGGAAAGCAGAGGGGGCAAAAGCTTGGGAGCCTAGGAAGGTACAAGATTGCATTTAAAAAAAAAAGAAAGAGAAACCCTGCATAAAATTATTTTCCTGAAGCATAATACACTTGGTATGTAAATGAGAAGAGATAAAAACAAAAGGTGAAACTCAGGGAATTCTAGAATATTTGCATTTGGGATTTGATTTTGAGTAGAGAAGAAGCAATAATAAAAAGATTCTAATGAGGATTTTCAGCTAGGAACCTACCTTCAGGTGGGCCCAGGGTTAGGATTCATTGTTTCTGAATGGCCTTAAACTTAGAGGCTGGCAATTTAGTTTAAAGCAATTCTGAGCTGGGCATGGTGGCACAGGCTTGTAATCTCAGCATTTGAGAGGCTGAGACAGGAGGATTGCGGTTTGAGGAAAGACTCAGATACTACTTTGTGAGGCCCTTTGCAACTCAGTGAGACCCTGTTTCAAAATAAAGAATAAAAAATAGGGCTGGAGGTGCAGCTCAGAGGTAGAATGCCCTGGTTTCCATCCCCAGTACCACAAAAAAAAAAAAAAAAAAAAAAGTCTGGTTTGGTGAGGCAACAAGGTAATTAGTTGGGTGATATATGCAAGCCCAATCTGGAGGAATAAAATTTCAGTACAGGATCTCTCTCTCTCTCTCTTAAAAATGTATATATCTAATCTATATCTTTCTATATCTATATATCTATCTATATCTATCTATCTATCTATCGAGAGAGAGAGAGAGTACTGTATACTATCTGTCCTTCTTTCTATCAAGTTAGTAGGATAAGGCAAATGAAAAAATAATTGATGTAACAAAAAAAACTAGTGAACTAAAACAATTCAACTTAACAAAATCACCAAATGACAAAATTACTTAAAACATGTGTAAAGAAGAAATGATGAAGAAAAAGGCATAAGGTCAAGATAACAGGCAAAATACATTTTAAAAAGAAACACAACAAAAGAAAAATTTCCAGAATTGATGAAAAACACACTGTTTTGTAACTTTAAATATCTAAGATGAATAAATTTTCATTTATAAATAGATATACAAAGTTAAAACTGCAGATTTCAAAAGATTATGGGATACCTAAGCCTTTTCTGCATCTATGAGAAAAATGCCCAAAACTGGGTGACAAAACAACACAAAGCAAAGCAAACAAAATTTTTATTATTTGCAGTTTGGGAATTTTGTACATTCACAAACATATCAAAGTCAATCACTAAGCCAAACGAGAAGGAGAAATGGGGGGGATGGGGGGATTGGGAAAGGGCTAAATGAGTGATGTGTGCAGATATGCCTCTACCATTCTGTACTCCATTAAGAAGTGTGACTACAATGCACCAATGCATAAAGCCAGGATCATTCACCAGCAGATTTGGTAAATGGTGAAGATTTGCTTCCTGGTTCATATAAGATGCCTTCCCACTATGTCCTCATTGGGAAGATGGGCAAGGAAACTCTGGGCCTCTTTTATAAAGGTACTAACCCCACCATGAAGATTCCACACCCATGACCTCATCATTGCCTGAAAGTCCCCCATCTCCTAATGCCATGATTTGGGAGGTTAGAATTTTAACACATGGATTTAAATTGAACACCAGCAGACCACAGGGACCAAACAGTGGGGAAAAGAAAATCATCTCAAATAATAACAGTTATACTGAAGTTAGTTCCTCAGCAATAGCCTCTTAAACTGTAAGTGATATAAGGATATCTTCAAATAACTAAGGTAAAATATGTCAGCTTAAAATTCTATGTAAAGTCTATTCTTTAAGAATTTAGGTAGCTGGGTGTGGTGACACACGCTTGTAATCCCCATGTTAAGAAGGCTGAGACAGGAGGATGGCACAGGTTCAAAGCCAGCCTCAGCTACATAGTGAGGCTCTCAGCAACTTAGTGAGACCCTGTTTCCAAATAAAATATTTTAAACTAGGTCTGGGAGTATATCCCGGAGATAGAAAGCCTCTGGGTTCCAACCCTAGTACCACCAAAAAAAAAAAAAAAAAAAAGAATTAAGGTAAAACTTTCACTTATATGTAGAAATCTGGAATGGAACATCTCTCCCAATTTTAATACAACAGTAAGACTCATTGAATAATGCCAAATCCAGAATTTTATTCATAGATATTAGAGGGCAGATGTTACAGTGCAACCATATGACCAAAATTTTAGGAAAAAAAGAAGCATTTCCAAAGAGAACTTGAAAACAAGGACATTTTTTTTTTTAACTCGGACTGCATGTCTCAGGATGCTACTAAAGGTAGTAAGAAGAAATCGACTAAAATTATTATGTAATAAATTGGCAAAGTCCAAGTGTGGGCCAGAATGAAGTGTGGGCCTGAACTCCCTGGAAGCTACAGACACAAGGAGAAATTTACACTGATTCACTGGCTTTACAGACTTCCATGAGTATTCAACAGAAAGATTAGGGGCAGGATGAGAGGCCTGAGAAGTCACAGTGCAATACTGTAGGAGAGGAAGAGTCCCACGGCTCTAGTGGGAAAAGAGGGGAAAGCATGGAGCCCTATGCAGGTCCTTTTCTCATACCTTCCCCATAAAACAAAATTTAAAAAAAGGGAAACATATCCCTTCAGAGGTAAAGATGCACTGCGGCTGGCACAACAGAAAATGTTCTTCAATTGGAAGGAATATGTCCTCTTCCTAGAACATTAAAGGTGAAGCAAGGCCACTGAGATGGTCTCCACCCTCCAGACCCAAATCCACACAGACTGTCACTGAGACTGAGTCTTAACAACAAAGTACACCTATCCCTCCTCACCAGGAAGTTGACAGTGCTGAGTAGCAAGCCACAGCTCTCTATAGCAGAGTCAAGAAAAGTGTGGAGAGATATGATAAGGGAAGATGCGAAGCTAATGGAGGAGATATTAATAAAATTCTCCTGCAAGTAACTCTCCCATCATTGCCACAAGAGAACTTTGAGGAATTACAGGCCTGCCTGTGGTTCACTGAAGTTAATCATATCGAATGCAAAACTCAAATTTAGCTAAAGTTCTATGTGCATTGATTTCACTCCCACGTGATAGACCAAGCAGAAGAGAAGGTGTGCCTGTTTCCAGGAATACACACTATTTATCTCAGTCTCTACTGTCTAACACAACAAAAACTTAAAAACAGAAATTATAAGGCAAAAAAATGTATAGAAAAAATAGCATCCTGTCAAGATGCAAAGCCATCGACAGAATCAAATTCAGATATGGCACAGATTTAGAACTTGAAAAGAATCAAAGACAATCATGATGACTGTATTAAGAGCCCTGGAGAAAAAAGGTAGATGAATAATCAGATGAATAACTTCAACAGATAAATGCAAACTAAGACAGAACCAAATGCAATTATTAGAAGCACACTTTTGATTGGCTCACACATTGTCCTGACCAAAACTGAGAAAAGGGACAATGAACTTAAACATAGGTCGATAGAAATTAACCAAACTGAAAAAAAATAGTTAAAAAAAAACACAAACAAATTGCATAGATAACCAACATAGATATGTGCACACAGTTAGGTTCCCAAAAAGAAAATGGAAAGAACACAAGAGAAGACAAATATTTGAAGAATGAAGATAAAATAAAGATTTTTGATAAATAAAATGTTTGTTTAAACAAAGCTTCACAGATTTTGACAACATGGCCAAATCCTGGACACAGGACAATGTTTGGAATGATGAGACCTGGAAACCCTTCTACCTACGGGCTACAGTCCTAGACCTATTTTTATACTTTTTTATTTGGAAATAGGGTCTCTTAAACCAGCTCGACTGGCTTCCAACCTGTGCTATCCTCCTGTCTCCACCTCCAAAGCACGGGGATTACAGGTGTGCGCCACCTTGCCTGGCTCAATGAGTTTATTTCTTGTGTGTGTGTGTGTGTGGTGGAGGGGTACTGGGGTTCCTGGAAGCCCTTCTACCTCCAGGCTACACCCCCAGACCTATTTTTTTTTTCTGAAACGGGGTCTCTTAAGCCAGCACGGCTGGCTTCTAACCTGCGTGATCCTCCTGTCTCTGCCTACTAAGCGCAGGGATTACAAGCGTGCGCCACCATGCCCGGCTCAATGAGTTTATTTCTAAGTAATTGATGTTAAAAGTTAGATAGCATCCTAAACACCAAGATAGTGAAAATATATTAAAAAAAAAAAGCTGAACCCACAAAAAGCCCAAGTTTTCATCTGGGTTTTATTTGGCATACAATTCTTTTATATGCTGGGCATATGAACAAGATTAAGCATTTGAATTAGATGAGTTTCTATATTCTGTCTTAACCATAAACTATTGATTTCTATCAGAAGGAAAATTTCATAAAAACATAGAGAGCCACCACTGCCTGACAACTGTGTATTTTCTGTGTCTCTTGCTTCATAGTAATGAAATAAAACCCAATCTTGCATTAGACTTATAGACAGGTAAAAACAGACATGATAAGTACTGTGATTAGAAGACAATTTCTTGACCACTCAAGATTTTTTGATTTGTGTAAATTCAATTTCATTTTCTCTTTCATTGTAAATAAGACTCGGATGTGAGTGTGCAGATGTAATTAGGCTCTCTTCTCCCTAACCTGAAACTCATTACTGGTTTCCCCTTTGCATATTCTCCATTTCTTTTTGTAAGGACAATAGCAAGGTTAAACTATTTCCAGCAAGGGAGAGATATTACAGTTCAAGGCTTTCCACTAGAATATGAGACTTGGTAGACAAGTCTCTGTAACCTATAAATCAAGAAAAATTTGTGATGCCTAGATATCTGGCAGAAGGTGGAAAAAGCTTGTACTTTTTTTTGTCATGTCTTAAGGAAATAGAAGAAATAAACATGTGTGCCCTGTGACTCAAACTTCTAACCTTGCACTAGATGTAGAGTTTGAGGAAGAACACCAAACTTACAAAGCTGTCCTTTCCTCATAGATTGTTTTTTTTTTTTTTTCTGTTGTGGTATCTTATCATATAAAAAAATTATGTAGCCACGGTCATTCCCATTCTGTCCTCTACTCACCCCCAAGGCTCTTTGTTTAAACCATTCAACTGAAATACATTTCTCAGTTATCCTTGTTTTCTGTGCTGTTAGATAGAACATCTTATCAATGTATTTGAACATCCTTCCCTTACTGAAACACTTTATTTTTGTGACTTCTTGATATCTTCTTTGTTTTCCTCCTACCTCTCTGGACCAGCCTTAACATCTTTTAGGTTTTATCTTCCTCTTTTACCTCACAGCCAGCTGTTGGTATAACCAGGGTTTGCTACTTGCATACTAAGCTTCCTTTTTCTCTATTGCTATACTCCTTCTAGTGTGACCAAATTAATAGCTTGGTATATATTTAATATGTCCATAATTGTCAAATATATATGTCTAGCATTGACCCTTCTCTTTGTACTTAAGATATTTATATCAAATTCCAGTGTGGTGGCATATGCTTATACTCTACTTGGGAGGCTTATACTGTACTTGGGAGGCTGAAGCAGGAAGATCACAGGTTCAAGGTCAGCCTCAGCAACTTAGTGACATCCTGCTTCAGAATAAAAAAGATCCTGTAGCTTGGAGGTAGACTGCCTCTGGGTTTATTCCCCAGTACCAAAAAAATTGCTTATATACAATCATCATATGACATCTTTGTTTTACAATGGATATCTCAAAATTAATATTTCTAACATATAGGTCTTGATGTTATTTTATCTCCTCCCAACACTGTCATTCCTTCGTTTTTTTTAATAAAAGGGGGCTCTAATAGTACTAAACCCCAAAATCTGAACTCTTAAGAGTCCTTAGTTTTTCTCTAAGTATTATATAAAATTTCAATATTTGCTCTGTCTCTAAAATATATTCACTCTGTTCATATCTTCTGTTTCAGTGGAAGTTTGTACCTTGCTACTAATTTTCCATGAGACTAAGTACTGTAAAAATGAATAATAAACCATTGAACTAAAAAATATGAGTCAGGTGTGGTGGCACACTCCTGTAATCTCTGTACTTGGAAGGTTGACACAGGAAAGTTGCAGTTTCAAGGACACCCTCATCAATATAGTGTGACTCTCAGCAATGTAGCAAGACTTTGTTTCAGACAAAAGGGCTGGGGGTGCATTTTGGAGGGAGAATGCCCCTGGTCTCAATCCCTAAAACTACAAACAAGAGAGAGAGAGACAGAGAGAGAGAGAGAGAGAGAGAGAGAGAGAGAGAGAGAGAGAGAGAGAGAGAGAGAGAGAGAGAGGAAGAGGGAGAAAGAGACAGAAGACAGACTTGGACTTGTTAGGTAATATGATCTGTCATGTATGGTCAATATGTTTTGGTGAAGGAAACTTAGCAACATAGTACAGAAAAGGGGAAAAGAAGGGAAAGTAGAGACTGAATCTACTAGTATTTGTTCAATAAGCATTGTTATGAGCATCCACAGAAATTACCTCATCTTCTCCTGTTTTAGGTCAACTTCAAAATAAATAATTTGTAGATATTCCTCAACTTATGATCGGGCTATGTATTTATAAACGCATTGTAAACTGAAAATACTCTAAATAAAAATGTGTCAAAAACACCTAACCTATTGAATATCAGAGGACAGCAAAATAGTACACTATAGCATATTGCTTATTCCCATAATCAGATGCCTGACTAGGGGCTGTAGCTCAGTAATATTGCTCAGCATCATGAGAGAATACAGTGCTATATCTTACTAGCCCAGAAATGATGAAAATTAAAATTCCAAATAAGTTTTCTACTGAGTAGATATCACATTTGCATGGTAGCAAAGTTGCAAAACTTGAAGTTGGATTATCTTATATCAGAGACTATACTTTAACAAAAGAAACAGATTTTTCAAGTTTGTGCTAAGTTTAAGAAATGAAATTAATATTATAGTGTTTAGAGCAACTCTAGCCTTTCCCCTATCTACATATACTTTATTGCGATCTGAATATTAGTTCTGTTTTATATATGTGGAGAAAAAAATAATAGACAAAATATCCAATCTTCTACTCAGTATCTCCCAGTGATGTCAAAATCAACCTGTCAATATAGTGACAAACCTTCAGAACTGATTAGCTGCCTGATAGATGGAATGGAACCAATGAAAGGAATTTAAGAATCTGTGTGGAGCAATATTTCAAAGCACCCAATACATGAGATTTTGTTCATCTAGGACAAGAGACAAAGAAGTTTCTCTATATTTGGATAGTAAAGTGAAATTCTCATATTTTACCTATAAAACTTGATTGGAGCCTATTATGTGTGTGACAACATATATTCTAGAAAAAAAATACTGGTCCCACTGTTACATCACCTATCTCACCAAATGACTCATTTTTGGCTTATGAAAATATTGTTGTTATCACTACATGTATATAAAAATAAAATTTAATAGATTTAGATCTTGACAGAACTTAGCTCTCACTGCAAAGCTGCTGGTGATGCATGGTTTTTAAAAATCTTGAATGAAGCCGGGCATGGTGGCACATGCTTGTAATCCCTGCACTTGGGAGGTGGAGACAGGAGGATGGAGCAGGTTTGAAGCCAGCCTCTCTGGCTTAAGAGACCCTGTTTCAAAAAAAAAAAAAAAAAGTATAAAATTGGTCTGGGAGTGTAGCCAGGATGTAGAAGGGCTTCCAGGAACCCCAGTACCACCAAAAAGAAAAAAAAAATATCTTGAATGAAACCTCTTGAATTGAAATTTATTAAGGCAATCACTGAAAATTTCTATATTTAAGACAAAGTTTGAAAAAACAGCATGCATTGTTTTCCTCTTGTCCACAGAAAAAAGACAATAATGGAACTCTTTCCATCGTGAGAAAAGTGGGACAGATTCATTTGGCACAAAGAGGAAACAAAAGATGAGATTTTATATTACTGAATTTTTAAAATTAGAAATAAGTAAACTCTTTTGTGATTTTTGAGGAAGTCTTGAAATTTTCAGTTATTTTGTTTCCTAGAATATTGTTATTTTGAAGGAAAAAAGGGCATATGTGTTTTCAACTATATACACAGTTGTTTAGATTTTAGTTACAATTCTGTCTTTAGGAATCTAGGCAAAGTAAATACAATCTTTATGTCTCAGGGTCTTTATTTGTAACATGAGGTGATTAGATCAGATAACCTACATTTCATGAAATGAAATGAAGGGTATATTCATATTCTTATCACACCAAAATCTCCTGAATTTGAATTTATAAAAATCATCAGTTTATAATCATACCTGTGCAGTCAGTTTTTTTCCCCCAGAAAAACCACAGCCTTATCTGACAAATGTGAGAATTTTTAGGATAATATCATGAAAGTATTTGCAAGTCCCCTTCATGTCAATTGGATCCTCTCAGCTCTAAACCTCTGTTATAGGAAGATATATAATGTCCCCTGAATACCTCTACTAGGTGGTACCCTAGGTAGCTGGATATGGATGATGTAGGTGGATCCCTGTTCATGTAGCGTTAGGGACAGTGATTGTATCCTTGAATCCCTTTGCTTATTCTCTCTTGCTTATGGCCTCCATGATGTGAAAGCAGAGTCTTGCTCTCTTGCTCTCTGTTTTCTGCCACAATCTTCTGAGTCCCAAAGACCTGACCTGACATGGACTGAATGTCTGAAATCTCTAGAACTGTGAGCAATTATATTTTTCTTCCTCTAAGTTGTGTGGTCAGTTCTTTTGGATTACTAAACTGAGAATGTTGACTGAAACAAACTCTCCATTACTTACCCAATGAAAAAAATGGGTAAAGAAGCACAGACCTCTCTTTTTATTCATGTAGGTTTTTTATAGAGTAGGTGAAAAGAGTTTCTGGTTGTCAGGGCAATAAAAATTGTAGATATAAAACGCTAAATTAAAAATAACACACGCTGGTTATCCTGGGAACAGGAATGAGAACACTGAAGGAAAATGTCATACTATCAAGGGGTTACATTGTTCTATTGGTACAGGGACTGAGAATTAGCCATTTATAACCATGACCTAGCACTTTTCTTTTGGACAAGAATATCACATCTAATATACAAAGATAAAAGAAGGCCAAGCAAGTCTTAACTATTAAGAAGGGTACCAAATATTAAAATAGATCTGACTGTTGTCATTCTGAAATCTGTGGACAACTCATTTACTCAGGTTCGGTCTGTATAGTTCAATGCAAATGCATACAATCCACTCAAAGGAAAAGAACCTAACCAGAAAATCAGACAGAATTAATACCTCTATGCACTCTACCAGGATTCTTTTCATAATGTCTCCAGGTTCCAGAACATAGTTGTTCATGATTAACAACTCCAGGATTTCTTAAAGGGGACAACATTGTGGGGGTTCACTGCCACTTGAATAAAGGAGAATCTTGGGAGAAAGAAAAACAGGGAAAGAGAGGCAGAGAGTCTGAGAGATGGAAAGAGGAAGACAATATGATGGAATCTCACAAGATCCAGGAATCCTGATAAAGCTCCTTATGACCAACAGCTGTGTAGAAGAAAAAGCACTCAGTCAGAATTAGGGCCACTGTCTTTGTCCCCCTTGTGGTGGAAGATTTTACTTTTCAATTTGTACTTTGTTTTAGATTAATTAAAATTAAAAAATAAATAATACTTGCATTATTAATACTAAATAAGTAATTTAAATGTAAGACCAAATATTGTTCTCCTTCTCCCAGGATCAATTTCAGATTTCCTGTTTTTCAATTTTATAATCTGAAAAATGTCTTCAACTCTTTCAAATTTTCTTTTGTAATTGTTTCATGTCTTATCACACTTATTTTTAATTTCTGGGTGTGGTATTCTTTATTTCAAATTGAATTTACAACCAGCCAAGATATCCATCAACAGATTAATGGATTACAAAACTTTGGGATATGTACACAATGGAATTTTTACTCAGCCATAAAGAAAAACACAATTATGTCATTTACAGGGGAATGGATGGAACTGGAAAACATTATGCTAAGTGAGATAGTCAGTCACAAAAAACAAGAAATAGGAGGTTCTCCCTAATATGCAGAAGCTAGGGAGAAAATAGGTCTTAGGAAGAACAGTAGACAAAGAAGGAGATTCTATAGATAAGCAAATAAGGTAACCAAACTGAGGGAATGGGAGGGAGGAAGAGGGAAATTCGCTAATGCATATGAGGTACATTCACACCCATATCAAGTCAATCACTAACCCTAACATGAGAAGGAAGGAGGAGGAGGGAATGGGGTGGGAATTAGGTAAGGGCCAATTGGGCGATGTGTGCACATATGGCTACACCATCTTGCATCCATTAAGATGTATGACTACAAGGCACCAATAAAAAATGAAAAAAAATTACTTTTGCTTTTTACTTACTTTGTTTTTTCTTTCGAAGTCATTATAGACTCAAAGCAAGTGAAGAAGACAGAAAAGGGAGGCTTTTAGACCCATCACCTGGTTTCTTCCAGTAGTGACCTCTTAGGTAAAACTATATTAAATTGCTCTATTTACAAAGCAAATTCTTGCTTTATGACTCTAATATTTTCTTAAATCTTTCTGAAGATACTAATTAGAATTTCTACTTTTCTTACTTTGATTTCAATAGATCTGCTTCCCTTATTTTTGTACTTGGGATCAAACCAGGACATTCTACTACCAGGCTAAACTCCAATCTCTGGTAATTTCATTTTTAATTTTGAAACAGGTCTTGCTAGGTTGGTAATCTGTAGAAGTTTCCTAAACTACATCCCCTGCTGTACCCTGACACATTTGTTAGAAGAAAAAAAAAATCTCGCCAGCTACCTCAGAACCCACACTGGGCTTTGGCTGTTTTGCTTGCAGGGTTGAACTGTAGAAGGAAACAATCAGATTTTCCCTCAAAGATTCACCTAATTAGGAATTTTGTTTACCTCGGTCCTCCTTTCCATGATTCATCTGAGATCTAAGATTCTTTTTTTTGTAATCTTCAATAGATATTTCATATATCTAGATATGAGCAGGATTAACCAACAAATATATAATGTAAGTTATAAATGAGAGCTTTTTGCATAACTGTGTGTGTGTGTGTGTGTGTGTGTGTGAGAGAGAGAGAGAGAGAGAGAGAGAGAGAGAGAGTAAGAGTGAGAGGGAGAGAGAGAGAGAGAGAGAGAGAGACTGGATATTGGACCCAGAAGCATAGCATTCTACCTCCAATCTGCCCTCATCCTCAGCCATAAATAAATAAAAAAAATATATATATGTATATATATACACACATATATATATTTATATTTATATATACATATATACATATATATAATATACACACACACACACACACATATATATATTTGATACAGGATCTTGCTAAATCACTAAGATGCCAAAACTGGCCTTGAACTTGTGATCCTCCTGTCTCATCCTCCCAAATGCTCAGATTACAGGCATGCACCACCACACCAGGCTTTTTGCATAATTTAATATTTTTTCAGAAGTATTATTTTAAAAGTTTTAAAGCATGAACTTAATTTTAAGATCATATTTCATTCACCTAAAATATTTAAAACATTATTTCAATATGTAATAAGTATAAAAAGATTGAGCTATTTTACATTGTTTTTTTCATTCAAATTTTTCAAAATTTGGTTATGCATCTTATAGTTATGGCACATTTTAATTCATACCAGACACATCTCAGAGTAAGTTATCTGTGGTTAGTGGCTACCATTTAGGCCAGTATAACTATTATTGTGCCTTCAATCACCCTATTTCTTTCATGGTCACCACTTCATCTGATTTTAATCTTTTACGAATTATATGAAAACACTAATCCATTGATCATCACCCTTATTTTCTCATTGCTTTTGTATATTAAATTTTTATTTAACTTTACTATGGCATAGGGAGAAAGAATAAATAAATGTGAAAATTTTTTCCACTTTTGTAAATCCTACAAGCTACGAAAACCCTGACATGAGCTGCTGTAAGAAATGCTCCAACATTTAAGTTTTGTAGGTGTAAAATAACAATAACAACAAACAATGACTCCTGGCATGCCCTCCCACTTCTCCTTGTCTACACACCTAATGGAGTACTAGGCGGTAGAGTCATACATGCACACATCACTCATTTAGCCCTTAATCACTGAAGCCTTAACTCCTTTTCAAGATTTTGTGCTGGAACACTTGGGTTGCTTGACCAACTTGTAGAGTGGACACTTGGGTTTAAATCCTACCCTCTCCTCCTACTAAATATGTAAGCTTGAGATACCATGTATCATCTTTTTTCATTTCTTTTTAATCAGGGTACTTAGCAATAGCATTATCACCCACCTCGCAGAATGTGGCCATGACTGCAAGTGATAACGTGCATCGACACTGTTTCTTATGGCACTTTTCAAATTCAGTAGAACAGAGAGATGGAAGCTGTGTTCACCATAGGACTAGAAAGCAATCTGAAGGTATTCCCACGACTACATCAGACCTCAGTGCCTGTTACATTGCCATCTTACTGAATAACTATCTCACCTCTGGATTCAGACTCCACCTGAATTTCTAAAATTCATGTAGTGACTCTTTTCCAAAAGAGTATTTATGTGATTTTTGAGCCCATTGTTTTATTCAAATTCGTACCTGCTTCTTTATAGAATATCCATCACTATTAGAGAATTAGCTCCTTTTTTTTTTCTCTTACGATCTAAATAAACCCCTACCTGTTCATCTCTGGTTTGGAGGATCTCACAGATACCTAAAAATTGGTATGACGCTATAAGTAATCTGAGCCCCTCCCTGTCCTTATGGAGAATAAATTTAAAAAAACTGTCTTGAGTATAGTTGTACCCACATTTGTTATTAAAAAATAATGTAAAAATGACTTATTTTGAGATATAGCAACTTTTTGACTAATAGTTAAGATTTTATACCTGAGATCTAGTCACTAAGCTAAATTAGTTTATAACAAGAACATCTAAAAAGACAGTAATAGCCAGGCATGGTGGTACAGGCATTTAATCTTAGTACTTGGGAGATAAAAACAAAAGAATCACAGGTTCAAATCCATTTTGTTTCAAAAATTTTTAGAGGAGAAGGGGTGTAGCTCAAAGGTAGAATGATCATGGGATCAATCCCCAGTACAAGTAAATAAGTAAATAGATAGTAACAATGAAACCCTTATATAACTAATATTTAGGAAACTACAAAACATTTTATTTAAAATTTGCCAATTCCATGGACTGTAGGGAACAGGTGGTATTTGTACATTGGCTGATATCCTGGGTAAGAGACACTCTCAGAAAAGCTCAACTCTGGCAAAAGAAGACACCATTCCTCTGGCAAATAATGGTCTATGACCGTGCTAAATGTATCTCTTCAATTGAAGGCCTCTAAAATGAAGGGGAGAAAACTGATTTGAAATGGTTTGGGAGCCTAATTCTCTTAGAGGGAATGAAAATTGATAAACAACATTGGGTGACCTGCTGGAACAAATAGATTCTTGATTCAGCAGGAATCCAGCTGCTATATGTTCCAGGTGAACAGGCACTCCTTAAATAAATAAATCCTTTCTTTTTTTTCTGTACATGCTTTCTAGTTTTGCTGCATTTATTAAGTTAGAAGCAAATCCAAGCTGGAGAGGCAGAGAATACCCCTGTGGGAGAAGTCTTGGAATTAGTAGGGTAGATAGAAAGGTCATGGGGCTTCAGAGAGAGGAAGGGTTGTGTTTAGCATTTTTCTCATGACTGAGCCTGCTATTAACATAGCGGTATTTTGAACTTATAAAGTGCCTTGTAGCCCAGGTTTTCAATGCTTACTGCAAACAGGAATTAATCCTCACAACATCCCTCATGATGAAGGAGTAGTTGCTCCGAGCTCACAGATGATATAACCTGGAACTGGAGACGTTAAGCTGGGGAGCAAAGGACAGACAGGCTGATAAGTAGCAAACCTGAAGACATGACTGCAGGGATTGCAAATCCCTGGCCCCAGGAGAGAATGTGAAATGATGGGGATTTTAGCAGAAAGAAGAAGAAACCCTTCCTGAGGCTTAGGAAGAGAAAAGGAGAGAATCATTCATGGAATATTGGGTAGAAATCATTGTATAATTTTTGCTCCAGGAGATTTTTTTTGCCAAGTATAAAGAGAAATAATCTATTTTATAAATGCAATAAAATCACATTCCATCTGAAGGTGAAATTAAAATTTAAAATTAAAAAATGTCTAATTGTGTTGCACCAAAATAACGGGTGCTTAGTGGTTCTGATACATAAGAATTCATTTCTCGTTCTCAATTGTAAAAAACAGAATCTAAAATAACTCATTATTAAGAATTCTTTGGTAAGATAAAAAAGGAATAAAAAGTTTCACCCCAAATGAGTGGGAGACGTTACCTAGTGAAGAGACAGATTTCAGGCACATTTGACAAATGACAGCAGTGATATTTTCAGAATCACAAAAGCCAGAGCAGTGTGCCTACATGCCTTCTGAGGTGAAATCTCTCCAAGGTGCAAATAGGATTATAAATAAAGTGCTGTTAAAGGCCAAACACAAAATAATTTTTCTTGAGAAACTTAGGACAAAAATATAACATATATATTTGCATGGTACATTTTACTACCTGCCACCTTAATTTCCAGAGGAGTCAAACTTAACTTACTGGCAAAAAAAGGTTTATTGTCAAAACTCTTAGTAATGAGTATTTTCCAAGGTCTTAGTAATGGCCTAGCACAAATGCCAGATGCAGAAGTTATTACAGATGCAACTTATCATTTGATTCTCTCTGACATGTGTACTAGACTTTGAAACCATAAATTCATTGATTAGATAAAAGAGAGTGGTTAAGTTCTGATGTATTATTTCTTGTTTTCAAGTATAGAAACTATCTCTCTTTTTTTTTTTTTTTTTTGGTGGTACTGGGGTTCCTGGAAGCCCTTCTACCTCCGGGCTATACTCCCAGACCTATTTTTATATTTTTATTTGGAAACAGGGTCTCCTAAGCCAGCGCATGCGGCTGGCTTCGAACCTGCGCGATCCTCCTGTCTCTGCCTCCCAAGCGCGGGGATTACAAGCGTGCACCACCAAGCCCGGCTAGAAACTACCTCTTTAATGCACAGTATATTCCTAAGAAGGAATTCTTATTCACAGTATATTCCTAAGAAGGAATTCTTATTCACAGTATATTCCTGTGAATATTCTTATTCACAGTATATTCCTAAGAAGGAATTTAATGCACAGTATATTCCTAAAAAGGAATGTAAATATTCCTGTTTATATTAATAGGGACAATCTTTATGACAGCTAAAACATTGAGTGTTTGGTCTTATATACAAATGCAACCAGTGAAATTAGTATATAAATTAAGCGATGGGGTTTGAATTTTTGTATGGAAGAAATAATTAAATGTTTAGAAAGTTATACTTCAGCATAATATAAATTAGAGATTTGGAAGATCATTGCAAGTTTTCGTAGAGAATGTATCTCTTATCTGGATCTCCTGATCTTTTCTCATGTTGATACTCATCTATACATATAAATCACCCAAGACTGTCTTACTTAACTTTGGAAGCCTAGAGAAAAATGTTTGCATGCATAGAAAAGCAAAAGGGAAGATGGTATTAGAAAAAAAGACAGAGGTATTAATCAGCAGTTAGAACAAAACACTTCTGGAAAACACACCAAGAAACTTCTTGAAGATCACAGAACGCCTAAGAATAAGATCTAATAGTTGATCTGAACTTGAGTAATTCCAAATCCCACTCTTTACATAATAAAGCACCTTTTCAATATTCTTAATTTTCTGTAGCCATTCTTGTTCCAAAAGAATATAAGATGACTTGAGAACATGTAAGCATTATGGGAAGATTAAATAAAATTTATTTAGAGGCAAACTGAGACAAAAAAGAAAGGATGAAAAAATAAGACAGACGTTGAAGTCAGCTGAAGGCACCCCAGGAGGCTTGTAAGTCTCTTTGGAGATGAGCTTTAGACTTGGCTATGAGGTTTTTAGCAACAAAGAATAAAATATGCATACTTATCTCCATATTCTGTTTGGAAAAGTGAGTGAGTGATTCTAAAAAAAAAAAATTAAAGTTTTTTATCTACACTGAATTTTTTCCTAATGGAAGTTCCCACAAAGTGGGAATTTTGGTGGACAACATCGCTTAGGAAGACATGATGTCCAGTTAAATTGGACTCTTTTCCCCTAAAGTTAGACTGATGGCATGACATTGAAATACAACTAAATAAAAGAGCATCTTTAAACAGAAGATTTTGGCAACTGAGAAGGGCAGAGTACAGAAACATGTTTTAGTTCAAATATTGTTTGAAATAATTGTTTGATATAACCCAGGGTTCAAAGTTAAAGTATCTAGAAAACAAGATGGACTATATATTAACCACCCCATCCTGAATGAATGTTGCTTCTTTTAGTTTAACTTCTAAAAATGTATCCAGCAGGGAAAATTTAAAGTGATAATCCCTGATAAGTAGCTGGAAACCTGAAAGGCTCTGTAGCCAGTTAATTGTAAATCTCCATGTCTCAACAAGAATCATTTGAGAAGGTTAAAATTCTGTGTTAGGGCATTAAAAGATATCTTGTTAAAAAGTGCATTATTAGGAATTAAGATATTATCAGGATTAACATCTTAGTCTGAGTTAGTTCTGCCAATTAGCTATTAGACAGCAGGGTCCTTAAGGAGAAAGATGCTGGATACACACACTTAAAAAAAAAAAAAAGTCCAGTAATGTTTTAAATCTCTGTATTCCCAATGCGTATGACAGAGACAAGAAAAAAGTTTCAGTGAAAGTTTTAGATGATTCGTATGATTTTGGAGTGTAGTTTTAAAAAGATATTGGAGTCTTACACTTGAATTTAGAAAGGAGGTTGAAGAGGTTTGGTACCAAACTTAAACTAAACAAGAAGGTGTATTGCATTCTCTACTCTAATCCCCTTGCATTTTCGACAGTTTTGTCAAGATTGTCCAACTCTTTCCTTCGGATGACATGAGACAAGCTGGAGCTAGCCATGTGAAATGAGCCAGTTTCCCATCCAGTTTTCTCATTCAGAATCTCCCTGACACTTTAAATTTGCTGTGCATTGATCAACCAGATGTCCACAAATTTGTGCTTCTGTGATCTCCCCAGAGCCCTGTGCTTGAGCCCTACTACTAGGAGAGTGACCAAAGCATGACAGCTGGTAGACACAAAATATACTTTGGGTGACTGTGTAAGAATAAGTCACCAAAATGGGGCTAACATATGGATGTAAAGTCACTCTCCCTCCCTTTTTACCATGGACAAGTTCCACACCATGGGCTATACAGCTATCACATCTACAGACCCTTCTATGTGAACTGTGTAGATCTAGGTATTCCAACCATCAGGTGGCCCCTGCCCTTAGACCTGGAAGGTAAGGAGCATAGTAGCAGATGGGAATGTCCACAGGATTTCTTCTTTGTGACAGTGTTATCTTTGCTAGTAGGAGTTTTAAATCACCAAGGTAGTCCTCTCACTTTTTCTGCAGACTTTGTGCCATGCGTGACTCTTTGCAATGGTCAGGCTTATCACTTCTCAGGGCTTTTGAGATTATGGCATCTTAACACCAAGTAGTCCTTTTAAGCTACATCCTTCTAAATATACTGGCATTGTACTTTCTTGAGTGGGCTTAAACCTTGCCAGATGAAAGATGTACAAATTGTGCAACAGACAATGCCTTTCTCACTCTGCACAAAGGGCCCTTTTCTCTCCTCTCCACTAGATAGATGTGTGGAAGGCAGGAGAACAGTCATCATTGGAAGACTTATTCTAGTCGTATGTGTGTGTTGCTGGGGATTGAACCCAGAGGTATTCTACCTCTGAAAAACACCCCCAAGCCCTTTTAATTTCTTATTTTAAAACAGGTTAGGCTACTGAGAGGCTCGCTAAGCTGCTAAGGCTGTGTTCAAAACTATGATCCTCCTGTCTCACTAAATTGCAGGCTTTGGACCTGCAATCTTCCTGTCTCAGCTTCCTAAGTACTGGTATCATTAGCATGTGCTACCATATCCAGCTTGCTTGTCCTTTTAATATTTAATTTTGCTTTTTGGGGGTTTATCCTTTCTTCTCTTATTTTATTTCTCCTATTTTCTCTTTTTAATTTTTAATTATTTTCTTCTTTCTATTTTTCTTTCTTTTATTGTTCCAAACCTTTCTTTCTTGATTTGGATTTCCTCATTACTAGTGCTATTGAGCTATATTTTTTAATATATTTACTGGCCAAATATATTTTGAGAAGTGATTATAAATTTCTATTGCCTATTTTTGGGGGGTAGAGTTAATTTTTTTGAGTTCTTTATATATCATAGGTACTTTCAACTTACAAAAATCAGTAATTTTTCTATGTATCAATGATGAGACCATGAAAAAGAAAGTTGGAAATCTATTACATTAACATACCATTTATTGATTTTTAGCTTTATTTCCTGAGCTTTAAATATTTTCAGAAAGTCTCTACTGGTGCCTGTATGTTGGAGAGTTGGTCCTATTTTTTGTCTAGTAACTGCATAGTTTTTGTTCTAGTTTCTAGGTCTTTGATCCATTTCAAGTTGATCTTTGTGAAGGTTGAGGTAGGGATCTAATTTATTCTTCTTTAAATGAATATCCAGTTTCCCAGCACCAGCTGGGCATGGTGGCATACACTTGTAATCCAAGCATTTGGGAGGCTGAGACAGGAGGATCACGGTTTTAGGACAGCCTCAGCTATTTAGTGAGGCTCTTTGCAACTCAGTAAGATGCTGTTTCAAAATAAAACATAGGGCTGGGGGTGTAGCTCAAAGGTAGAATGCCCCTGGGTCCCATCCTTAGTACTGACTGCAAAAAAATAAAAAATAAAAAAAATCTACTACGACAATTTCTCCAACTTCTCTTGTTTTTATCAGTCTTGACAGTTTGTGGAATCATCCTCAAATTGCCCTGTAGAATGTTCCTCAGCTGGTGTTCATATGGTACAGTGCTCATGATTAGACCATAGATTTTGGTTTTGTGGAAGACCATGGAGGTAATTCGTCATTTTGTTCATGTCATATTATATTAAGGATACTGACTGTCGATTTTACTTAGGACTGTACATGTTGACTTTGATCACCTGCTTGAGATCATGTTTGCTTTCTCTGCTGCATAGTGATCTCTAGTCCCCATTTCCATACTGCACTCATTGGAAGGAAGTCACTTTATCTAGCTCACATTTGAGGAGCAAGGAATTGGTTATATTCCACTTCCTTGAGAATGGATTATTTGCATCAGGTATTTTAATTCTTCTTTATTGGTGGCTTCTCTCCTGCACTTGCTTATTTCTTCAAAGGTTTATTTATATCAGCATGGGTTCATGAATATTTATCTTATACTCTGAGTTATGATCCAATATTTATTTGTTTCTCAAGTTGTCCCAGCTTTGGCCACCAGGAGCCCTTACAGTTGGTATATGTGTCCACTTGATGAACTCCCATCTTGCTGTATTTATTTTGAGTACTTTCTTATTTGTTAGCACTACAAGATGCACCAAGCTCATCTCAAATATATATATATATATTTTTTAATCAAATTATATTAATAGGGATTTAGAAAAAAATATTTGCATGGTTACCCATACATTCAAGATGCAGTTTTCAGAAGAGTCATTGGAAGATAGAAGCAAATCAGAAATTTGAAGGGTGGAAATGGATATATACTTTTTCTGTTTTACAATTTTACAGAAAATTAGTCCTGCTCCAGAGACCAATTCAGGAATCCTTTTAAGTTTTCCCCTCCATCTGTTTTTACTTGCTGATAACATGAAGAATGACATAAATATTGTACAACTATATATTCAAAATTATTTATCATATTATGTGACATAATTCACTAAAAGGTGATTTTATAATTTTAAATAAAGCAACTTTTGAAAATAACCATTTTATTATTGTCTGGAAAATAACATCGATATTCATTGTAACAAGTAGGGATGTTTGATAACATTGCCATATGGATATTTTACTTATGATTTGAAGTGTAGCCTGGCATTTATTTTTAAAAATTTCAAGTCTTTTATAAAATATTTTTATGCTACATCCACAATTTGCCATTTTATAGCTTTTGGAAATAAAATGTGTCTCTGCTTAAAAATTTAGTGAAAATAAGATTAAAAATCTTATTTGAAAATCTTATTTTTACACTAAAGAATAACACTAATATGGATATGAAAAACATTTAATCATTTCACATATTAGAAGTATTATTGATAAGTTGCATTTTTACAAAATAATAATATAACTAGCATTTCATTTTATTAAAAAAATTTATTGGTGCATTGTAGTCATACATCTTAATGGAATAAAAGACTTATGGAGACATACATGCACACATCACCCAATTAGCCCTTACCTGATCCCTAACCCATTCTCTCCCCAATCCTTCTTTCTGTGCTTGGCTTAATAACTTTGTTATGTTTATTTAAGTACATCATGTGCTTTAGAGAGTTCCTCTCTTCCCCCCTTCCATCCCCTCAGTTAGGTCACCTTATTTGCTCCTCTATAGGATCTTCTTCTTCATCTAGAGTCCCTCCTGTTACTCATTTCTCCCTAGCTTTCGCATATTAGGGAAAACATCCAATTTCTTATTTTTTGTGACTGACTAATCTCACTTAGCATAATGTCCTCCAGTTTCATTCATTTCCCTGTAAATGATGTAACTGTGGTTTTCTTTATGGCTGAGTAAAATTCCATTGTGTACACATATCCCACGATTTTGTAATCCATTCATCTGTTGATGGACATCTTGGCTGGTTCCATTGTTTGGCAATGGTGAATTGTGCTGCTATGGACATAAATACACATGCATTAGTTGGGTATTTTGGTTTCCATTCTTTCGGGTAGATACCCAGAAATGGTATTGCTGGATCAAATGGTAAGTTTGTTCCCATTCTTCTGAGGATCCTCCATACTGTTTTCCAAAGTGGTTGCACTAATTTCCAATCCTACCAACAATGTTTTAGAGTTTCTACTTCTTCACATCCTTGCTAGCATTTGTTGTTGTTTGTATTTTGAATGGTTGCCATTCTTGTTGGAGTTAGGAGAAATCCCAGGTAGTTTTGTTTTGCATCTCTCTGATTGCCAATGATCATGAACATTTTTTCATGCATTTATTAGCCATTTGAATTTCTTCTTTTGTGAAGTGTCTATTTAGTTCATTCGCCCATTTTGTTATTGGATGCTTTGTTTTCTTAGTGTTGAGTTTCTTGAGTTCTCTGTATATTCTAGATATTAGTCCTCTATCAGTGGTGTAGGTGGCAAAAATCTTTTCCCATTCTGTTGGCTCTGGGTTGAGGTTCTTGACAGTTTCCTTTGCCTGTACAGAAGCTCTTCAGTTTCATGCAATCCCATGTATTGATTCACCTTTTAGTTTCTTGTGCCTTTAGGATCTTCTAAGATCTTCTTTGATTTCTTTTTTTAATGTTTTACAATTTTCTTTGTAAAGGTCTTTTACCACCTTGGTTAGTTTATTCCTAAGTATTTTTTTTGTTGTTGTTGGAAACCCTGAGTGGAAGAATTTTTTGAATTTCTTTTTCAGTGGATTTATGGTGTACAGAAAAACTTCTAATATTTCAAGATTGATATTGTTGTATCCAGACACTTTTCTGAATTTGTTTATCAATTCTATAAGCTTTTTGGTTAAGTTTGTTGGGTCTTCCTTCTCTTCAATATAGTACTTGAGACTAACCAGAGGATTAAGGCAAGAAAAGGAAATCAAAAGTGTACAAATAGAAAAGAACTCAATCTTTCACTATTTGCAGATGATATGATACTATAACTAGCATTTTAAATATCTACAACATGTTTGTATCTTTTTGTGTGTGGGGGGGTCTGCGGATGGAACCCAGGGGCATTCGACCTCTGAGCTACACCTTCTGACCTGTTTTTTATTCTTTATTTTGAAACAGGGTGTCACTAAGATGCCGAGGGCCTCACTAAGTAGCTGAGGCTATCTGTGAACCACGATCCTCCAATCTCAGCTTCCCAAATGCTGGGATTACAAGCGTGTGCTACCATGCCCAGCTCACATGATTGTATCTTTAATGAATGAGATCATTAAATTACTTCAATGAGGAAGAAAAATGGATTTTTTTTAACTTTAATTATGTGAATTCTAGCCAGGCAGTGTGGTGCATGCCTGTAATCTCAGTACTTGGGAGGATAAAACAAGAGGATTGCAGAATTGACACCAGCCTCAGCAATTTAGTGAGACTCAGCAATCTAGAGAGACACTGTAGAGAGACACTGTTTCAAAACAAAAAATAAGGAAGAGCTGGAAAATGACCCCCGGAGCTGGGAAATGACCCCAGGTTCAATCTCCAGTAACACACACACACACACACACACACACACACACACACACACACACACACACAATGTGAATTCTAAAACACTAGAAGACTTATAAACTGGGAAATATTATAATGTAAAGTGTGAGATGAGATTCAGAATTTTAGAATCTTGCTAAATGATCACTAACCAACTTCATTGAGACTTCCTCTATTTTTCCTGCTCAAATAGATCAGTTTTAAATAAAATTTAAAAACCTATGGTTTATGTTCTCAATTTTCAGTATAAATAAGTATGCAACTTATCATGCTCCTAACTGATGTTATACCACCTGCGACTCCCTAAGTGCACTCTTCCTTCTTTAGCCAGTATTTGTTTAAAATTCAAGTTTCTTACTGGCTCTCTCAAATTCTACCATGCTTAAATCATCCTTTTTCTCACTACTCTTACGATAGCAACTTGGCTTCCAGTAGCTTTAAGTCTGTATCTCTCTAGCCTCACCCTTTATCACTGTTTTCCAAAAGTCTTTTCAACACTGTATTCATCTTTTGTCATCTACCTGCATTTCTTAAAATTTGTTTGCATCAAGATCACCTGGAGAACTGATTGAATACACATCTCTGACTAGCATCAGTGGTACACGCCTAAAATACACTGACTCTGAAGGCCGAGGCAGGAGGATCACAAGTTCAATGCTACCCCTCAACAATTTAGCAAGAATCTATCTAATAATGAAAATAATAAAAAGAACTAGTGATTTAGTTTAGTGGTCGCCCTTAGTTCAGTTCCTAATACCACACACACAAAAATAGATAAACAAATAAGCAAATACTTTTCTGGAACCCAGTCATAGCATTTCTGATTCAGTAGGTAGGGAAGAATTCTAAAATATGTGTGTGTGTGTGTGTGTGTGTGTGTGTGTGTGTGTGTCTGTGTGTGTGTTTCTGTGTGTATGTGTGTGTGTGTGTGTGTGTGTGTGTGTGTGTGTGAGAGAGAGAGAGAGAGAGAGAGAGAGAGAGAGAGAGAGAGAGAAAGAGAGAGAGACAGACACTCTAGGGAATGACCCTAGGAGCATTATACCTCCAAGCTACACCTCTAGCCCTTTAGTTTGTTGTTATTGTTTTGAAACCGAGTCTTGCTAAGGTGGTCTCACTAAGATTCTGAGGCTTCCCTCAAATCTGTGATCTTTCTCAACTTTCCAAGTGCTGGGATTATAGGCATAATCTACCACACCCGGCTTATTTTTGTTTTGTTTTGTTTTGAAACAAAGTCTTGCTAGGTTTCTGAGTGGCTCACCCTATTGCTGAGGCCATCATTTAATCTGTGATTCTCCTTTTTCTGCCTCCCAAGTATGGGGATAAAATGTACATTTCTAGTAAATTCCGTAGTGATGCACCTGCTTCTGATCCTGGAGACCACACTTGAGAATTGCTAACTTGAACTTACTATACTTTCTCTTCCTAGTCTTTGGAAAGTTTCATAACAGAATTTTATTTTATCTAAAAGGAAAAAAGTAAGTAGTACTTGTAATTTGGTCATTGAAGGCAAGGCCACAGAAAATAATCAGTTAATAAATTTGTACAATGTATAAGGGAATTTTTTACATTTGCCATCAATAAGTGTTTCTAGGCCAAAAATACTCTTCTCAGTGGTTCACAGTGATCCAGTTAGTTGGTTACTGTACAATTGCATTTATATTTTCTCAAGTTTGTACATTACTAAATTGTAAATCACTTTATTAGTTTCCACAAAGGGAAATAAGGTATATTCAAAATTTATGGTTATTATTGCTTGTTATATAAATTTAGAAATAAAAATCATAAGATCTCTTAATAATTTCAACACCTTAATAATTTTTTTCAGTTTTTTATTGCTGCATTATTTTCATACATCATACTGGGGTAAAGAACTTGTGTGTACATACATGTACACATCACTGATTTAACCCCTACCCAATTCCCACCCCATTCCCTCCCCGTCCCTCCTTCCCTCACTTAGCTTAGTGGTTGACTTCAATATGTTTAAGTACATTGTGTGTTTTAGATATTTTCCTCTTCCCCCCTCCTTTCTCCTCCTTTTAGGTTGTCTTGTTTGCTCCTCTATAGGATTTCCATTTTCATCTAGAGTTCCTCCTATGACCCCTTTCTCCCTAACTCTCACATATTAGGGAAAACATCTGATTTCTTATTTTTTGTGACTGACTAATCTCACTTAGCATAATGTCCTCCAGTTCCATTCATTTCCCTGAAAGTGATGTAATTGAGTTTTTTTTTAATGGCTGAGTAAAATTCCATTGTGTACATATCCCACAGTTTTGTAATCCATTCATCTGTTGATGGACATCTTGGCTGGTTCCATAGTTTGCCTATGGTGAATTGTGTAGCTATGAACATAGATAAACATGCATTAGTTTGGTAGTTTGGTTTCCTATCTTTTGGGTAGATACCCAGAATTGGTATTTCTGGATCAAATGGTAGAATGTTCCCATTCTTCTGAGGATTCTCCATACTGTTTTCCAAAGTGGTTGTACTAATTTGCAATCCCAACAACATTTTAGAGTTCCCACTTCTCCACATCCTCGCCAGCATCTGTTGTTGTTTTTTTTTTTTTTTTTTTTTTTTTGAATGATGGCCATTCTAATTGGAGTTAGGTGAAATCTCAGGGCAGTTTTGATTTGCATCTCTCTGATTGCCAGTTATGTTGAGCATTTTCTCATGCATTTATTGGCCATTTGAATTTCTTCTTTTGTGCAGTGTCTATTTAGTTCATTCGCCCATTTTGTTATTGGATGCTTTGTTTTCTTAGTGTTCAGTTTCTTGAGTTGTCTGTATATTCTAGACATTAGTCCTCTATCAGTGGTGTAGGTGGTAAAAATCTCCCATTCTTTTGGCTCTCAACTGAGGTTCTTGACAGTTATCTTTGCTGAACAGAAGCTCTTCAGTTTCATGCAATCCCAGGTATTGATTATCCTTTTAATTTGTTGTGCCTTTGGGGTCTTGTTGAGAAAGTGTTTATCTGTGCCTATGTGTTGCAGTGTTGGACCTATGCCCTCTTCAAGGAGCTTCAACGTCTCTGGTTTGATTTCCAAGTCTTTGATCCATCTTGAATTGACTTTTGTATAGGGTGAGAAAGTGGGATTATTTTCTAATTTTCTGCATATGGTTAACCAGTTTTGCCAACACCGTTTGTTGAAGAGGTTTTTTTCCAGTGTATGTTTTTGGCCCCTTTGTCAAAAATCAATTGGCTGAAAGTGTGTGGACTTGTTTATGGGCACCTTTAATAATTTTATTTTATTAATATTTATTTTTATTGGTGCATTGTAGTCACACATCTTAATGGGGTAAAAGATGGTAGAGCCATATGCACACATCACTCATTTAGCTCTTTTTGTTTGTAATTTCCAGCCTATGCTTGGGAAGTTTACTGGAGCATTTTTCAGTGGGATCTGTCTGTGCTCTCTGCTTTGTCTTGCAGTAATTTTTTTTTTTTTTGGTGGTACTGGGGTTCCTGGAAGCCCTTCTACTCTGAGCTACACTCCCAGACCTATTTTATACTTTTTATTTGGAAACAGGGTCTCTTAAGCCAGCGCGGCTGGCTTCGAACCTGCGCAATCCTCCTGTCTCTGCCTCCCAAGCGCGGGGATTACAAGCGTGCGCCACCACGCCCGACTGCCCTGCAGTTTTGAATGGCTAAGATTTCTCTTGATGATTGTCTATCAATATCACTGTCTATAATCTGAACCAGTAACTTGTGCTGACACCCTGCCCATATGAGGCCAAAATATAGTCTACTGTTTTATAGGTTTGATTATGTGCCAGACACTGAGTTAAGTCATTAACATCTTAACCTATTCTCCAAAAGTTTTCACAGGGTCCCCTAGATATTGGCCCAAGTCCATTTAGCTCCAAATACTTAAATAATATCCTTCATTGTATAATCTTTGTTTCAATTTACAGATACATACGTTACATCATGTGAATCTTAAAACAGCTCTCAGGAATAATCACTGCAGGCATTTTTTTTTTTCCAAATCATAATGCTGATACTCAGGCTCAGAGGAGTTAGAGGTAGCATCCAAAACCAGGTCTTCTTAGTAGTAGTGAGATTCCTTATGGTAAGACTTTCTGGCTTGATTCAAAGAAACCATGGTAGATAGTTCTTAGTGCAAGTGATACTGTTAAATCAAAAAAATGACTTTAATAAGTGATTCATTTTCTGGGATTATTTATGTGCTTATACAATGAGACTAGTTTATAGTAATATATTAAGAACTTCTATAACTAAATTTTATATAATAAGATTTTGGCTTATATCCACATCTAAAAAAGGATCCCCAAGTTAAAATGATAAAAAGTTGCTGGTGGTAAAGAATTCAAGTAGAAACTACAGAAGAGTTTCAAAAATATTTGAAGCAATGATGATTCATTGAGGTGACTTAATTAATTTTTATATTAGTTATGAAAGCACCAATTGATATAACAAAACTCCATAATCTTACCACAGCAGCCTCACAGGCTACTGAGTAAGATAATTGATATTATAAATGACAGTGAGAAATGTGTGTTTGGAGTTCAACACAGTAAGTTTACTATTTATACCGTATAATTGTGGGCATTAGTGGTCAGCACATGGCTATCAAATGTAATTCAAGCAAACAACTTTTTTTATTGCCTGTCCCTGGCATATTTTGAGCCTCAGAGTCCTCAGAGCCCTAGGAGAAGAGAAGGAAGGAACAACACATTTGCTTCTTTCCAGCTACATTCTGAAATGGATACACATTTCCTTTGCTCACACTCCATTTGTGGAAACTTGTGACTGTGCTTTACTTAGAAGTGAAGGAGTCTAGGAAATGCAGTTCTTACATGAGCAGTTGCCAGCAACAACTCCCTGATATGAAGGCAGGAAAAATGACTTATCGATGGCAGTTAGTGGCTCTCTGACACCCTTTTAACCAATCAGTTTAAGGAAGATAGCCAGCACTGGGATACCCAAGCTCAGTTTCAGTCACATTAATATCTATCAACACTATGTCAGGTAGGATCCTGTCTCAAGGATTTGGCTTAAATTGCAAGCCAAAATATATCAGTAATTTAACCCAAGGATTATTATTCTGTTACACATAAATATACAAACACAGTTACAGTATTTTGTGGGAAAGTAAAATTCCTTGATTAGTGGAATAACCATCATGTTTTTAGGCATTTTAATACAGTCTCTAAAGCCTGATGTCTTTTAGTTTCCCTTATACATGTGAAATAGATTGTTAGTCTTAACTTTGAGGTAGCTGCTCACGGATATAGGTAACAGTCAAGAAATATGTAGTTGTATGAATACCAAAGGGGTTTATATAAAAATGATGATCATAAGAAGTAACAGTTACTATGGAATTCAGTATGAAAAGTTTCTCAGAACACTGGGTATGGAACCTCCATATGACCCAGATATACCACTCTTGGGTATCTTTTCAAAGGAATTGAAGTCAGAATATTATAGTGATATAGGCATTTCAATGTTTATGGCAGCACAATCACAATAGCCAAATTATGGTACCAGCCAAAATGTCAGCAAGTTTATGGAATTTTACTTAGCCATTAAGAACAAAATTGTGTCATTTGAAAAACAAATGGATGGTACTAGAGAATATTGTGCTAAGTAAGCTTAGTTGGTATGATAAAGTGGAAAGTCATACATTTTCTCTCGTTTGTGGAGGCTAGAAAACATCTGGGAAGAGCCGAGCCTGGTGCCGCGCACACACACACACACACACACACACACACACACACAGAAAAGAAAATGGGAAACAAGAGACTTCAAGTAAATGAGGAGTGACACCAGTAGAATATTGGAAGGGACTCTGGAGAAGGATGTGAGGTGGGGATGGGGAAGACTTGATGAAGGAAAGAGTTTTAATGATCCTATGTACATTCATGAAGCTCTCAACACTGATTGACTTCAATATTATGAATGGGGAGGGAGGGAAGGGGAAGGATCTGAAGAGTGGGTGCTATGTACATCTATATTTATTTATTTATTTATTTATTTATTTATTTATTTATTTATTTACTTATTTTTGGTGGTACTGGGGTTCCTGGAAGCCCTTCTACCGCCAGGCTACACTCCCAGACCTATTTTATATTTTTGAAACAGGGTCTCTTATGCCAGAGCAGTTGGCTTTGAACCTGCGCGATCCTCCTGTCTCCCCCTCCCAAGCGCGGGGATTACAAGCGTGCACCACCACGCCCAGCTGTACATCTATATTTCTATTGCACTAAACCCAGTATGATGTATGGTTACAATGCACCAGTAAAAGTAAACTAAAAGTAGTTTTGATTTGCATCTCCCTGATGGCCAGTGATGAAGAACATCTTTTCATGTATCTATTAGCCCTTTGTATCTCTTTTGTGAAGTGTCTATTTAGTTCATTTGCCCATTTCTTGATTGGGTTGTTTGTTTTGCTAGTGTAGAGTCTTTTGAGCTCTTTGTATACTCTGGATATTAGCCCCCTATCAGAATGGTGGCTGGTAAAGATCCTTTCCCATTCTGTAGGCTTCCTCTTTAGGTTACTGATAGTTTCCTTTGATGAGAAGAAACTTTTTAGTTTGATGTTATCCCATTTGTTTATTCTTGCTTTAATTTCCTGAGCTTTGGAGGTTTTGTTGAGAAAGTTACTGCCTGTGCCAATATGTTGTAGTGTTGAACCTATGCTTTCCTCTACTAGCTTCACAGTCTCAGGTCTAATTTCTAAGTCTTTGATCCATCTTGAGTTGATTCCTGTGTTTGGTGAGATATAGGGGTTTAGATTCATCTTTCTACAAATGGTTAGCCAGTTCTCCCAGCACCACTTGTTGAAAAGGCTGTCTTTTCTCCAGCGTATGTGTTTGGCCCCTTTGTCAAAGATTAATACAAAGGGCTAATAGATACATGAAAAGATGTTCTTCATCACTGGCCATCAGGGAGATGCAAATCAAAACTACACTGAGATTCCATCTAACCCCAGTCAGAGTAGCAAGCATAAAGAAATCAAATAACAACAAATGCTGGCGAGGATGTGGGGAGAGAGGAACTCTTTTACACTGTTGGTGGGAATGCAAACTAGTTCAACCACTATGGAGATCTGTGTGGAGATTCCTAAGAAAGGTGGGAATAGATCCACCATATGATCCAGCTATACCACTCCTGGGTATCTTTCCAAAGGAGTTGAATTCAGAGAACTACAGCAACATATGCATACCTATGTTCATAGCAGCACAATTTGTAATAGCCAAACTATGGAACCAACCCAGATCACCATCAACAGATGAATGGATAGCAAAACTATGGGAAATACACACAATGGAATTCTATTCAGCCATAAAGAAGAACAAAATTATATCATTTGCAAGAAGATGGAAAGCCCTGGAGAACATTATGTTAAGTGAGATCAGCCAAGCACAGAAGAAGAAGATACATATGTTTCCTCTAATATGCCCAAACTAGGAAACACAAAGAATACCAGAGGGACTCCAGATATTGAAGGGGAAATACTAGCTAAGTTTGGATGGTAAGATAGGAGAGGAGGAAGGCCGGTCTTGATTAATAAGGGTCTACACTTGAACATGTATAAAATTATGAATAAGACATGGTTAACCTGGACAACCATTGGTTGGGGGGGGGAAGGGAAAATGGGGGCGGGGGAGAGAGGGCACCAAATATAGTGTAAATGTATACTATTTATGTTCAATAAAAAATTGTTATAATAAAAATAAATTAATTAATTAATTAAAAAATAAATTAAAAAAAAGTAAACTAAAAGTAAAGAACCATATTTTTCTGAGTGCTCAGTATCTACCAGGAACAGTTTTTAGTGCTGAGAATGTGATTTCCTTTAGTGCTGGCCATAATCCACAGAGAATTACCAGCACTCTCTTCATGGCACAGAGGAAGAAACTATAGAGAAATGAATTTCCATACCTGAGAATTCTGATGTAACCAAGCTGTGGGGTCCAGGTGGGACAGCTAGGGAAAACATGCCCTAGAGAAATCCATGAACTCTTCCAAAGGAGTGCAGAACATGGGTTGTGGTGCAGTGTTGTTTCCTTTACATGCCTCTATAAGCCTGTAGGTTCATTTCGTAAAATGGAACAAAGTATTTTATTTGATTAAATAATTTGGAATTTCACTGATGGCCTTTTTTTTACAATAGGAAATTCAGATATTTTGAATAAAACAAATGAAAGATGGGCATGGTGGTGAAATGCTCTTGTAATTTCAGCATTTAAGAGGCTGAGACAGGAGGATTGTGGTTCGCAGACAACCTCAGCTACTACTTAGGGAGGCCCTTTTCTTTCCTTTTTTTTTAATTTTTGGTGGTACTGGGGTTCCTGGAAACCCTTCTACCTCCGGACTATACTCCCGGACCCATTTTTATATTTTTATTTGGAAACGGGGTCTCTTAAGCCAGTGTGGCTGGCTTCAAACCTGCGCGATCCACCTGTCTCTGCCTCCCAAGCGCAGGGATTAGAACTGTGCCTCAGCATGCCCAGCGAGTGAGGCCCTTTTCAATTCAGTAAGAACCTGTTTCAAAATAAAAAATATAAATGCCGGGCATGGTGGCACATGTTTGTAATCCCCGCACTTGGGAGGTGGAGACAGGAGGATCACACAGGTTCAAAGCCAGATGCGCTGGCTTAAGAGACCCTGTTTCCAAATAAAAAGTATAAAATAGGTCTGGGAGTGTAGCCCGACATGGAAGGGCTTCCAGGAATCCCAGTACCACCAAAAAATTAAATAAAAAATAAATAAAAATAAAGAATATAAAATAGGGCTGGGGGTGTAGCTTGGAGGTCAAATACTCCCAGGTTCCATCCCCAGTACTGCAAAAAATAATAAAAGAAAATAAATGAGCCATTATATATCATAACATTCCACACTGATGAATGATGGGGATCTGTGTATTGAGATCTGAAAGTGGAAGGTGAACAGGCTAGCCCTGATGGTTAGTTCTTTTCATGGTTTTCATGGTTTGATGGTTAGAGTAGCCTCGTGGTACCTGCAGCCAGGTAGAGAGTGAAGAAAAGAGAGTCTTGGTTCCAATTTCATTAATCTCCTAAGAAACAACACGCTTGTGAAAGAGAAAGACCATTTCCAGGCCAGTTTCTTTCCACCTCCTTATTTGTTTCATTTTGTGATTACTGTCTCAAATATATACTACTGCTCAGTAGCATGAGGGTCCTCATGCACTAAAAGAGGTAGAAAGCAAATTTTTAAATTTTACCCTATTTCTAAATCCACCCAGTGTTCGGTTGATTTTAGGATGGTCTGTCCCATTGTCTTAAAAAAAAAAAAAGGAAACGGACAGAAGTCAAATACAAATATATTTTTTTTACCATACAGTCTGTGTCATTTGACAAAAAGGAGATGCACCCCAGCTGTATTATATTTTTATTTTTAAACAGGGTCTCACCAAGTTACAATGCACTGGCTTCAAATTTGGTATTCTACTGTTTCAGCCCCCCAACTACTAAGATTACAGATGTGCTCCACCATGACTGGCGTGGGGAGCAAAATATCTTTAAACTTAACTAAAACAACATAGATTTGAGGACTTTATTAAATACAGCAAAATTTATTGATAAAATTGCTTAATATTTTAAGCCAATTAAAATTATGTTATGTTTTCAAAAGAAAAGCATACATGGATGCATTTAATATATGTATAAATTATCTATGGATATTTATCTGGAATTCATCTGATACTCTGAGCAGAGAATACTATTGCTAATGATTCATTGAAATGTTTCTGGCTTTTTTTTCTCTGATGCAAAACAATTTCCCTGAAAGGTTGAAAATCATTTGAATGAACCTATAAAATAGGTGGTAAAATGGTTTTTAGCACAGCTAAGGAGGTGCTGTGCTCATCTTAATGAGGTGCTCACTTATGAAAGAGTATTATCATACTTACACAAATCATTTGTTTCAGTGACATTTGAAACAGCTATTAATGCAGAAATTTTACACCTATAAGTCCTACTTTGCCATTTTTTTGCCACATATTCTACAGTTTTGACAAGTTTGACTACCCATTGTAAACTTTCCCTTTTCTCATCGGAGTCATTCTTTTTATTTGAACACGTGATCAGTAAGACTTAGATTTTATTTAAACAGCAGTACTAATACTCTTCATTTTGGTTTATATGTTAAGGTAAAGGAGCTAAGTTTGGTTACATTCAAAAATTATTTTTCTCCTCATGATTTCTTTTTTCTTTTTTTATTGGCACATTGTAGTCATACATCTCAATGTGCTACAAAATGGTAGAGGCACACATGCACACACCACTCATTTAGCCCTTCCTCAATCCCTACCCCATCCCTACCCCTTCTCATGTTTGGCTTAGTGTTTGAATTTGATATGTATGTGACTATATATCATGTATATTAGAAAATTTCCCTCTTCCCCCCTCCTATCCCTTTCAGTTAGGTTTCCTTATTTGCTCATCTATGGTTTCTCTTTGTTTTGTCTAGAACTCCTTCTTAGCACATGCATTTTTTTTTCAAATTAACAAGCATAATAGCCAGACATGGTGGTACCTGTAATCCTAGTACTTGGCAGGCTGAGACAAGAGGATTGCAAATTCAAGGCCAGCCTCAGCACCTTAGTGAGACCCTATTTCAAAATAAAAAACTAAATACAAAAGGCCGAATGGGAATTAGCTCAGAGGTAGAACCCCCCCCCCCTCATCTCCGGGTTAGATCCCAAGTACTCCCCCCAAAAAAACAAGTAAATGATCAGTGTTCACTATATGAAAACTTTCATTAGGAATTATGCACCCTGTGCAAAAGTTGCAATTTCTGTTACCAAAGAAATTAGGCAAGATCTAAACACATGGGTAGGAAGAGAGCTGGTTTGTTGCACAGCAAGATGCAAGTTTCCATTTAAATGTGTTTCACTGTCAGGGATAGCAGTGCTCTGGGAGGAGAAGTGCCATCTGCAGCTATATATCGTAGCTAGGTCCCAAGTAAATTCAGGTTCTGCCTTAAGCCAGGAACATGACACCCAACTGTCTTACAGTTTCAAAGTGAGCTATTATGAAGATTTGGGGGTCTGGGATAGAGCTACCCAAAAATACACAGTCTACATAATTCTCTCATTTTTCTTCTGGGCTCTATGAGGAATAGCCACTTCTATTTGATTTGTAAAGGTTAGTGCTATGTGAGGAATATGGGAGCAATTTAGAACCCGTCATAAAAATACTAAAAAATAACTCTGGATCCATGAGGTCTTGGGTCTGTCCTGTTTGTGCAGAAGCTCCTCTGCAGGACTAGGACCATATTTATTGAGTCTTTTTTACCCACCTCATTCTTTTCTGACTCTCATATTTCCCATGTTCTATTTTCATAGAATTCCCCTGGCTTGTTAATGCCATCTATGTTTCTTGCTTCCTTAAAAACTCATCTTCTTTGGAAATTTAAGGATAGAATCTCTTCTTTTATTTTTAGGGTGACATAGTTCTACCTCTGAGCTATATCCCTAGCCCTTTTATTTTATTTATGTTTTTATTTTGAATCAGGATGTCATCAAAGTGTGAGGGACTTGTTAAGTTGCTAAGGCTGGCTTTTAACCTATGTACCTCTGAAATAGAACACCCCTGTGTTCAATCCCCAGTAGCATAAAAACAAACAAAATAACAACAAAATAGATATTTTATAGGACTACCAGCCAAATTTTGTGAGTATTATCATGCCGGGTACAGGTAGAAGCCAGTTATGTCAGTAGGTGACAGAGGAGAAAGACTAAAATTTGACTGGTTTCCAGTCTAAATAATGCTTTATATGGAGTCTTATCACTGAAACACCTAACAGGATGTCAAATGACACTATTGTGGGAAGATCGATGCAGCAGGGGTTGAGTTTTTACATATACTCTATTCAGCTCCTAATAAGTCTCTACCTTTCAAAGTCCATCTACCCAAATACACTGCATGGTGAATTATTAATCCTAAGACCCCTTGAGTCAGCTAAGAATGTAACTTATTTTTCTTTAGAAGGAACCAAAACACACAAAGCTTTTTTTGTTAAAAATGTAAATTATAAGTAGATAATATTTATTTTGCAGAAGGGTCTGACTGGCTGTCTCTTACTTGCATTTCCAAGTGGAAAAACTTTTCACTTTAGAGACTTAATTTTAACAAAGAAAAAAAAATCAGCTGAGAAGTGTATCTTGCAGAAATAAAAATAAGTATTTGGAGAATATTATCATGTGCTAATATGCAGAAAATATCTATAGTGCATTTGAATTTGTCTATATAGATTTTAATTATGAGCATTAAGGGCATCTTTGAAGATGTAAGCATCTTCAAAGACAGGTGCTGAAAAAAGGTAACCAGAGGAACAGACTGAGGGTGGAGGTCAGGATGGAGTACCACTTTTAGCTTGTGGATATATGATAGTTCTTCTGCTTCCCAGTGCCTTAATTTTACCAACATTACAGAGGATTTATTCACTGGACTTTTTGCCCACAGACTTTCCACAATAGGGGACTCTCCGGTCCCCTGTGTAAATACTGTAAAATCTAGGTAATCAGAATAAAGGAGGGGCAGGTCCCTGGCCACTCTCAGCTTCTTGACCAGAGAGAGAGGACTAATAAACCCAGGTCCATCCTGTCCCCATTTCTGGTCACTTGAGCCTTATAGGTGGCTATTGAAAGGGAATGAGTATTCTTTGAATAAAGCATGAGTCAGAGTGGTGAGTGTTCTAATTTGAGATTTTGACAACAGAAATAGATCAATAGGAAGTCTTAGAATTCTCTTAAGAAACTATTCAACTACCCATTAAAAAACAGGAAAGGAAGATTCAACAAAGCCAACTGAGAGTTATAAATGAATATAAACACCTAATGATATTTGTTGTTCTAGATATTATAAATGCTATAAATGTAATATAGTTTATAAGTATAGATAAGCCTTTGTATTTATTATGCCATTTTAAGGATCTATCATAATTTAGCTAATCCTATGTTGATAAATTCCAGTTTTACCTAGTTTTGCTATAATAAAGAATGCATTAATTCATAATGATTGCTATGGCTCAATGTCGCCTAAAATTGTGTGTTTCTGTAAGCTTAATACCAGTCATATTGAATTAGGGCCTACTCTAATCATCTACGGAAACTATTGGGAGATAGGTCTTATCTCTAAATACAGCACTGAGGATTAAGATTTCAGCATTTGAGTTCTGGGGAGGACAAGATGTATTTCACAACAACACTTGCTGGGTTTTTCTTTATTTTATTGTATTAAATAGTAAGATCTAAATAAGTAAAAAACATCTTGTTACAACTAGGTACTTTTTCTCTCTTGTTTATTCCCTTCTCCCCTCTCTCTTTGCTCTATGACCACTACACTCCAATTCTGAGTTCCAGTACATCACGACATGCTAAGTCACCTTGGACAGTTTCAGTTAGGGTTAAAATTCATTCTTAAGGATTAATCCTTCCCTCATGCTTGAGGGTTCTGGATTGTAGCCTCTGGACAGCATGTTACCAAGGCTTTTATTTGGCTTTTGACATTTATCTAGCATGATACACCTTTAACTGTCAGCTTACTGTGTATCAAACCAAAGGTTATATTTGCCGTTATACATTCCCTGCTCAAACCTTTACTTCCTTCCTGTCTTGAAGCAAAGCAAAGAGGAAAAAGAGAAAAAGATCACTCTATGTCTGCCCAGGAGCGATGAGGATCTCAGGGGTCATTCCCTCCACAAAGAGTTTTGTAGTATGTTTTGGCCTTTTCTCTGTGAGATGGGGCTCTCTTATCTGTGTCTCCATACTTCAGGCCTCTGTTTCACATGCAATATGTTATAGTAACATATTAAACAGATCATTTAATAACTTGCTATATAACCTGAAATCATATAAAAGATAATTGATGTTGCTAAATTTTTAGCTCATGCATGGACATAACGTTTTAAAAAAAGTATTATAGAGTGCCAGGCGTGGTGGCGCACCCTTGTAATCCCCGCGCTTGGGAAGCAGAGACAGGAGGATCGCGCAGGTTTGAAGCCAGCCGCACTGGTTTAAGAGACTCTCTTTCCAAATAAAAAATATAAAATACATCTAAGAGTGTAGCCCAGAGGTGGAAGGGCTTCCAAAAACCCCAGTACCACCAAAATAAAAAAAAGTATTATAGACTCTGGGGTTGGGTTGTCTAGAAAACCTTCCCTAACACAAAGTTTGATATACAAAAACAAACACCTTCATATATATATATATATATATATATATATATATATATATATATATGGTTATGAGTTATAAATGAGTACAAATACTTAATAATATTTGTTGTTCTATTTATTATAAATGCTATAAATTTACTATAGTTAATAAGTGTAGATAAGCTTTTGTATTTATTATATCATTTTAAGGATCTATCATAATTTAATTAATCCTATGTTGATAAAGTCCAGTTTTGTCTAGTTTTACTATAATAAAAAGTTCATTAATTAATAACAATCGTATGACCCAATGTAGCCTAAAATTGTATGATTCTATAAGTTTGTAAGTTTTCTTTGTATGTATATACAAAAATGAATATGTATACATAATATACATTATATATATGTGTGTACATATTATATATATGTATATGTGTATGAGTATATCCATATATGTATATATATATAAAGAATTGTTTGTTTTTGTTTTAGTATTTTTTTTAGTTATTTAGTTTAGTTGTTTCTAACAACTAAAACTTGGGTTTAAGTTTTTATCTATGTAAAGGAAAAGAACCAGGAAAAATGGTTCACTCTTTCTAGGTACCTAAGAAATTATATCCAATGGGGAATTTTAGGCAAAAGTTTTCTCTCAAAGGAGCCCTATCTTGGCTAGAAATGGCTATGACTTTGTTCCATCATCTTCCTGAGTTGTGGCCCAGGCACCATTCTGAGAAGATTATGACTTCAGCTCCCAACACCTGGCTCAGTAATTGGCTGAGAGCTTTTCAAAGCTTGAGCTGGGATTTGAAGGAGACTGACAGCTAGGTTTATTAGTTAATAGTGTTCCTCAGAGCTAAACAGCATATTCTTTCTTGAAGGAGAATCTCAGCTGTAAAACTCTGTGTATGCCACATATACCTTTGAAAATGGGGCCTCAAATGATTACTTGTGCATATGTTTATAAGAAAAATGATGACTATATATTATGTACTGTCCAAAGTAGGCTTCTCATATTTAACAATTACACCAATACTATAATTATATAAAATCATTTTGCCCATGTGTCTATCTACCTTATTACTTACAAATTTCTATCCGAACTCCTAGGAGACTCATCAAAACTCAGCTGAGTTTGACTTTTCCATAAAAACTAAATACCAAACATTTACCTTTTATGGAAAAGTCAAACTTGGATATGGTATTAGATTGCATGAAAGGAGCATGTTTGAAAGAGTGATGTGTTCTCACGCTACCTCTTCTCCCTGTCCCTGTTTCTGGGTGGTATACTGGACTCGGGATTGTGAGTTCACCACCAGGGATTCGCAGTCTAGACTCTGTACATCCTAAGTCCAGATCCTTAAGAGTGTATACCGTATATGTGAATGTGTTTCTTGATTTCTGTTTACATTTTGATGTGTGTATGTGTATGTGTACGTGATGTACTTCTGTGTAGTCCCTTCAAGTGAAATACTGATATATTTTCATTGATATTTTCTCTTTGGCCTTCCCATCATTTTGGTATTAGGTAGAACAACTTGAGTAACCATAGACTAAGGAAAAGAAAATAGAAGTATATTAAATACATAAATTACATCTCTAGGTCAAGGAATCAAAATTATTTCACAGATGTGTAAAGAACATATTTTGTTATATAGGCTCCATATATAGGAGCCTAGACAATTTGAAAGCAAAACTTGGGTTTTAGTTATCAGTACTTCCTATTGTAGTATTCTGAGAAATAATTGAGTTATTCCTTTTCTAATATATTTTAATTTTTAAAATTTAAAATTTAATTTAATTTAAATTTTTTTGGTACTGGGGGTGGAACCCAGGGGCTTACTACCTGCAGGCTACACTCCAGATTTATTTTATATTTTATTTGGAAACAGGGTCTCACTAAGTCGCTGAGAGCCTCGTTAGTAGGTGAGGCTGGCTTCAAACCTGTGTGATCCTCCTGTCTCAGCCTCCCAAATGCTGGGATTACAATGGTGAGCCACCATGCCCGGCCATATATCAATATTTCACCTTAAAGGATTACACAGAAATACATCACATACACATACCATCAAAGGAAACCATCAAGAACCTAAGGAGAAAGCCTACAGAGTAGGAGGTCTTTACCAGCCACCACTCTGATAGGGGGCTAATATCCAGAATAAAAAAAAAAAAAAAAAAAAACCTCAAAATACTCTACACTAGCAAAACAAATAACCCAATCAAGAAATGGGCAACTGAACTGAATAGACACTTCACAAAGAAGAGATACAAATGGCCAATAGATACATTAAAAGATGTTCTACATCATTAGCCATCAGAGAGATGCAAATAAAAACTACGCTGAGATTCCATCTAATCCCAATCAAAAATACAATTAATTAAAAGTCTTTTTTTTACAGATATTATGTTTTCCTAGTGAATGTCATATGAGGAATATATAGTTGAATTACTACATTTTAAAATTTCTAACTTGTTTTTTCTCAGCATGGTTTGCTACCAACTGAATACACAAATAAGTGCATATAGTGTTGTTTTCTTTTTATATTATATTTTTAAATATATTCTTTAAAAGTGAATTATACTAGTCAGGCATGGTGGTGCATGCTTGTAATCCCCGCGCTTGGGAGGCAGAGACAGGAGGATCACATAGGTTTGAAGCCAGCCTTGCTGGGTTAAGAAACCCTATTTCCAAATAAAAAGTATAAAATAGCTCTGGGAGTGTAGCTTGGGGGTAGGAGGGTTTCTAGGAACCCCAGTACCACCAAAAAAAATAATGAATTATACTTTAAAAATATGTATAATATTAACATAATTTCAAAAGTCAAATCAATAACAAAAAGGCATATTCAGAGAAGCCTGGTTTTATTTCTATTTACTTTAAACTGTTTCTTCCTTCTTCAGCTACATAATATTTTCCTTTTAGATTTTAGGTTTTGGTCTATTTTTAAAGATTGTGTGTGTGTGTGTGTGTGTGTGTGTGTGTGTGCGCGCGCGTGTGTGTGTGTGTGTGTGTGTGTATACACGTGTGCATGCAACAGCAAACTACACTTTTTCTTGATTTTTCTATTAAATAATAGTCTGTAGATTAATTTACAATAGATATGATTTTACATATATATAGTACTTCACTGAGTACATGTGTACCAGTCACGAATTGATGTACATTTATATTATTTTTATGGTTTAACATTTTTTTTGTTTGCTTTTGTGATACTGAAGACTGAACCCAGAGGCATTCTACTTCCAAGCTATACTCCTAGTCTTCTTTTATATTTTGTTTTAAAACAGGGTCTTGCTAGGATGCTAAGAGTCTCACTAAATTGCTGAGCCTATCCTTGAACCTGTAATCCTCCAGTCTCAGCTGAACAACTATTGGGATTACAGGTGTGCATTAACACACCTGGCTTATATGAATTTAGTAGATAATTATGTAATCAATTCTTGTACATATATCCATTTATAATAGTAGTAAATTTTTAATTTAAAACATATCCCAGACTACATAAGGGATCTCATACTATAAGAATGTCTAAATAGGGCCTACATTTCAAGCTGTTTAGTTATATAATTCTGTATTTTTTTCTCTAAGTCAACTTAAATTTTTATGTTGAATCTCCATCCTATGAGGTGGTAGAGAACAATCTTCAGCTTTTGTAGCTGCCTTCTCCTTTCCTAACTTATAATTTCTCTCTAGAAACTACATATTGTCTAAAGTTTCTGAAAGGACAGTGAAATGGATGAAGCTCTGTATCATCAGCACATAGACACTGCTACTGAGAGGACAGCATTCCAGTTTGGGAAATGTGTCCTACTCCAAAGATTCCTGCTGGAATATTTTCTAGGCTTTTCTCACTAGATGATTCATACAGAAGTTCATGATTCTCTCTAATATTGCTCAGAAGTATGGATGTATTATTTCATTGTTCTTTGAAACCATGGAGCTGTTTCTATCACTCCACAGTGCACACGAGTGTCTCTATTTTCATGGACATCCTTCTGTTTCCTGACAAAATATCTTGTTCACACCCATAAATATTAAAGAATAAATCGCCAGGCATGGTGGTGCATACTTGCAATCCCAGTGTTTGGGAGGCTGAGATAAGAGGATCACACAGGTTCGAAGCCAGCCTCAGCTACTTAGTGAGGCTCTCAGCAACTTAGTGAGATCCTGTTTCCAATAAAATATAAAATAGGTCTGGGAGTATAGCCATAAGGTAGAAAAGCCCCTGGATTCCAGCCCAAGTACTACAAAAAAGAGGATAATAAATTTATGTCATTTGCAGGAAAATGGATGGGCCTGGAGACCATTATATTAAGTGAGATTAGTAAATCTCAGAAAGTGAATAGGCATAAGTTTTCTCACATATGTGGAAGCTAGGGTGTAATTGGCATACAAGAGAAAGTTTAGATAGTTGAGAAGAAACACCACTGGAGTCAAGGAAGTGGTCTAGGGGAGGGAGTAGGGGGAAAAGGAGAATCACACTGAAAAGGAAATGCGTCCAATGCCATATGTACAAGTGTAACTATTCTATGTGCTGGACATATGGGCAAACAGCAATGCCCTCTTAATATTGTTATTGGGAGGGGGTAGTGGGGAAAGCCCACCAAGTGCTGTGTGTATGTATGTCACTATCACTGTGAACAATATTATGATATGAGACTATAATGCATCAATGATAGTATTAAAAATAAAAAATAAAAGTGAAAGAAAGACAAATTTTGATTTGAGATTTGCTTCTCTAATCCTTGGCTCCAACTTAAAAAAAATATGTATTTGGGGTCCAACATCTAAGGAGGATTTGCAGGGTATTTTCAAACCAATGTTTTAGTTTGCGTGTTTACATTTTTAACATTAGGCATATGATGGAATTTCCAAAATCTTTTTCAAGTTTAGTGATATGGTTAAAGGTTGTAGGCAATAAATTTTAACCAGACTTTGTAGCTGGCTGAATTCCTCATGTCACTTAACTTCAATTAAGTGCTTCAGTTTTCTCAAGGAACAGGCCAAGGAGACTCAATCACATACTTATTATTGATGTATTGAGTCCAGAGCGGATCACTTTCTTTGTGTAACTTTCCTTGAGGATCACCTGCTTCCCGAAGGAAAAGATCTTTGAGTCATGTTGACCTCATTCTGGCACCTAAACCTGCAGGCTAGTAATTGTTAGAATAAAACAGTATGTATCACTCTGCAATCTTTGTCACTGATTCATTTACTTGGTGTTCCTCGAGTCATGAATATGGAGACGTAACTATTCTATGTGCTGGGCATATGGGCAAAAAGTAAGTTGGAGGAAAGTTATAAATGGTGGTGCTCCCATTCTTATGGAGGTGACAAAGACACAAATTAAAACTATGGTGTTTCAACTGAACGGTCATAAGGCAAGAAGAGGGAAGTGTCTCTTCTGCTTGATAGCTGAGGGGACACTGAAGATACTATCCAAAGAGTGATTTAATGCACTATGAGGCTATTTTGAAAGAATAAAAAAAATAAAACCCAGAGAAAATAATGAAAATGGGAGAAAATAGAGGACAGAAAAATATGCCAACAAAGTTGATGAAATAGTAATAAAAGAAAATGTCTAGAAAAATGATTTTTCATTAGACATTTTCAGATGGCCATAAATGTGTGTCATTATTTTTTGGGGGGTGGTAATAAGGTCCAAAATGGGACATCTAAGTGATTACTCTCTCATTTCCTGGGTATAGCTTCTACAATGGATAAGGTATTGAATTGGTTCACATGAATAATGTAAGTACTAAATTTTCCATCGACAATGGCAGAAGTGGGGAAGAGATCCAAATCAGTCTTCAGGGGGAGACTTTCAAACGACCCGAGGCATGTCAGATCACCAATGGTATAGGTGGGTGGCTTATATTACAGGGGGTGAAGGATTATTGCATGGCCATAGAAAAGTTATGCTCTGCAAGTAGCTGAAAAAAAATCATTACAACACCAAAAAAGTAAAAAATATAAAAGAAGAATAAAAATTCTAAGAACATCATAGAATATCAAGGTAAGTGCGATATAAGAAGGTAAGTATCAGCTTTACCATATAAATACTCAAGAGGAATTGAGGTTTCAAGGAAAAAGCCACCTAAGACAAAGGGTTTGCAGAGTGTGAAAGAATCTTGAAAATTAAATGTAGATCAAATAAGGGATGTATGCATGTATACCTCTACCATCTTGTACCCCTTTAAGATGTATGACTACAATGCACCAATAAAAAATTAAAAATAATAAAAATACGATTGACAAAAAAAATGCAGATCCTTGAAGCTAAAAGCAACGACACCAGAAGTGGTGGGAAAAATCAAAGGAGAAAAGTAGCAGAATGAATATTACAGAAGAGTAGTGGGAAAAATTGGTTTAATTATCTTGCATGATCACCACTGGCTAACGACCAAAGAATACAGGCACATGGTTTTAATAGTTCCAGGACTACACAGAGTGAGGTTATGAGTGTTACTAAGGTCCTACAAGATGGATGCCCACATACTATTGGTATTGTTACATGAAAGGAACTCATAGTTACAGCTTTAAAATCACTTAGAAACTTTATAATGCACAGTAAGCATGCCTGACTTTTGCTCCGGAGGCAGATATTATGTTTCTTACACTGAATAGTAAGAATACCTGCCGTGTTTAACAGGGAAATATTATCTCTATATTTAAAGGCTATTTATTATCACTAACAAAATAATATGGATCAAGGAGCAGTCAATGTATATGCTGTAATATCACATAGAAGTTGTTTGTGAGGACACATCCCTGTAATCCCAGAGCTTGAGAGACTGAAATAGGAAGTTCACAGGTTAGAGACCAGTGAAAAGTAACTTAGTGAGTCTCTGCTTCAAAATAAAAAATAATTCCAGGCATGGTGGCGCTCGCTTGTAATCCCCGTGCTTGGGAGGCAGAGACAGGAGGATTGTGCAGGTTTGAAGCCAGCCTCGCTGGCTTAAGAGACCCTGTTTCCAAAAAAATATATGAAAATAGGTCTTGGAGTGTAGCCTGGAGGTAGAAGGCCCCTGGGTTCCATCCCCAGTACCACCAAAAAAATAATAAATGAATAAATAAAAAGAGGTGGGGTGTCATTCAGTAGTAGAATGCTTCTGGGTTCAGTTCCTAGCACACATTGCCCCCCACATACACACAGAGGTTTAGAAGCAAAAGAGACCCTAGAGATTGTCTCCAAATATTGGTTTAGGGTCTTTTCTCTAGAGTCAGGGATGCTGACCAAAGACTGAATTTCCTCTGAAACACTCCAGAAATTTATCAATACATTCTCTCCAAGATAAGAATTTACTTGAGGAAAGTATTTATAAACCCAAGCACAAGTACCTCATTGTCAGGACTGTGGCAAGTACCTGTTAATGAATGATGAGACGCTGCTGATCCACAAACTGAGCACGCCTAGACTTGTCCAGGAAGAGCCAACATGCAAGAAGACAGAAGGGTTGAATGGACAAGGAACCTATGGTTTTCCCTGGCCAATATGGCCTAATCTTACCTATGTTTGTGTTCTTGAGATAATATGTTTCCCAAGTCTGTAGGGGTGAAGAAATTTTGAAGCCAAGCCTAAGAGTCATGAGGCCACCCCTAGACTGATATGGAGCTATCGTGCTGTGTCTCCTGTATACTTTTTAAAGCGATGACTAGGTGACCACCTGGTATGAGTCTGCATGTCAATCCAATCCCCAGACTGCCGCCGCTCTTCAGCTAAGTGGGTATTGCTCCTAAGTTAAAGGCTGCTTTGCATTGTGGGAGCTTATTATATATTCACTATTTTCAGAATATTATTCCTGTCTAATAATTTGCAGTTTTCAGGTCCTATCTATACATTAAATGCTCAATATTCTGCTATGTTGAAGAAAATTATTTGCCCATCTGGGAGGGATCAGCAAGGGAATTTGAGAGCTAAAACTACTTTTTCACCCTCTTGTTTTTATATCCATCTTCATTACTATTCTTAGATGTGCCTGTGCCACCTAAGCCTTTCTGAGTTCAACTTTGAGAGTTTATGCTTTATTCGTTTTTGTTTTTTCTCCTTTGTTTCCTGTTATCATTTTTATCTGCTTTCCAGTTTTTACAGTGCATTGTTACTGTTCTCTACAATTTCCTATTGTTCTTGGTTAGGTTCTCCCGTTTAACTTTTTACTTACAAACATACAAACAGACATTCATAGGATAAAACAAAGCACGCTGGCTTTCATTTGAATAGACTATCAAGGAGCAAAGAAAAGATCATATGATCAACTTAGCACAAGCTGTCTGAATAGCTTTTTACCTTTCAAATATGCATATCAATTAATTAATTAAATGGAAAATTAATTACCAAGGTTACCTCTGTCATTGACAATGCACCTGGGCAGGGTAATCAGAATACGATTGTCTTTTTTCTGCAAAGTTGGCAAATCCAGTTCAATAGATATTTATCGAATCTTGTCTAGAATAGATATGGAATGAATGATATAGGCTTTAATTGTAGTAGTAGTTTTCCTTTGATGACCATGTACATAATAATTATCTATTATATATACTTAAAGTCAAACTTATTGAGAATAATTTACATATTATAAAGTTTATCATATCATTTTAGGTGTAGAGTGTGTTTTCACAAATGGCTTACTGAAACCTCCACACAAATCAAAAGTGGAATGTTTCATCAAAATTTCCTCCCATACTTCTTTATAAGAAATCTCACTCTATCCTCAGGCTTTAGAAACCTTGGATCTATCCACATGAATTTATCTTTTCAAAGCTGTCATATAAATGGAATTATATGATGCATTCTTTTATTTCTACTTTCTTTTACTATACATACTATTTTTGAGAATTCTCTATGGTGTTGTTGTATAAGTATTTCACTCCTTTTTATTGCTAAATTAATCCATTGTATGGGTGCCTATCAAATGAACTTCTTGCTAAAAGTGTAGAGTGGAGTCCTGTATTTTTCTTTTATCTGACACTCTTTGATTTTATTTGGGGTTTTGACTATTTAGATTTCATTTAATTATTGACATGTTTTAATTTATATCTTTAAACTTTCTAGTTCTTGGTTTTGGTCCTATACATCTTCCTTCTCCTCTTTTCCTGCCTTCTTTTGGCTTAATTGAATTTATGATTAACACTATTAAAATGATAACTTTAATGCTTGTCTATAGTTTATGATATACATTTTATTTATTTATTTATTTATTTATTTATTATTTTTTGGGGGGTGGTACTGGAGTTCCTGGAAGCCCTTCTACCTCCGGGCTATACTCCCAGACCTATTTTATATTTTTATTTGGAAAGAGGGTCTCTTAAGCCAGCACAGCTGGCTTCGAACCTATGCGATCCTCCTGTGTCTGCCTACCAAGCGTAGCTTGAGCCAACATGCCAGGCTATAATATACATTTTAACTTATCCCTGTTTACCTTAAATTGATACTATCCTATTTTAAGTATATTAAAATATTAGATCATTTATATTAAACATTTAGTTCTATTGAATTGTGCCTCTTACAACTGAAAATGTTATAAAACACATGGCACATTGTTATAATTTTGCTTTGCTTAAAATAGTTGATTAACTTTTAGAAATATTAAGAATAAAAATAAATATTTATCTTCACTTATACCACTTCCTGTGCTATTTATTTCTTTCTATAAATTCAAATTTTCATATGGTATCATAGTTATTTTTGTGTGCGTGCGTGTGTGTGTGTGTGTGTGTGTGTGTGTGTTACTGATGTTTAAACCCAGAGTTATTCTACTTTTGAGCTATAACCCTCGGTCTTTTTAAAAAATTTTTATTGGTACATCATAGTCATATATATTTAATGGGGTACAGGATGGTAGAGGTCTACATGCACACATCACTCATTTAGCCATTCCCCAATTCCCACCTCATTCCCTCCCTTGTCTCTTCTCCTCATGTCTGACATTGTGTTTGACTTTGATATATTTGTGAATGTACATTATGTACATTAGGGAATTTTCCTCTTCCTACTCCCATTCCCCTGAGTAAGGTCAACTAACTTGCTCCTCTATGGTATCTCCTTTCTTGTCTAGAGTTCCTCCTATGACCTCTTTTCTCCCCAGCTTCCACATAGTAGGGAGAACATCCAATTTTTTACATTTTGTGACTGACAAATCTCACTTAGCAAAATGTTTCCAATTTCATTAATTGCCCTGCAAATGATGTAATTGTGTTCTTCTTTATGACTGAGTAAAATTCCATTGTGTACATATCTTAGTTTTTTATTTATGTTTTTTGAGGTACTGGGGATGGAGCCCAGGGATATTGTACCTCTGAGTAATACCCCCAGCCTTTTTTTTTTTTTTCTGTACTGGGGGATGGAACCCAGGGACATTCTACCTCCGAGCTACACACCTTGCCCCCCCTTTTATTATTTATTTTGAAGCAGGGTCTCACTAAACTGCAGAGATCTTCACTAAGTAGCTGAGGCTGTCCGCGAACTACCATCTTCTGGTTTCAGCTTTGCGAATGCTGGGATTACAAGCATTAAGCACTTAGCTGGGCTCCCAGCCTTCTTTCTTTCTTTCTTTTTTTTTTTTTTTTTGTGGGTCTGGGGATTGAACCAAGGGGCATTTGACCTCCAAGCTACACTCCCTGCCCTATTTATTATTCTTTATTTTGAAACCGGTCTCACTGAGTTGCAGAGGGCCTCAGTAAGTAGCTGAGGCTGTCCTTATTTCTTAGTCTTTTTATTTTTTGAAATAGGTTCTCACTGAGTTGTGAAGGGCCTCACGAAGTAGCTCAGCTGTCAGTGAACCACGATCCTCTGGTCTCTGCCTCCAGAATGCTGGGATTACAAGCATGTGCCATCATGCCTGGTTCATATCCCATAGTTTTGTACTATTTTTGTTGATGGACATTCACTTCAAAAAAGAAGAATTTCAAATGGCCAATAAATGTATAAAAATGTTATTGTACCTCAGAGGTACAATACCCCTGGGCTCCATCCCCAGTACCTCAAAAAACATAAAAAGCACCATTAGCAATCAGAGAGATGCAAATAAAAACTACCCTGAGATTTCACCTTACTCCAATTAGAAATGACGACCACTAAAAATACAAACAACAAATACTGCCAAGGATATAAAGAAGTGGGAACTCTGATCTATTGTTTGTGGGATGTCAAATCAGTAAAACCACTTTGGAAAAGAATGTGGAGGATCCTCAGAAGAATGGGAATGAACTTATCATATTACCCATAAATATCACTTCTGGGTATCTACCCAAAATAATGGAAACCAAACAACCAAACTAATACATGCATATCTATGTTTATAGCCATACAATTCACAATTGCCAAACTAGAAACCAGCCAAGATGTCTATCAACAGATGAACGGATTACAAACCTATAGGATATGTACACAGTGGAATTTTACCCAGCTATAAAGAACAAAATTATGTCATTTGCAGGGAAATAGATGGAACTGGAGAACATTATGCTAAGTGAGATTAGTCAGTCACAAAAAGTAAAAAATTGGATAATCTTCCTAATATGTAGAAGCTAAGGGGAGAATAAGGTTATAGGAAGAACTCTAGACAAAGAAGGAGAAACCAGAGATGAGCAAATAAGGTGACCTAACTGAGAGGGATTGGAAGGTGGAAGAGGGAAATTCCCTAATGTACATAATATACATTCACAAACATAACAAAGTCAGTCACTAAGCCAAACGTGAGAAGTAGGGAGGGGGAAGGGAATGAAGTGGGAATTAGGAAAAGGCTAAATGAGGGATGTGTGCATGTATGCCTCTACCATCTTGTACTGTATTAAGATATATAACTACAATGCACGCACCACTAAATTTATTTTAAAATCTATGCTGAGATTTCACCTAACTCCAACGAGAATGTCAGTCATTCAAAATACAAACAACAACAAATGCTGGCCAGGATGTGAAGAAATGGGAACTCTAATCTATTGTTGGTAGGATTGCAAATTAGTGCAACCACTTTGGAAAACAGTATGGAGGATCCTCAGAAGAATGGGAACAAACCTACAATATGATCCAGCAATATCACTTCTGGGTATCTTCCTGAAAGAATGGAAACCAAACTGTAAAACTAAAGCACGCATGTCTATGTTCATAGCTACACAATTCACAATTGACAAACTATGGAACCCTATCCCCTTTTTCGAAAAAATCATCATTATTTGTTTTGAAACAGAGATTTACTAAGTTGCTGAGAATCTTGCTAAGTTTCTGAGGCTGGTCTTGAATGTGCAATCATACTGTTCTAACCTTCTAAATACTAGGATTACAAGGGCATATCACCACACCCAGCTAGAACTTTCCTTTTGACACTTCTTTTAGCATAAGTATGTTGGCAATAAAATCCCTTACATTTTATCTGAGAAAGTCTTTATTTTTAACTTGCACTGTTTCAGGATATTTTCAATAATTATTGAATTCTGGATTCACAGACTATTTTTTCTTCCAGCACTTTGCAGATTTCACTCCACTGACTTTGTAGCAGTGTAATTTATGAGTGGAAATATGTTGTTAGTCTTATATTGTTTCTTTTTACTTATTTTAAAATAAATTTATTGTGTATATTTATACAAAATGATGTTATAGGATATATATAGAAGAAATTATTATAGTAAAACAAATTAGCATATCCATAAACTCATGTAGTTACCCTTTTTGGTTGTTCTTTTTTGTGGCAAGGGAGCTACAGTAATCTCATTTAGTTTGAGTCTCAAATGAAGTAAAATATTATCTATAGTTCTTATGCTGTGTATTAGACTTCTGAAATTTACTCATTCTACACATCTGCAATTTACACCTTCTGACCTACATCTTCATCACCACTTTTGGTAGCCAGTGTTTTCTTTTTTCTCTCTCTCTGATTTGTTCCTTTTTATTTAATGCCCCTCTTTCTCTGTTCCTGCTCCCATGATAATCTTCAAGATTCTTCTTTATGTTTGTTTTTCATCAGCTTAATTAAGATTCTGTGTGTGTGCCTGTGTGTGTATTTGTGTGTGTGTGTGTGTGTGTGTGTTTGTGTGTGTGTGTATGTGTGTGTGTGTGTATCTTACCTGTGTTTTCTGTAAGTTTCTTAGAGTTGGTAGTTTGTTTTTTACTCATTTTGGGAAAAGCCATTATTCTACATTGACATTTTCTTCTTCTTTTCAAACTCCAATTATATGCATATTAGATTGATTTTACTTATTGGTGCATTTTAGTCATGGATCTTAATGGGATACAAGATGGTAGAGGCATACACACATATCACTCATTTAGCCCTTCCCCAATTCCCACCTCATTCCCTTCCCCTCCCTCCTTCTCATGTTTGCCTGAGTGATTGACTTTGATATGTTTGTGAATGGACATCATGTACATTGGGGAATTTCCCTCTTCCCTCCTCCCATCCTTCTCAGTTGTTTCACCTTATTTGCTCCTCTATGGTTTCTTCATCATCTAGAGTTTCTTCTATGACCCTTTTATCTCCTAGCTTCCACATATTAGGGAGAGCATCTGATTTTTTTTTTTTACTTTTTGTAATTTACTAAATCTCACTTAGTATAATATTCTCTATTTACATTCATTTTACCACAAATGGCATAATTTTGTTCTTTTTTATAGCTGAGTAAAATTCCATTGTGTACATATCCCATACTTTTGTAATCCATTCAACTGCCGATGGACATCTTGGCTGATTCCATACTATGGCAATTGTGAATTGTATGGCATAAAACATAGGTATGCCTACATTAGTTTGGTTGTTTGGTTTTGATTCTTTTGAGTAGATACACAGAGGTGATATTGTTGGATCATATGGAGGTTCATTCCCATTCCTCAAAAAATCATACATTCTGTTTTCCAAAGTGGTTGCACTAATTCGCAATCCCACCAACAGTGGGTTAGGATTCCCACTTCTCCACATCCTGGCCAGCATTTGTTGTTGTCTGTGTTTTTAACGATTGTCATTTTAATTGGAGTTAGGTGAAATCTCAGGGTAGTTTTTATTTTCTTCTCTCTGTTAATGATGTTGAACAACATTTTATACATTTATTGGCCATTTGTATTTCTACTTTTGTGAAGGATCTATTTAGTCTAATACTACTCAGTTGCTTTGTTCTTTGTTTCTTTCTGTTACAGTTTGGATAATTTTTTGTCTGATAATCAAGTTCTCTGGTTGTTTTATTTTCTCTTTAGTCTACTTCAAGAGAATGCCTTACTTCTAATATCAAGTACTTTATCTTAACACTCCCATTTTACACTTTTTTGTATTTTCCATTACTTTTCTAATATTCCTTATTTGTGCATGCATGTAGGTTGTTTTCCCACTAGATATTTACATATTAATTATAGTAATTTTAGCTTCTCTCTAATAGTGCTAACACTTGAGTCATTACTAAGTCTAGCCTGTTTACTATCTCAGCTCTTATAGTTTTAATTGAATGTTTTATATCACATGTAGAAAAACAAAGACAACTGAAGCAAATATTTTTCCTGAAATTGAGCCCATCTTATTTTCTACATATCCAGAGTTTGGTAAGTTGAGTCATCAATGGATTGCTGAGTTGAATTTAGGCTTTGTTGCTACTGCTCCTGCTTTCAGTTCACCACAGTTTCCATTTCTCCTGCAGTGGATTTACTCCTAATGGGAGGCCTTGGGAGTCAAAATATTTTATATCCAAATGTTCCCACTTGACTCTGCTTTCAGCAGTTTCTGAAAGCACATGATTTTGCTCCTTTCTCAGTTTTATCCTTCCATTGATAGCACAGTCCTGGGTTCACTGTGGGCTCAGTGGGTGGGTGGGGGTTCCTTATTATCAGGTCTAATCTTTATGCAAGGCCTCTGTGCCTGGGACTAAGGGAGCATATACTTCCCAGTGTTAGCAATGGCAGGCAAACTCTGCTTGGTTTCTCTTGGTATCTCTAGTATTTCTTAGGCTGGAGAGTGTTTCATCCCCTTTCCTTGTGTAAACGCTTCTATTTTGTAAGAGTGCAAGACTTAGCCTCAAGAGATCTTCCCATTCTTCTCCCAGAGGCGGAAGATTTTGCCTCTATCCTTTATTGAGAAATTCCGGATTGTTGCCTGAGCCCAGAGCTGGAATATCTGACGCTCCTCTCTCACTGGTAAAGACTTGTGTTTCCAATAGAAGATTTGTGCCAAGATGCAGGAGGCCTTATTGTGTCTGTTCATGAGCTGTAGTCAGTCATGCACTGTACACCTTGCCATAGAAGTATCTTTCAGGCATCTCCTTCTCTGCTCCAGAAGTGTCTCAGGAACATTAGCTGGAGGTCCTGGATAAGAGCTTTCAAATGGCTGCAAATTTTCCTTGGGTCTGTGGCTCAGTTATCGAAAGTGATATGTTAATCTAGACTCATTATGCCAGGTACAGTAAATTTTAGTTAATTTTCAATATATTTTAATTGGCACAATATAGTTTTACATCAGAATATACTTGAGTGACATGGACATACACGCACACAAGCTCAGTGAGCTTCCTAAGCACTTTTTTAAAAGCAATATCTTGATTTACTTTGTCAAAAGTGAAACAGATATTTTATCCTATCTCTCTTTATAGAAAAATCTTACCCTTAGCCGGGCGTGGTGGCGCATGCTTGTAATCCCCGGGCTTGAGAGGCGGAGAAAGGAGGAGCACACAGGTTTGAAGTCAGCGTGCTGGCTTAGGAGACCCTGTTTCCAAATTAAAAGATATAAAATAGGTCTGGGAGTGTAGCCAGGAGGTATAAGGGCTTCCAGGAACCCCAGTACCACACACACACACACACACACACACACACACACACACACAAAAGTTACCCTGTGAAATGCGTGCTCTCTAAGCAATCTAAGAGATGTAAGAAAAGCTCTAAGTTTGTTGATGTATTCAGTCTATAGGAGGGGAACAATGTTTTCTTGTGCTCCTTTGCACTCTAAACAGAAGTGATTTTTTTAAAATCTGTATTTGGTACATATAATATCACCAAATTTAAAAGTTGAAAGATATCTTAAAAATCCTCCAGGAGAGTGGTTATCAGGTATTTTATGTCGGTAGATTTCTTAGATGTGTGAAAAGGTGCTTTCAAGGATTAGGATGTCAGGATGAAGTTTTAAAAGTCAAATTTTTTTTAAAAATAATAAAACAAATATATACACAACAGTTATCTTACCACTAATTTATCATTCTTTGTTATTGGTTAGCTATTTATAGCATTCTGTTTACCAACCTAAACATGCAATTTGAATTATTGAAGAGGCAAACTAGTCACACATTTCAGTTAACACAAATTCTATCTTGGGCCATGGGTTCATCTTGGACTATGTCTTACACTGCATTGTATTTTACCACATTTCCTGTTCATATCAAATTTCTATCCCTGATATTTAAACTTAGCAGCACAATTCTGAGAGATTCTGTTAGCTTGATACGCTGGAAGATTCACCACCCGAATTCAATTCTTATGTTTTATAGATACACAAATAAAACATAAGTTAATATTGTTACATAATATTGAAGCCAAGGCTGAAATCTGTTTTATGATTCTACTGCCATTGACTTACAAAGCCAGTGTTCTACAGGAAATTAGCAAACAGTGCCTTTGTTTTTAAATCTATTAAAAATTCAATGGTTTAGCCAGGCACGGTGGCGCATGCATGCTTGTAATCCCAGCATTTGGGAGGCTGAGACCTAAGGAAGGACCATGGTTCATAGATAGCCTCAGCTACTTAGTGAGGCCTTCTGCAACCTAGTGAGACTCTGTTTCAAAATAAAGAATAAAAAATAGAGCAGGGGTTGTTGCTCGGATGTAGAATGCCCCTGGGTTCCATCCCCATACTCGCAAAAAAAATAAAAATAAACAAAAATAAAAATTCAATGGTTTACTTCTAACACTGCTTATGAGTTCAAAGAAAAAAATCATATTTGTTATTGTTTCTATAATTGATGTGCAAACTTAGTGAAAGCAGAAAAAATACATCATCAGTTTTTTTCTACTTGCATTTCTCAAAGAGTCTAGAACATCTATCACATCAGAATAAATCTGTAAGCAGAATAAATTTTAGTGGAATGGTATAGACTATTGATTGCCATTTTCATATAATGCATACATCTATGTTGGTGGACACATATCAATGTATAATTTTTATATAATAAGTGTCATTTTTATATAATACGTACATTTATGTTGGTGGACACACATCAATGATTTTTTAGCGTTGCCCAATACATTTTGAGTAGTTTAATCCATGTTGTTTTGTATGTGGGATTCTGGATATTTACATCTTATCTCATCCAGAAAAGCAAAATATGCACTATTCAAGGACACATCACAGTGTTAGGCACACACAGTCATTTAAAACACATAATTTTTGATGACTCTGCACTGATTAAATCATGAGCTATTTAATAACTGAATCATACACTAAAATATGGCCCAGTTAATTTGAAAAAAGTTAAACCTTCACTGACTCATCATTGACATGAAGATAGTCACATATTTTAGTTTTAAGAGTATTAATGACTGATAATTCCTAGGCAGAGTAAATAAAGTAACAATTTAGGATACTTTTAACCTCTTCTGTAGTTGAATCACAAAGAAAAATCTCATCCAAGATGCATACTGCCATAGATTATCTCAAATTCTCTGCCAAATATAGTCTATAATGACCTGACAAAGGAATAAAGTAACAAAATCACCTCTATTCTTTTTACTAAATATAACTACCACAAATTACCAGAAAATCTGTCCAATTATGGCTTAAAATTGAGTATTCAACTGGGGACTAACAAGGCCTATTCCACTGTTAATCCTTAGATAATTACAAAAATTCTAAATTGCCTGTCATGTGAATGAAGTGGATACTTATAAGGCAGTAGGGTGGCCCTGGTCACTGAAGAGATGGAAATTCAAATGAAGGATATGACACTGTGGGTGGGTGTTAGCAAATGCTAGGAAAAAGGACATCTCTCTTATTCTGTTCTTGTTGACCTTTTTCACTCCAAATGCTTAGTCTCTGGGAGCTAAATTCACTTCCATTTCCTGGCATTTTGTTTATTTGTTTGTTTGATATTTTCACCATAAGAAATCTTCCTTCTATCTTTTCCTCTACTCTATATAAATCTCTATGTGAGTTATAAGTCTTGATCCTTAAAAAGGGTGACCTATGCTTGATTAAGTCCCACCATTTGTTTTTATTGTCTTTGCCCCTCAAGTACGGGGATCACAGGAGTGCATCACCACACCCAGCTGAGCTTAACCTTTTAGATTCTATAGATATTTAATAATTCTTTAAAATTTTGAATTTAACAACTGCTCAAAAGAATACCAAAGAGTATATGAGAAGGTTTTATATGGATAGATAAATTATAAATTGGCAAATGCGTATAGTATTTTATATATCTGATATTCTGAATTTATATGTTATCTAAAAAGTATTACAAATCTACAAATTCATAAAGAAAGCAACTATCTCTGAATATTAAAAAATAAAAACAAGAGCTAGAAATATTTTAAAATTTTTTACACAAGGTGACACAATATAGCAGTCACTGTCCAGCCAGCAAATAGAAATATATTTATGTATTTTAAACAAAAGGAATACCATATATGAACTTGATTATGCCGGTGATTTAAAAAAACTGAGAAGCCACATAGTAGGTGATTAATTATCCTAGATCTTAACCACAATAAGAGGTTGCTATCACTGAATGCTTGGAGGGACTCAGGAAGGAATTGGTATTTGCAAAACCAGAAGCGAGAGCCCTCTGGCAGGATGTAGAAACACAGTATGGTTTTCTCACAGGAGCTAGGAGCTGCAAGAAGACAGGTACTGGTAAAGTAAATAAATTGATAAATAATAATACCTCCCTCCAAAAGAGATCTGAAAAGAAAAAGCCTGATGCAAAACCTTTACCTCTTTCTCCAGCTAGTTCTCTATGTCTTGCATTGACTGAAAGACATACCACATCAGCAAGGCAGTTTGTTAAATGGAGTTTGTAAGAGAAAGGCGTGAGGGGGAACTGACCTTGGGTACTCAGGCAGTGACTGACCCACATAGGGACAGAAATGGCACTGGATACGGTGATGACTGTGACACCACAGAACTCATCCTGCTCTCCTTTTGGCCATACATGTTTCTCTTCTGTTCATCATTCTACCCTTGCCATGCTTATAAATGAGCCCCATGATTCTGTCTGGGTTCTTTAAGTGTCCTACTTAGAGGAGGGGATTGTTCTAATATTTTTCTTCAGTCTTATTAATCATACATACAAATGCTTCTTAAAGGATTCTGCCTTTCCAATTTCATCACATCCCTTTCTGACATAAAAGGACATCTGTGGGCAGCGTCCCGCCATATCACCCAATGATTTTAACACTACTTTTCCTAGGCAAATCATTGATACCATTGACTTGACGTAAAGTGCTCTTCCCCTAGGACTTCACTGCCGCCCTCCAAAGCTTCTTCATCTCTCAGTGTCTCATCTCCTCTGTGATGGCAGTCATGACTTCTCCAACCTATTTGGCCTCCTTATCTTAGTAAATTATATGACATGTAAGAATTAGTCCCACTATTTAGCAGCTAATCATTTGTCATTGTGTAGTTTCTTAATAAATGTTTCAGATACATTATTCTTGAAACTGACAAAGTTGTAAGCCCTTGATGACAAGGACTTTACTTACTGAACTAGGTATGGTGGCTCACACCCGAAAAACTAGTACTTGGAAGGCTGAGGCAGGAAAATTACAGATTTAGAACTAGCCTCAGAAATTTAGTGAGACTTTCAGCAAACTAAAGAGACCCTGTTTCACAATGAAAAAAAAAAAACAAAACTTAAAGTTCTGGGAATGATATAGCTCAGATGCAGAATATTCCTGGATTTAATCTCAAGTATCTTGTGTGTGTGTGTGTGTGTGTGTGTGTGTGTGTGTTTGTGTGCTACTGGGGATGGAACCCAGGGGTATTCTGTCTCCAACCTAACACTCCCAGCCCAAATTTTTATTCTTTATTTTGAAACAGGATCTCACTAAGTTGCAAAGGTCCTCACTAGTAGCTGAGGCTGTCCGCGAACCACGATCCTCCTGTGTCAGCCTCCCAAATGCTGGGATCACAAGTCTATCTTTTTTTTCAAAAAGATAGACTATACAACGCTCATGCATGCCCTGCATCCTATGGATCCATACTGATTAAATAATGGGTTTTCAATACTAATTTAGTTTTCTCCATTTGTGTGTGTTCACAACATCTAATAGTAATACGTGTCACATCTATTGTCCCATTTACTGTACTAGAATTACCTTCGCCTCCCTTCAGCCTCTTCCTCCCGTCTATATCCTTCCATCATCATATTTAGTTTAATTAGGTCTCCCTCTTAATCCCTTGAACTTCTGAGATGCTACATAGTTGCCAGCACTTTACCCGTGCTCCATCATGTTTCCCTGTAAATATATTCTTTCTTTCCACCTTGTCTAGACATCTTCTTGAAGGCTGGAACCATATCTTAAGTCATCTCTGTATCTCCACAATACCTATCACAGTGAAGCTCAGACAAGAACATAGATTGAGTGGTACTCTTTTCCTGTGTGTCCCAGCATTAATGAAGTACTTGCCTTACAATAGATAACAAAAGTTTGTTAAATGAATTGATGAAAAACCATAATTATAGTTCAATGCTAAGTTGAGTTAAAACAACTTAAAATGTTGCTCTTTCTTAAATATGTAAGCATAAAAATCAACTCTGATTTTAAGAAAGTTGAGGGACTGAGAAACACAATTTACTGATAAATTACTACATTGTACTATCTGACTTTAGTTGGCAGTTTCAAGTTTTAGTTGGCAGTTTCAAGTTTTCACTCTTCTAACCTGATGTGCTAAAATTATCAAACTACATCAATTCTCATTTTCTTTCCCTACTTTCATTTTTAGGGTCTTTTGGGGGACCTTTCCAGAGAAAGTATGGAGAACAGAGAAACACTTAAACTGTAGAAAACAAGAATAATAGGAGAAAGAAACAAGGTATATGGACACTACACACATTAGCCACCTGTGTGTTGGATTTCATGTCTTGAAAAGAATGTAACACAAGAGCTTTTAGAGTTCATGGTCTTTCTCAGAATCAATTTATACTTAGGAGAGGCACAATCTTTGCAGTGGAAGGCCAGTCGCCTACCCTACTCTCAGTTCTAATGTGCCTGCTGAATTGATCTTCGTAATTCTGACATTTCCAAATGGTTAACGTTAAATTTTCAGACCCAAGAAAAAACAAAGAACTCACATTAAGAACTTAGTTTGACTCCAAATAAAAGAAGAATTTTGATGGAAAGGAGGGCAGAGGTAGAACATACAGAAGAGGAGAGAAAATAAGACAGGGTCTGAAGACAAGTGCTACTTCATAATAGTGCCATGGATTTCTTCGTGTACGTACTGGTCAAAGTGTCCTCTTTATGACTTTGTAAAACAAAGGATATTTCATTTTGTAATGCAGACTGTATCCAGGACAAATTCTAGATATAGCATCAGAGAAGCTATTTATACTCTGGCTTGATTGCTTCATATAGAAGACCCAGAGATGCCAGCAGATCAGCTTCATTCTTTGTAGGAAAATCTTGAGTTGATATACAACACAGCCACTGAAAAATCAAAGACACTCTTCTCACCCCTGCTCTACACCATCTGGATCTCTCTCCCTGGAGGCCTGTCTCAAATGGCCTCTTTTTCCTCAAATGGATTGTCTAGCCTCTGAGTGGTTATCTGGGAGCCATTGATATAGGGTGGCATTATAGAATAAAGAATGCTTCCCTTTCGCAAATAACCATACGCCACACCTGTATTCTAGGTCACATTGTAAATCCCTTTGCATGTATATGTAAAAACCTCGGTATGCATTCATACAGAAGAGGAGAGAAAATAAGACAGGGTCTGAAGACAAGTGCTACTTCATAGTAGTGCCAGGGATTTCTTCATGTACGTACTGGTCAAAGTGTCTTCTTTATGACACTGTAAAACAAAGGATATTTCATTTTGCAATGTAAACTAAATCCAGGACAAATTCTAGTTATAGCATGATCCACTTCAGGTAATCCACGTGCTTCCTATTATGTTCCTTAAATTAAAATGATTTAGACTTTTTGAGATTTCTTAATTTGATCCCTAAAAAATGACTAAAGTTATTCTTATACATGTCTACATTTTTTTTTTTTTGCTGTGGTAACTCATCATTACTTTGTCTTCAACTTCAGTGTCTTCTTCTGAACTTTTTGATAGACATTGCAGCCAGCACAAGCAGAGAGCACCTCTAAGAATAACTATAATTTTGATATTCATTTTATCACTTATATTTTCCATCTCAATACTTAATATTGTATTTCTGATATAATTCCTGACTCCTAGAAAACTTTTTCTAAAATCTAAACTTTTTCTAAAATCATTTTAGAAAATGATGATGCTTTCTGAATGACTGCCAATAAATGGGGTTTAGACAATCCCTCTATTCTAGAGCTTTAGAAGTAAACAATAAATAGAGAAAGGTGAGAAAAATTTTAGGGGGTTAAATTAGTTCAGTCAAAAATAGGACTTTATTCAATCACTAAGTGTCTAAACCTATACTGCATATCCCTTCTCAGAAGAAGCCACACTACCTCTGATGACATAAAAAGGACTTCAAAGTCAGCAGGTTCTGCTGGGCGTGGTGGCGCACACTTGTAATCCCCGTGCTTGGGAGGCAGAGACAGGAGGATCGCGCAGGTTCGAAGCCAGCCGCGCGCTGGCTTAGGCGACCCTGTTTCCAAATAAAAATGTAAAAATAGGTCTGGGAGTGTAGCCCGGAGGTAGAAGGGCTTCCAGGAACCCTGGTACACACACACACACACACACACACACACACAGAAAAAAAAAAGTCAGCAGGTTCATTACCCTAGAGTTGAGAGTAGGTTTTAAAGAGAGGCTAAAAAGGGGGGCAGGGTTAGTCTTCATAACTGTGATTTGAAAGTATATCCGAGGTCATCTGTTTCAAACTCTCAGCAAAGCTAAAACCACCTTTAAAAATACCCAGAAATATTTGCATGTGAGCACAACACTGTCATAGTGTCCAGAGGGAAGACTGTGACCACACACATACACACAATTATATTTAAAAAAAAAACATAAAACAAAGCAAAACAATATTCACCCAGCTTTAATAGCTCCGTTTACTAGGAAGTTTTCTCCTTACATTGAACAAGATTCTGCTTCCCTATAATCTGTAGCCATTACAAACCTAGTCTAATCTCTCTCTCAGATGGCTGTTGTGGAGCGAATTTTCCCTTTACACCTTTAAATTTTAAATTTATATAATTCTGATTTCTTCTCCATGTCTGCTATGACAATCCAAACTGCTCTCCTCCAGATGAGCTGCAACTTAAAGTATCTCTTTAAAATATAACCTTTATAGCAGGGTGTGGTGGTGCACACTTGTAATCCCAGCATTTGGGAGGCTGAGACAGAAGGATCGTGGTTTGAGGACAGCCTCAGCTACTTACTGAGGAACTTTGCAACTCAGTGAGACCCTGTTTCCACAATAAAGAATGAAAAATAGGGCTGGGGGTGTAGCTCGGAGGTAGAATGCCCCTGGGTTCCATCCTCAGTACTGCAAAAAAATAAATAAATAAAATAAATAAATAAATAAATAAATAAAACCTTTGTAGCCTGGCATGGGGGCACACCCTAATAATCCCAGTACTTGGGAGCTAAGACAGGAGGATCAGAGGTTCATGGCCAGCCTCAGCAACTTGTGAGCCCCCTAGCCCTGAAACTAATGGGACTCTGTTTCAAAATAAAATAGATCTGGGTATATAGCTCAGAGGTAGAATGACTCTGGGTTCCATTCTCAGTACCACACACACATACACACAAAAGAATAAAATCCAGCCCTTGAAGCCAGGCATGATGGTGTGTGCCTACAATCCTAATACTTGGGAAGTTGAGACAAGAGGATCACAGATGGGAGGCCAGTTTCAGCAACTTAGTGAAATTCTGTTTCAAAATTTAAAGCGGGGACTGGAGTATATAGTTCAGTGGTAGAACCAGTCTTGCTTCACTCCCCGGTACTAAAAATGAATAAATAAGTGGATAAATAAATAACATACAGCCCTTGCAAATGAATGTAATAAACACAGCAGCTGACTTCTGTCTTTCATTTAGAACACCAAATACAAAACTGAGCAAAATTTCCATGTACCAACAATAAAAGCCAAACAAAACACCAATCTGCAAACTGACTGTTACCGTCATTCTATCAGGGAATTGAAATTGTACAATAAGCAGCTATTCTTAAGAGTCTACGTCCTCAAGATCCTCCAATGAGAAGTAGGAAGCAAATACCTGCTTATCTCAAGTAGATGCTACTGAGCACTGGACATGCAGGCAAGGATAAATGAGTGAAAATTGTAAACAAATTGCTAAATGCAGAATGTGGGGTAGGATAAAAATATAAAAACTCTGACAACCGTAAAACCAAGGAGGATTTGTACTTACTGGAAGGCCTTTTCCCCAGGTACCATCAGAAGTTCAAGAGAAAGACGGAAAGCAGTGGATAAGAAAGGAGAAGGGACTTTGGAAAAGCAGCTACTGGACAGGCTCAGGGATCCTCTGGACCCTTCAGCCTACAGAACAAAAGGCTGAAGCCATTCGAGGGAGGGCAGCAAATCCTGTCATTTGGGGCACAGATGAAGAGTTGCTGAGATTAGAAAGTAAAACCTGTGCCCAGGGTGAGCACAGGTATCTACCGTGTGTGTGTGTGTGTGTGTGTGTGTGTGTGTGTGTGTGTGTGTTACTAGGAATTGAACCCAGGAGCATTCTACTTCGCAACTACGCCACTAGACCTATTTTTTATTCCTTATTTTGAAACAGGGTCTCACTAAATTGCAAAAATTACCTCACTAAGTAGCTGAGGCTCGCCACGAACGTGCCATCCTCCTGCCTCAACCTCCCAAGTACTGGGATTACAAGCATGTACCACCATGCCTAGCTAAAGTTATAATTTTTATCACTTATAATTTCAAGCTCAATACTAAGTATTGTATTTCTGAAATAATTCCTGACTCCTAGAAAACTTTTCTAAAACCTCACTCTTGGATTTTTTCTTAGTCACACTACAAGATGGTGCTTTCTGAATTACTGCCAATAAATGGGGTTTAGACAATCCCTCTATTCTAGAGCTTTAGAAACAGACAATAAATAGAAAAAGGGGAAAAAATGTTAGGGGATTAAAATTCAACAGCTCAGCAGCTTGGCAGTTCCTGTCCTTAGGTGAGCCCTCCTCAAATATTCAAAAAGTCTGCTTTTTTAATATTAAGGTAATTGGAACAGAAAGGAATACAATGTTGGAAAGTCACTCCCCACTGTCAATAATCTTTCTCCTGTTCTTAGGTAAGAGATAAGAAGCACAGGGGTGAGGAGAATGAATGCTAGTTTCTCCTCTGCAGTAAATGCTTAAGTCTAAGGAGGGCGAACTTCCTCTGCCATGTGTCTGGTGGTTCCAGTCCTAAAGAGTGGATCAGAGCACCGCTTTCCTGCCTTCCTCTAATCCTCCTGAATCTGTCCCACCTCACAGTTCTCTTTGCACTTGCGGAGAGAGACTCCTGGGCCTTGTTGTTGCTGTTATTGTCTCGATCAGTACCATGAGCTTTTTGTAATCTTCATCTCCATCTTCCATCCTTCAAAGCTGCAAGCGGCTGAGGGACTTTCATGGTGCAAGTAGGACTTTACCCCCCTATCTCACTGCATTGCATTAAATAAGGATAGTGACATTTCCAGAGCCCCACAGGGATGAAAATATATAGAAAAGAGATAATTATGTTTTTCTTAAGTGTATTCTGCTTTTCTTCACTTAATCCCAAAGCACACCTAAACATGCAAACCTCAAGAGACCGTGATTTTGAAGTCACTTAAGAAAAAGGTGTATATAGAAGGGAAAGGTCAAGGAGTTCTGTCACCATGAAAGGCTTCTAAAAGTTTCATCATGTAGAAGTCCCTTGTCCCTTTTTTTTTTTTTTTTTTTTACTTTTCTTTTCATACTACTAGTTTTAGGGCCACTGGTTTCTGAGTTTGCAGTAACATATTTTTAAAGAGAATGTGTGACAAAAAACAGTGATATTTTTTTCTACAGTAGGAATCAGAGGTTTTAGGTAATTAAACAAAATATCTTTATTTCTTTTTCCTCTCTTCCTTCTTTTATCAAATATTTTAATGCTTCCCTGTACAAAAACATCTTTAACATTCTAACCACAGTTGATTAGAAGAATGTCGGAGATATAACAGTAAATAAAACAGAGTTTTTCTTCTTGTAGTTTAAGAACTAGTTGTATGAGCCCATCTTGGCTATGGTGAGCAAACACCCAACGGTACCAAGACTGTTGTGTGTGGCGTAAGCTCAGGAGGGAAGGTGTCAGAGTTTAGTGCATGTCCTCCTAGCCCCGATGCTTAGTCAGCACCTAGCAGAAAGGAACTCCATAAATATCTCTTGAACCAACTGCATAAGTGAGAGGATGGACAGGTTGACACAAGAGAACCTTCCACTGAGTGTTTCCAATGTGTTTTACAATCTGGATTACAAGCCATCTAGGCACACTTCAACACTGAAAACTCACCTCAAAAACTCACCTTAAAACTCAAAAATCACATCAAAAAGCACCAAGTTAGGTTTTCCTGTTTGTGAAGACTTTCAGAAATGCTTCAAACCATGGCAGAATAAAGGGAAATCATAGAAGTACAAGCAGGATTATATTCTGTGAGGTAGAGCTCTCCAATCTCCAGAGTCTGCAGACTTCCTGCTCTGTTCTGTAAGCCACAATAGAGAAGAAAAAATTAAAGGTATTATAAACCCTACTTTCATGGTTTTCTTTCTTTTCCATATTACTCATTTTTTTAACATTTTAGTGTCCTTGTATGGGATAGTCACCTTGCATGGGAACCTCTTTCACAACAATCCTGACAGGTGTTTTATCAGGTTCAATTTGAAGGCATGAGATGATAGGGCAATAGATTTTTTTTTTTTTTTTTTTTTGGTAGTAGGGATGAAACCCAGGGGCATTCTACATCCAAGATACACCCACAGTCCTATTTTTTTTCCTTGATTTTGAAACAGGGGCTCACTGAGTTGAAAAGGGCCTCACTATGTGTGCTGAGACTGTCCATGAACCATGGTCAAACTGCCTCAGTCTCCCAAATGCTGGGATTACAAGCATGTTCCACTATGCCCGGCTGCTAGGCAATAGAATTTTGTGAAGTCTTATTCCTTTTACAGACAACTGTTATGGTGAGAAGTCATTTTTTATAATAAGATAAAAATGATTTGTCTATTTTGTGGTGCTTCTACAACCCCCTAGAAGTGCACACTGCTAATTATTTTTCTATTATGTAAATCTGTAGTATACCCTACCATTTCCCTGATTTCTCCTGTCGCAACCTTGCACCCAATTTCTTAAAAACATCTTTGCCTCTTTTCCAAGGTGATGCTGTCTTTTTTTCCTCAAAAATTTGAGAACTCACTAGCCTACTTCTCTTTTTAATGCCCTCAAAAGTGGTGATCTGAACACAGAGCCCTAAATGCCACCAGGTCAATGTAAACCAGTTGCTTGTTCCTTGGATAAAAATCCAACCAGTATCTGCCAAAATGACATGATAAGACTAGTACATGGGCATACCACCGTCACCCGATTCCATGTGCTGCAAATCAATAGAACAAAATCAACTGAAAAGCTTCTGTGGGTTGGAGAGTTGGCTGGGCTGGCACATGAAAAATAAATAGATTTGCTGGGTGTGGTGGTGCCCGTTTGTTATCCCAGCATTTGGGAGGCTGAGACTAGAGGGTTGTGGTTCGCAGACAGCCTCAGCTACTTAGTGAGACCCTTTGTGACTCAGTGAGACCCTGTTTCAAAATAAGGAATAAAACATAGGACTGGGGGGTGTAACTTAGAGGTAGAATGCCCATGGGTTCCATTCCCATTATAAAGAAAGAAAGAAAGAAAGAAAGAAAGAAAGAAAGAAAGAAAGAATTTCTTTTGAGCAGTGTACAATACATACATGTACTGAAATGTCACACTGTACCCTGTAAGTTTATGCAATTATTATGTGTAAAAAATGAAGAAACCAGGTATGGTAGTGCATGCCTGTAATCTCAGTACTTGGGAAGCTTCCAGAGGAGAATCACAGGTTTGAGATCAGCCTTAGCAATTTAGTGAGATACCCAGCATCCTAACTAGACCCTGTTTCAAAAACAAGTTAAAAAGGGGTGAGGTATAGCTCATAGGTGAAATGCCCCTGGTTTCAGTCCCCAGTACAACAAAAACTAAACAAAACAATAGCAACGAAGAAATTCTAAATGTTTCACCCAAGGCTTTAGCCTTGGGTGAAAAATAGCAAAAAAAAAAAAAAAAAATAGGAAAAAAATCAAGGAAAAAAAAATAGTTTCCAAAGAGAGGGAAACTCACCAATCCCTTAAGTTTTATGTACGACCATTGGTTTAGTGCCTGTATGAATAAGTCCTGTATAAGAACAGAAGACTACTTTTCTTCAGTATAGGTATCTGTGTTTGCTTGTTGGGAGAAATCGGTGAGAGTTGAGATTTTGTCAGGAAGACTGCCAGGAAATGACAGAACTTGAGTTGCTTCTCAACACTGAAGAGTAATTTGGCTGGACAGAGCCAGAAGATGAAGTCTCAGCAGGAGTCAGACGCACAAAGGTGTGGGAAGGCAGGCCTCCTCTGGGGACCGCACTGTGATTAAGGGGAGAGAACGTAACACAGAGGTTTGGGACAAAGGGTGAATTTGCCCAGATTGAATGCCTTTGGTTGACACACAAAGAAAACATGGATTTTTCATGGTAGGTAAATGAGTGCCAAAGAGCGATATTCAGTGGAGACATGGCATGCTCCAGCCCAGATTCCTGAAAGGCCATTTTAGGGGCAGTATGTTTGAGTATCTGAGTGAAGGAAAGCTAGACTCAGGGAGACTAGCTATAAGGCTTTAGCGAGAGCTCAGAAATGCCTTTGTGTTTGTGTGTGTACGTGCAACACAAAAGCAGCCACATATGTAATGGCAGGTGGGTTATTAAAACTCTAGGCTCATCTCAGCCCACTGAACACCTGCAGAGTCTTCCCCACTATTATATACACACCTGCCTCCAAGATCAGAAATGTTGACGGTATGCCGAAGGATGGTCATGATCTTTATAGTTTTTAATTTTCTTCTCAAATAAACATGTGAGGACCACATTATGCAAATAGCTTCCAATGCTTAGATGGCGTATCTCTACTTGTATTGACTTCCCTATCCACAGCAGTGATTTCACCTGAGTACAGGTGATTCTCATATTATGCAAATCACCTTGGTCTCCAAAAAAAAAGTACTATTCTAACAATGTGTTTGGGAATATAATTGTGATTTTTTTTGTCCCTCATTAGTACAAGATGATAGCCCGGTGTATCACATGTCTCTTAAACAAACAATTGAGTCACACAAAGAGGCCAAATGAAATGCACCAAATTACCCACCAAAAGGGAAAAAATATTTCCTGGGGAAAGTGGTTGTGAAGTCACAACTATATTCAATATGTATAAGTGGTCTTTTGCAAAAGATGCTTTATTACTGGGTCTGTGAGACTGGGATTTAAATCAGAGGTAAACAGTCCAGATTGAGAACACAGTGAAGCTGGTCATTGGTCTCAGGGACCATACATACCCATTTTCCACTCCATTGGCTGCATTTTCCCTCCATACACTAGGGGGCAATATTGCACACTGCTTACAGGTGTAGACTGTGGAGGCTATCTATCTAGTCTCAAGCCTATCTTTATTTACCTTTGTGATCTTTTGGAGTTACTTTCTTTATTTCATGGTTTTGTTTCCTTTTGTGTTAGATAAGTCGTTACGCCCCTGGGATATGACATTGAAAAACACAAAGAACACAGCCCGTGTATTGTTTATATTCTAGTGGGGAATAAGACAGTAAACACTATAGTAAATACCCAGTCTGTTTGCATGTGATGAGTGCAGTGGGGATGCAGAACAGGCGAAGCAAGTTATTTAATGTTATTTTTCTAAGTTTTTTGTTGATGTTGTGGTAGTGGTGGTTCTGGGGTTCCTGGAAACCCTTCTACCTCCGAGTTACACTCCCAGACCTATTTTATATTTTTTTTATTTGGAAACAGGGTCTCTCAAGCCAGCAAGGCTGGCTTCCAACCTGCGCCATCCTCCTGTCTCTGCCTCCCAAGTGCGGGAATTATAAGCGTGTGCCACCATGCCTGCTCCTGAATTTTTTTCTTTTAAAGTTTGTAAATAGATAAAAATAAATTAGGTATTTTCTGGACTTTGGTATAAACAACTGAAAAGATAAAACGGTCACTAACAGAGGCTGTGGATAAAGAGGGTCAAGGGAGCAAGGTCCAGAAGTCAGTAGTATTGATGATGTTGACTCTGAGAGGTCTGTTAGGCTCCAAGTAAAGATATTGAGGAAACACCTAAAATATGATTCTGAAGCACCGGAGAGTTGATAAAGAATTTGACATTATCTTAATATAGATTCTATTTAAAACCGGGATGCTGGTTGATATCATTAGGGGAGAGAGTAATAAGAAAAAAAGAAAAAGAAGATGATTAATTTCTGAGCCCTGGGGCTCTGAAAGGCTGAAAGATCTGGTACATTAGAACTTTGGGCATCAAAGCCAACTTAATTGTGAAGCTGATGGGGCTTGAGTTTTAGGGTACTTTTGAGGCTGGGGGAGGGGCTCATGTGTGTTTTTAAAATATGCAAGGATGAAATGTTTTTTCACAGCTTCAAAAGGATCACCGTCTCCTTCTACTTCAAACTCCCTCTCTTGTACCAGGTTTTCCCTGATAATAGAGGATCCATTTTATGGAGTCTTTTTTCTTAAAGAAATTGGAGATATCTTTGATTCAAGTTTGATGGATCTGTTGATACAGCTGTTGGTCATTTCTAGGGAACATTTGATCCCTGTAATGTCTGGGAAGGGCTTCCAGGATGATTTCTAACCTCCAGAGGGCCAACTAACCTGCAGACATGACACCAAATTGCATAGCCAAAGGTCTTAATATCTTATAGCTCCTAGCCCCAGCAACATGTGAACAATGAAGGAGAAACTAATTCTGAAATGTGTGAAGGAAGAAGCTTTCTGGAAAGTTCTTCTAATCATCAGATGGATAACGTTGTGACAGGAGGGTACAACTCCTATAGACATCTAGTCAAAACAAATTTTGTCTTATCAGAAATATTCTAGAAAATAGAAAAATTATGCAATTATAAATGACTCAGGATTTTTTCCTTTTTGATAGGAATTAGGATAAAGAGAATTTATCAGAGTTCCTGTAGTTATAGAAAACTATAGCAATACTATAAACAGTCACTACATCTGGCATAGCTAATTTATAAAGAAACATGGTAGAAATTTTTCCTACATTTTGGCAACTAAATCTAAACTATCAATAAGAAATTAATATAAACTATCTAAACTATCAATAATAAATAAATCTAAACTATCAATAAGAAATTAATCTTTTTTTGAGGGTCTGGGGATGGAACCCAGAGGCATTTGACCTCCAAGCTACACCCCCCTCCCAAATGCTGGGATTACAAGCATGCGCCACCACGCCCGGCTCTGAAATTAATCTTAAAGGGAAAATATTCAGAAAAAATGAGTTATACTGCTGTCATCTTTATTAGAAAATGATATTGTAAAATTATTCAAGTAATGATGGAGAATTATGCAGCTAAAAAGGTAGATCATAAAAAGGATTTTAAAATTTATAAATAGATTAAAAATAATGTTATTTTTCTGAAATTATTTTTGTAGTACTGGGGTTCCTGGAAACCCTTCTACCTCTGGGTTACACTCCCAGACCTATTTCATACTTTTTATTTGGAAACAGGTCTCTTAAGCCACCATGCCTGGCTTCGATTCTGCGTGATCCTCCTGTCTCCGCCTCCCAAGTGCAGGGATTACAAGCATGTGCCATCACGCCAGCTTCTGATTTTTTTTCTTTTAAAGTTTGTAAATAGATAAAAATAAATTAGTTATTTTTCTAGATTTTTATCTTTGTGACACTTTGTGCTTTCATTGGTTATGACTCTGAGCTCCATCCTCAGACCTTTTTTTAATTTTTAATTTTGAAACAGGATCTCACTAAATTTCTCAAGACCTAGCCAAATTGCTGAGGCTGGTCTTGAACCTGTGATCCTCCTGTCTCAGCCTCTCAAGCACTGGGATTGCAAGCAAGCACCAGTACACTTGTCCTTAATTTTGTCTTGGCAGTTTTATATTCTTTTCCTTAAACAGAGAGACTTAATTATATATACTTTGGGTCCCATGAAATCTCACTCCATACCTGCCTGAAATATTTTCAGCCGATAAAGTAGACATGACTGTTTATTTTGCTTGCACCAGATTCCCCCTCACAGCCTGGAGTTGAAAATGAATATCAATAGCCCCTTCCCAGCATGGCCCATGGACAGCTACTGATCTGCAAGATGACAGACATTGTTTGCTATATCATGAAGTTGTCCAGTTAGCAACCATGGTGTGTATGTGTGCAATAATGATAAGGATGCGTTAGGCCGGATGGGTCTTCTCTAAATTTAATAATGACTTCAAAGAAGCTAAAAAAATAAATTTGTCTCACTATCGTACTGTATAGACTATCTCCCCTGTATCACCTCATAATTGTCTTATATCTGCACCATTTGAGAGCCAATCTGTACTTCAATTATGTGCACTCCTAACTTCAGAAACAAGGAGATGTCCTTTGTGTATCACATGGCTGTGCACATTGTAGGCACATACAGTAAATCCTTCCTGGGCATGAAAACCGAGGTCAGAATTTTCTAGGAAGAAAGCAATAACATAAATGTACAATCATCATAGGGAAAAACCCAAGTCTACTCAATAATACAGATGAACTATTTTAATCACAGAAAATTAGCCAGATAGAACAACAAAACTTACATTTTAATCAATTATATTTTATTTTCAAAATAGTTTTCAATAGGCCACATTTTTCTGATGTTGCAGATATGAGAAATAAAAATAACATCAGAATATGTAATAACCAAAAACTTTTTTTTTTGGTGGTACTGGGGTTCCTGGAAGCCCTTCTACCTCCGGGCTACACTCCCAGACCTATTTTATATTATTTTTATTTGAAAACAGGGTCTTCTAAGACAGCATGCGCGGCTGGCTTCAAACCTGCGCGATCCTCCCCTCTCCACCTCCCAAATGCGGGGATTACAAGCGTGCACCACCACGCCCGGCTGTAACTAAAATCTTCTAAGAACTCTAGGAAATGATGTGTAACTCTTCCCAGTTGATAGAACTTGGAAACCATTAAAAACAAAGTCTTGTTCTCTAAGTTTTAAGCACCCAAGATGGACTTCAGTAGAACAAGTTAAATATAAGTGCATAGCATGTCAGGTCTGAACAAACTCTGAATGTAAGCACCTCCCAGAGTGTAGTGATAGATTCTCGTGTTTCAGGATTATTGGATCCTAAGAATGAGCATCTAAGGAGATTTGTACACTCTTACTCCCCGAAGCTTTTAGTAAATAGAATAACCTATGCTAATTGTGATTGGGAAAGGAACCCGGAAGTCCACTTCAAGACAGAATGATGGCTAAATAGGATTCTAATGCATACTGTGAGGTAGAGCACCCAGACCTCTTCAAAGACAGGGAATATAGCTCGAAAACAACAGGAATGGTTTGTTTTTCTTGTTGTAGCCATCCCTATCAGTGATTGGGAGAATGTTTTATCTTTCTTCAAAAAATTGTATCTGGAATATTGATTGCTTTACGATTAATAAAATATTAGCATCACTAGAGTTTATAAAAAAAAACCTGGGATAACAGAATTGAAATTTTGAACCCCAGATTCTAGTTCAATGACTTCCACATACTCTATGACCTTGGATTTGGTATTTTAACTTCTCTGGGTCTCAGTTCCTTTATCCATAAAAATCAATTCCTTTTTTGGACTTTACTAAATAGTATTAACCTAGGACCTGTAGTCCCTAGAAGGCTATAAATGAGATTCAAAAAATCTGTAACACTTGAAAACTTTGTGAGAAATTTTGTATGTTTGTGCATTTTCTTGGATAAGACAAAATTTCAGATTTCTGAGAGTGTTTTAACATAAAAATGCTCCTGAATTAGCTCCTGAATTAGATAGCTCCAGGTCTTTTCCAATTTATATATCTAGAATTATTTTGTACTAGTGTATTTTTAATCTTATAGCCTGGTATCTATCAACAGTCTGGTAGGTGGGATAATTAATTTGCAATAGTAATTCATAAGTTGCATTATTTTTTTTCTGGACTGGGGAGTTTAGTTGAGAGTCACATGTTCTTTGTCAAATGATATGAAAAAGAAAACATCAACTAAAGTGGAGTGGGACAATAAGGAAATGAAAGAAAATGAAGAGAAATTACATTGAATCACCTATATGCTCCACTGCTGTACTCAAATGATCTTTCTTTAGCCATTGTCTTGTTGTGAGCTGCTCAGTGTCCCCTCCCCAAATCACATCTATAATCTAGGCATCTATAAACATTTACTGAATGCCTACTGTGTATTTGTACCCTAAAGGCAGGGAGTAAAACCTAAAAACAGCAGTAGCTAGTATTCATTTTGCACAGATGTATTCTTTCACAGAACATGAATGCCACAGCAGCCTTACCAATAGGCCTGTGAAGTGGCTTTCCATGGGGAATAATCTAAAAGTCCCAGGGAGACACCTATTGGCACTTGTTTTCTGGTCTTGCCAGGTGCCTGAAATTCGTCCATTAGTCACTTATAAGGGCATAGAGAAGCTCCCTGTTATTTGCAAAGGTTACTAGGGAAGGGAAACAAATTAAATCATTAGCAGAGATGAGTTAAACACATTAACTGTTTACCCTGAAGGTATTGAACAAAGGATGTAAAGGGATTTTTTGCAGTGGAGTGGAGAAAAGCTTCAGAGATCAATGGTGTTATATATTTTTGGGAAATAAACATTTTGGTATCAAAAAATTTTGAGTCTTCAAATAATATTGACTTCTAGAACAATAATATTTATAATTTGCTATAGTATGTGTAGTGTATGTGTGTGTATGGTGTGTGTGTGTGTGTGTGTGTGTGTGTGTGTGTGTGTTATTGGAGATGGAACCCAAGGATATTCTACCTCTTAGATACACCATCTACCTCTTAGATACACCGATAATCCTTTTATTTTGAAACAGGGTCTTGCTAGTTTGCTAAGAGTCTTTGCTATATTTCAGAGCCTGTCCTTGATAATATTGGGATTAAAGGCATATGCCATCACACATAGTTTATAATTTAATATATTCTTAATCATATAATAAGCACAATACAGCCATATACCAAGCACTTTAAATACACGTTCTCCTTTAAACTTTATAAGAGCCATGGTTATGGAGATATGTTAATCTCCATTGTACAAATTAAGAAATTTAGTGTTCTAAAAATTTAAGCAACTTTCTAAACTTACACATATATAAGTATATAATAGTTCAGGATCCAACCAAATTCCAAAGATTAGGACCTATAGACAACATGTCATATGTTATATGACCTCCATTAATAATATGTATATTAATATATATAATAACATATATATATGACAAAGCATTCATTAAAGTCTTTTTAAATAGCTTTAAGCCAAATCAATGAATATATATATATATATATATATATATATATAATCTTTTTAAATTCTTTAAAAGACAGAGAGAACACTTTGGAAAGTATAATTTGAATAAGTTTTTATTTATCTATACAAATACCCTTGCTGAGCCTATGGGTTCAAGGATCTTGGTAATCTCAATGACTTAGAACAATCCAGAGCCCACAGCTCTAGATCATTAGCTAGTAGACTTCCTGACAATAATGCCATGGATACCAAGAAAGTAGGGATTGGCCTAAATCTCTCCAGTAATGAGGTAAAGGAAAGTATGGGAGATAATCTAAAAGAGGAAGTTCCAAAATTTTTTATTTTGCATATGTGGTAACAGAGATTAAACCCAGAGGTGTTCTACCTTTGAACTATATCCCCAGTTTATTTATTTTTTTAATTTTGTAATAGATCCCACTAAATTGCCCAGGCTGGCCTCAATTTGTGATACTTCTGTCTTAGCCTCCCAAGAACAAGGACTAGAAGCATGGGCCAACACACCTGCCTCCAAAGTTTCTGTTTTTGTGCACATGAAACGTTAACAGTTCTTTGAGGGAATAATGGTAGTAACGTTGAGTATACTTTGTTGGAAACTGCATCTCCTAACTGAAAATTAAGCTGCAGCCATGGAAAGAAAGTTGACTGTCTTGGATAAGAAAAAGCAGTCAAGTAAGAGTTGCGGTGAGGTTGGGTAGAATTAAGTGGGATTGAAAGACATTGACCCAGTTACAGTAGGAAACAGATGAGAGCTTTATAAGTGCATTCAAAACAAAACTGTTATTGTGAGCCCTGCAGCAAGGCTGGTTAATGTAGGTACAATAAAGCTGGTTTACTTTTGGCATAAGCTCAAGCTCTAGTGTCTCCTAGATTGTCTGTTAGCATTCTCAGTGCAGGGACCCAATAAGCTTGACAATATACAATTAGAGGAAGGAAAATTTATCTGCTCACATTTTTGTAGATTTTAGAGGCTCAGTCCATGTGAGGCCAGGTCTGTGGAGCTCAGGGCATGGCATTGGAAGAGGAGAGGAGAGCATGGACTCTGTTCTCAGATTATGGAGGCCAAAAGCAAGAGATAAAGTAGGGGAGGAGGAGTTATAATATAAGCTTGAAGGTCACACTCTTAGGGTGTCTTCCTTGGAAACCAAGCCCCATCTCCAACATGGCTGCCTGGTTCCCATGATGGCAATTTTAAGATATGTACTGCTGAGCACATTGGACGATGCCCAAAAACCAAATTATTACATATATTTTAAACAGGAAAAAAGGAAGAAGAATAAAAGAGAGTGGGGTAACAGTTGATAACACTTATTTAACACTATCTTGCCATGGCATTATTACACTGTTTTACACTATTTCTTTCTTTTCTCAAAAACCGGCTTTTGGTAATGTATTTCCTTGATTAGCAGATGCGTTTATTTATTTATTTTCATTGGCGCATTGGAGTCATACATCCTAATGAAGTAGAAGACGGCAGAGACATACATGTATCCATCACTCATTCAGCCCTTAGCCAATGCCTCACTTCCCACTCCGTTAAGAATGCTTATCTTTGTTTCCATCCATCTCCACCTCAGTTCATGCAATTATTTTTTACTACCTTCCCTTTAGCTACCTTCCCTTTAGTTCAGCCAAGGAGTGTCAAGGGTTTTCTGGTTGACAAATCCAAAGGGAACTATTAAGTTCTTGGTTTGCTTGACCAACCTCTCAGCAGCACTTGGAAACTTGGTTATGCCTCCACCCAAGTTGGTTTGCCAGCCAACTCTATGAAATCTCTCTTTAAATCTCCTTATAAGTTTTTCTCCTTATTTTTTAAAATTTTTATTGGTGCATTATATTTATACATCTTAATGGGATAAAAATCTTGTGTAGATATACATGCACTCATCACCCAGTTAGCCCCTACCCAATCCCAACCCATTCCCTCCCATCCCTCCTTCCCATGCTTGGCTTAGTGGTTGACATCGATATGTTTAAGTACATCCTGTGCTTTAGAGTTTCCTTCTTCCCCCCTTATTTGCTCCTCTTTTTATCTCCTTATTTTCATTGATGGATTTTTTTTTCATTCGTCCTTAGCCCTCTTCTCACAATAAACACTCTCCCTGAGAAGACTTACTTTCCCATTGGGTAATGGAATAATGCATTAAATAAAAATTATCAAGCTGGGTGTGGTGGTGTGTGCTTGTAATCCCAGAATTTGAGAGGCTGAGACAGCCTCAGCTACTTAGTGAGGCCCTTTGCAACTATCTGAGACTCTGTTTCAAAATAAAGAATAAAAAATAGGGCTGGGGTTGTACTTCAGAGGTTGAATGCCTCTGGGTTCCATCTCCAATATCACGAAAAAAGAAAAAAATAAGTTATTATCAGTGAAGGCCTTTGTTATGTGTCACAGATTTTTGTATCAACTGCCTTCTAAACATCTTCATATGGCCATGTATGGACATCTCACATTCAGTGCATTAGTTAATATTATATTTTTTCTGTAAATGATTGAATTTAGTACCAGAAGCTTAAGTAAGTCATGGCGGTGCTTGCCTGTAATCCTAGTACTTTGGAAGCTAAGACAGGAGGACCATAAGATGGAGGCCAGCTTCAGCAACCTAGCAAGACCCTGTTTTAAAAGTGTCAAAATAAAATAGGACTGGGGTTGTAACTCAGAGGTATAATTTCCCTGGCTTCAATCCCCAGTAGTGTGTGTGTGTGTGTGTGTGTGTGTGTGTGTGTGTGTGTTGTTGTTGTTGTTGTTGTTGAAGAGATTAATATTTGTTTTTCTTTTATGTGGGCAATCTACAGATATAGTCACTGGGGTCTCAAGACACTTTATCTCATTCAGTGCTGTACTAATCTCAATATGCATCTATCTTATGGTCTAATATAGCTATTGGAGCTTTAGCTAACACTACCATATTTCTAAATGTGAAGTACAGGAAATGATAAACAGAAAGAACACCTCTTAGAAAAGTTCTCACCATTGTGCTTACATCCCACTAGCCAGAACTCAATTATATGGTCATATCTAGATGCAAGCTAAGTTGTGGTTTTGAGAATTGAACCTAGGGGTATTCTACCTCTGACCTACACCCCCAGATATTTTTCCTATTTTTAATTTTGAAACAGGGTCTTACAAAGTTGTGGGGGCCTAAGTTTCTGAGGTTGGCATTGAACCACCTGCCATCCTCCTGTCTAAGTTTCCCAAGTACTGGATTATAAACATGCACCACCATACCTGGCTGGACATGTTCTTATTTTTTGATTATTTGTTTTTGGAGAAAAATAACTGAACATGGTGATCCATACCTGCGCTCCAGTACTTGGAAAGATGAAACAGGAAGATCAAAAGTTTGAGGCCAGCCAGGAGTGGTGGCGCACGCTTGTAATCTCCGCGCTTGGGAGGCAGAGACAGGAGGATTGCACAGGTTCGAAGGCAACTGAGCTGGCTTAAGAGAGCCTGTTTCCAAAAATAAAAAAGTATAAAAATAGGTCGGGGAGTGTAGCCCAGAGGTAGAAAGGCTTCCAGGAACCCCAGTACCACCAAAAAAAAAAAAAAAAAGTTTGAGGCCAAACTGCAACTTTTTAAGACCCTCATAAACTTAGAAAGACCCAGTTTCAAAATAAAACATATAAATAAAAATGTCCAGGATGTAACTTGGAGGTTGTCACTGAGTTCAATGTCTAGCACCAACAAAAAAGAAGGAAGAGGAGAAGAAGGAGGAGGAGGAGAAAGGAGGAAGAGGAGAATTAGGAGGAGGAAGAGAAAAGAGGAGAAGAAGGAGATATTCAGGGGCAACAGCAAGCAGTTTTGTTAACTCAGCATATTTACAAATACATTTACTGACCTCCAAACAATGAAATTTATGCTTGGTAAGTGGAACTATCATCTACTAAGTCATCCAAATCAGAAACTTCCTCCTTTGCCTCTTACATTTGATATGGCCACACATCCTTGACCCTATGTCCTCAAAACACATAAAATCTGTCTCCTCTGCTGAAGCTCAAGTGCTCCTTTCCTAGGTCCTGTAGTGAACTTGTGTTACTTTCACAATTTTATGTCTTCTCAATGGTCTCCCTGATGTCCAACCAGATCTAATTTCATCACTCTCCAACTCCAGTGGCAAAGAGAGCAAAGGTCAGATCACAGATATAACTGTTGGCCATCCTCTGATGGCTTCTCAAACCCCATCCAATGAAGCTTGCGCCCTATGCTGCAGCCTTATCACTCAATAACACTCCTCCTACATTCTCCCTCTACACTGTTGTCATTCATAAGAGCTTTCCAGTTCTTCAAACACACTAGGCACTTTACAGTCCTTTGCTCTTTTCACCTCCTCATAACTTGCAAGTCCTCTCTCAGCACCCAATACTTGTGTACTAGTTTGGTTCATTCTTTCAGGTGTCAAGTTCTCAAGAAGCCTTCTTGGAGGTGCACAGACTGTGTACTTTGTTTTCTATTATGTTTTAGGTCCATAGTATCCCCTAAAAGTTCATGTGTTGAACTTTAGTCCTCAATGCAGTCTGGATAGAAAAAAGCATGCAAAATCTGGGCAAGGAAGTGTGGTTGCTGAACAGATTATTGCTGCTAAAGATAAGTACTTTTCATACAAACAATAGAAAAGTACCTTTAGGAGGTCTCAGTAATCAGCAAGACTCTACCCATCAGCAGATTTAAGGGTCAAACAGTAGAAACCTGTGTAAAAGAGTAAGAGATCCTTTTGAGAAGGATCCTTGGGGGCCTTCTACTTGCAATGAGGATGCCTGAGGAGTTGTTTTCCCATTGTGTGTTAACCATATTAAGTCACCTAAGCACTCAGAAGTCCTTGAATCCCTGGTCCAAAGGGGCTTTACTCTTGCTCCATCTGGCATCAAAGCTTAGCTAAACTCATGTGGTGCTGATTCTGTAGAAATGTTGGATGATGGAATTAAGGGGTCATGGAAACTTCCATAGAAAGTTCAGAGAAAGTCCTTGGAGGTAATCTTTCTTGAAAGGGGTCTTAATTCTTGTAGGCAGCCCGTAAGGGGTATAATGTTCTCCCATAAGCTCATGTGTTAAAAGCTTGTTCTCTGATGTAGCAAGGTTAAAAGGTGGGGCGTGACTTGAAGGAGGTAGGTCACTAGAGCAGAATCTTGAGGCCTATATCTATCTCTGGTTTCTTTCTCTGTCTTTATCTCTGTTTTCTGGATGCCCTGAGTTAATCATCTTTCATCTGCACACATCTTGCTGCTATGATGTTTCTATCTTGGAGCTGACGGACCATGAACTGAACATCTGAAACTATAAGCCAAATAAAACTTTCACCTCTTAAGTTTCTCTTAATGGGTCTTTTGATCTTAGCAAATCAAAGTTAAGACTTTTTTTTCTATTTCTAGCATCAATTTTGCCACAATGCACTGTAATTAATTTTCCCCTGTTCTCTGTCTGGGTCCTCCTAGGATTATTTAACAAAATATCAGAGACTAGATGGCTTAAAAACCACAGAAATTTTTTTCACAATTCTGAAAACTGAGATAATGTGTTTGAGTTGTGTTGAGGGCCTGGTACCAGCTTGCAAGACTTCAGAATGCTGCTTTTGTTGTACTGGGATTGAACTCAGGAGCATTGTACCTCTGAGCTATAATATATATATATATATATATATATATATATATATATATGTATAATGTTTTTTTTTTTGAAACTGGGTCTTGCTAAATTGCTGAGGGCCTTGCTAAATTGCTGAAGTTGGCTTCAAATCTATTATCTTTCTATCTTAGCCTCTCAAGTACTGGGATTGCAGGCATACATCAACATGCCTGGCTCAGGCTTCTGCCCTCTTGTTCCACATTCCCTTGGAATAAAGAGGGCAAAGTTGTCCCTTTTATAAAGGCACTAATGCCATTCCTAAGGAATACATTCCCATGCCATGGTCACCAGCCAAAAGCCCCACCTTCTGAGATCAGCATATATAGAGTTAGAATTTCACTATATTAATTTTGAAGAGAGACAAAAACATTCAGTCCATCTTATTCATCCACACTGAGAACTCTAGCAACACGATTTATTTTCTGTATATCGCCTGTGCGTTGTATTGAACCTTAGTGCACAGTGAGGCAGGGCAGAGGATTTGGGAACAGAAGGGGTTATAAAATCCATCTGTATAAAGAACAAAAACAGAAAAGAATAATAAGACGTAAGGGTCTCAATGACTAGGTGAGGACTATGGAAATCAAAACAAAACTTCTGTGAGCTGTATTCTAAGGACAAGCTGCATAAACAAGGATGAAGAGAAATGAGCAGACAAGTGGTATGAGGAGATTAGAGCCCACCAGCACATGAGGTAACAATTTAAATTAAGGATTGACATTTGGCAATAGACATTGGTCCTCCAAGACCCAATTCTAAACAATCATAAAAAATCAGATGGGGAACCTGAACAAGGTTTAAAAGCTTACCTCTCAAGAGTGCCAATGGTTACTCTCTTTCAGGGACCCCTCCTCACCTGTGTGTAAGTAGCTAGTTTTGTTTTCTATCTTTCCTTGACACTTTCATATTTCTATAGCCTTTATTTGTTCTTAGACTTCATTCACCAAAATCCACTGGAAAAGCATCCATTAATAGGAGAAACCCTGTATCATTTCGGCACTCCAGATGGGACTACCAGGGAAGAGAACCAAGGAAGAAAGGACTTGGTTACAGTAGTGCTTCTGAATTTTGTTAAACAAGGGTCCACATCTATTTCCTACCATCTGGATTTTTCTTCTGATCAACTCCTGGATACTCCAAAATTCTATTTGTTACTCTGGTACTTGACAGCTGGTCCTAATCCTGTTATTCATGTATATACTGAATCAGGATAACCTACCAGGAAGTACCTTTGAGTCTGATTCCTATCCTTTATATCTCTATGGTATACCAGGCATGTCTATCCATTTCACCTTTTCAGTCTGGAACTCCTCATGCCCCATAATGAAACTATGCACTCAGTCCTTGATCTAGAGGACTTTATTGAGTCTAAAAATCTAATAAAAAAGAAAGCCCTTAATCACTGAAAAACTACTTGTTGAAAATTAATTAAGTTGGAAGTATTTATGGCAGCTGTCCCATATGCTAAGTTCTGCATTTGGTGTTGGAGATGCAATAGTGAGCAAAAACAGTCTCTCCTCTTATGCAGTTTCTGGCTTAGTCAGGAAAATGACACTAATAGAATAATTGCATTAATAAAAGTTTAATTGCAAACACTGAGAAATCATTGAAGGCAATTCTCTTATTAAAAGGTTACTTTAGATGGGGTGGAGGTGAGGAAGGCAGAGTGGTATGGTTGGAGAAATGAAAGTTATAAAAGGTGAATAGATAATAACTAGATGGGGGAAAGGGTGATGTAGAGAGGACCAAGGATACAGGGAGAATGTCAAAAATGAGGGAGTAGATTGTGCAAAGGCCCTATGGTAATAAGACCTCCAAGGATTTCAAGATAGTGAAAGGAGGCTCATTTAAGGAACTGGAGTATATTTGTGGCAGAACAAGAGAAAAAAGGTTATGATGGATCCAGTTCAACATTATGGGTCTTTAGAACAATTCTAAATAAGGTACTTGATGGCATGAGCGTTCAAGGGGGGAAATCATGTGCGTGTCAGGAAGAAAGGGTTTGCCAGACATAAGAGAATCTATAAGGCATGGTTTACATTATAGGTTCAGTGGGCTTAAGATTAAGAACTAGGTAATTTTAACACATGCACATATCATGTAATGGGTGAATTGTTTGTCAGTGAACAAAGAAGCCATGGAATTCAAAAGTGGGCTTACTTTTTCACTACATCTAAAGTCTGTGGCCTAGTGAACACTATGGTGGGGGAAATCTCCAAATCAGAAAATGTACTTATTTCATTGCATGTCTGTCTGCCTGTGAGATCTTTCATGAGTATATTTCTTGAGCTCATAAATAAATGAGAGTTTTAAATGGGGAGTAGGGAATTCTCAGCATGGAATTACAAACTAGAGCCTGTCCCACTCTGAAAAGCCCAAACAGAATTTCTTTTCCAGAAAGATTACATTTAATTAGCTCCCAATTTGCTTCAAGTAACAGAAGGGATTTAAGAGTTTATGGTAATAATATGCAAAAGGTTGAAATGCTCTTGAAACATATGCTAAAGTTTGCTGCTGAACAAAGTATGCGATGCTATTAGTGTTACTGATGTGCAAGGGGAGGGAGGGTGTGGGTCAGGAAGTGCTCTGCTCTCTTTAAGTACCTAGAAGGGCAGATGGCAGTGACCTCTAGGGGTCTCTACCTAGACACAAGGCTACCATGGTCTACAGTCAGGTTGTACTGTTCTTGGTGGAAATACTCCATAGCCGTGGCCAGGACACACAGGTGAGAATACTGTTCATTATTTCATAAATATTTTAATAATAATGGGTAATTCTTAATGCATGCTTATTATGCTCAGAGGTCTGCTCTACCCAGTTTATATGTACTAACACATTTAATTCTTAAGAGAACCATACAAAATAAGTATAATTAGCTTTATTTTGTAAATGAGGAACCTGAGTCACAGAGGAGTAACTTTCTCAAAGTTCATAGTTGGTAGAAGATTCAGAATAAAAACATAGACAATTGGCCTCCGATGTCTGTACTCCATAAATATGTTGCAGCAGTTATCCCTGTAGCTATTTGAAATGCTTAGTGCAAGAATCAACTGTTTATATGTATAAAGATCTTAGAACAGTTCCTGGCACATAAGTATACTCATGCTTGCTTTGCATATATTTTCTTCTATCTTACTGAGGCAGGGAAGAGGACCTAGAAACAGAAAATATTAAAGCAGCTATCTGCATCTCCACTTCTGTGAGGTTGGGGGTGGTAGCAAGAAGATGAGACATTAGTGAGCACCTGGAAATAGGGCTCTGACCAGTCTACAGAAAATCCTTTAAATTAAGGATCAAAATTATATAAAAGTCATTGGTTCTCCAAAATCCAATTCTGACCAATCATAAAAGAACAGATAGAAGCTGGGTGTGGTGGCGCATGCTTGTAATCCCCAAGCTTGGGAGGCTGAGACAGGAGGATCGCACAGGTTTGAAGCCAGCCTCAGGAATTTAATAAGGCTCCTGGTAGTTTAGCCTGGAGGTAGAAAGCCCCTGGGTTCCACGCCCAGTATCACACACACACAAAAAGGAACAGATAGAAAACCTCAGGAAGGTTTAAAAGCCCACTCCCAAGGGCTTCAAAGACACTCTATCTAGAGACCCCTTCTTTGGAGGAAAAGCCTCTCTGTCTTCTATCTTTCCCTGACTTAAAATAAACTTTTATATTTCTATACCTTTTGCTAGTCCTTGGATTTATTCATCAAAATATACTGGAAACAAACCCTACAAAGAGATGACCCATTTCATTTTTCTAGTCAATCCCATTATTCTGTCATTTTATGTTTTCCTTCTACTCTTAATCTTAAGAATTTTTTGCTCCAAGCAACCTAACAGAATCAGCTGATGTTTGTTAACTAGCTGCTTGTCTATCCAGTTCTTTTAGATGACTGTTTGGACAGAAATGAGGAAGAAAGTATTCACAAGTACATTGATTATTTAAGAATCATAGAATGCGGTGGCTCATGCCTGCAATCCTGATACTTAGGAAGCAGAGACAGAAAGATGTCAGGTTCAAGGAGAGCCTCGGCAGTGCAGTGAGACTCTCAACAACCTAAAGAGAAACTGTTTTAAAATAAAAATTAAAAGCACTAGGAGTGCAGAAATCCCCTGTGTTTAATCCAGTACAAAAAACAAATTCACAGGGTGAGCACTCTAGGAATGCTAAGTCTCCACAAACCATCTGAGCCAGGATTGTGCTCATGAACACAATCATGAACATTAAATACTCTCAAAGAGCAAGAAGCTGTAATCATGCATTTATATATTATTTCCCAAGGTTGGGAGTTGGGAAAAGAAAATGGGAAGATAGACAAAAGAAACATGAGATGTAGACTTAATGGAAAGGAAGTACCGACGTGGGAATAGAAACCAGAAGCAAGTATGAGGTAGTTCCATATTTCAACATTATATATATATATATATTATATATTATATATACATATATATATATATATATGTGTGTGTATGATGTATATGTATATATATATATACATATATATATATATACATATACATACATATATATATATATATATATATATATATTTCATAGTTCATGAAAAGGTTGTGGCATAAGTCGCAGGTAAAGTAATGACATTTTTGTTTGTGTGGGTCTGGGGATGAAACCCAGGAGCATTCGACCTCTGAGATATACCCCCTACCCTATTTTTTTTATTCTTTATTTTGAAACAGGGTCTCACTAAGTTGCAGAGGGCCTCACTAAGTAGCTGAGGCTGTCCACAAACTGTGATCCTCCAGTCTCAACCTCCTGAATGCTGGGATTACAAACATGCACCACCACAGCCACCTGGAAATGACATTTTAACTTAAAAACTATGTCTTAAAGACAGAAAATAAAAGATGGCCTATACATACATTTCCAGGATAAATGAAACCCTAATCTCTCAAAATCACAGATACCTGGCTTTGACATCTCTATTGAGGAAACAGATAATACCATCAAAAGCCGGGGTGTATTGTCAAAGATTTGGCCATGGGGTAGTTAGTTCAGAGGGACAAACTGCAAGTACAACTGATAAGAGGAGGATAACAAAGGAGACCTTGAAAACTTCCAGAATAATATCTTTCAAGCAGGGGTGGCTGTGGGTCCAGACTATTGGTTACCTCAGGTTACAGGAATAATGTTTAATTGACTGCTGTGCTGCTTTTGTGCCCTGTGAGGACAGATTGGTATTCTGCAGTGGACCCTGATGGACACACAGCTGGAGGAGGAACAGCAGTGGATACTAATAATAGAGCAGCCTGGCATAGACACAATGGCTGTGGAAGTCATGTTGGGCATCACAAACCTACAGGAGGGCACGTGACCCTCACTCCAGCCCCCTCCCTCACCCTGGTGAGTTGAAATGGCCATGATCAGCATAGAAGAGAGTCCAGAAGATCTTGTCCTGCATGGAAATCGGTTCCCAGCCCAGGTGCAGAGCCTGGTGTCAGGGCCTATAGGAGCATTCTCACTTTATCTTCAATTACCATTTTCTAAAAATGAGAAGTATGCTAAATGAAGGTTTATCAAGGTCTAAAAGTACAGTAGGTTCTTTATATCCTGTATCTCCTTTAATCTTCACCACAAACCCAAGGCAGCAGTAAATCATTCTGGAACTATTTTTATTTTTGTACATTAAAATATGAAGGTTTTAATATAAAAGTGGCATGACCATATCATGCAGAATGATGATTCAAATTCAGTTTGGTTTTATTCTAAAATGGGTGTTCATGCTGGATGTGGTGGTGTGTACCTGTAATCCAAGTACTTAGGAGGCAGGTTCCGGGAAAACTTGAGTAACAGAGCAAAACTCTCAGAAACCTAGTGAGACCCTGTTTTAAACAAAACAAATTGAAAGTTTAAAAAGGTCTGGGGGGCATAGCTTGGAGGTAGAATGCCCCTAGGTTCAATATCCAGAACTACACACAAAAAAAATCAATTAATCAATTAAATTAAATTAATTAAATAGTCTTAGTTCCTCTGTTCTATTACTTTTGGGTGGCTGTTTTGCATCAATATTGTGGAGTAACAGAAAAATATGTACTCTCTATTTTTATTTCTACTTGAAGTCCTAGGAAAAAAAGTGACCAGAAATATTTAGTTAGAAAACTTTAGTGAAAGCAGTGCTAACACTTCAATCATCAGAAAATATGAAGTTGGGACCCATATAATGGAACACAAGCCTTTTTCTTTTTCTTTTTAGTCTGTCACCATGAATATCTGCCCAGAATTTTGTTCCATCTATAGTTTTTACCCCTTGTATTTGCACATCAGGGTACGTATAGACTTGTAAATGTTTGCAAGTGCATAACCTCCAGAAAGTGAAATATAAATTAGAGCAGGATTATTCTAGTTTGATTCAGTCCTAAGTGATTTTATTTTTTATATTACCAAGGGTCATCTTTCAAGAGAACTCAATATTTATTTTAAGCCTATACTTTTCTTGGCGCTGTGTTAGGGACTAAGAATGAGACAAAGAAGAAGACATATAACCTGGATGTCATTAGAGGACTCATGATGCTCCATTAACAATTCTCCCCATCACACAAATGTCTTCCTGTGGCCTTACCTCAACAGAGACATTGCTGCGGTTTTATTTACCTTTCCTATTCTCCAAGTGGATGCTCAGAACCATGCTTCCTTTGCACATGGATAAAGACGATGTCTAAGGCATGGGACTGAGCCCTCCCAACTAAACAGTGGTCACCGTGAACACTGTCTTTCCTCCTCCCTCCACTACCATCACAGATACCGTAGGGACCTCAGCTGCCCCTGCCACCCACAACAGGATGACCTGGAATAAGGGAGAGGGTTTTTCTGGCTATAAAGTGGGCACCTAGTATGTCACGATAGAAAATTCAAATTGATAATGTAGAGAAATAACATTACAAATGGGAATGCAGGGTTTTCAATAGATTTTAATACTCATCTATATCCTCCAGAGAAATAAAATGGGTGATCTAAATTAATAACATATACATGCTTTATAATTGAACTGAGAATTGAACCTCAGATTATTCTACCTATTAGCCTCATTGCCAGCCCTATTTATTTTTTATTTTGAAACAGGGTCTCACTAAATTGCAGAGGGCCTCGCTAAATTCCTGAGACTAGCCTCAAACCTGTGGTCCTCCTGTCTTCTTCTTGCAAGTACTGAGACTACAAGCATACACCACTATGCCCAACTAATATTTTTATGGGGACATAAATTTTGAATTTTTAATGGTCAAAAAAAAAACAAATATAACTTTAAGACAAAATAAATAAGACCCAATGATTACTAGTCCAGTGGCTACATATGTCTTCTTTTTAAAAAATGTTTATCTTGCCGGGCGTGGTGGCGCACGCTTGTAATCCCCGCGCTTGGGAGGCAGAGACAGGAGGATCGCGCAGGTTCGAAGCCAGCCGCGTGCGCTGGTTTAGGAGACCCTGTTTCCAAATAAAAATGTAAAAATAGGTCGGGGAGTGTAGCCCGGAGGTAGAAGGGCAAGGAACCCCAGTACCACCAAAAAAAAAAAAAAATGTTTATCTTAGGCCAATCCACAAATATTTGGAAATGGAGTAAATAGCTACTAAGATAATTCTTTGGAAAATGGAGGAGGAAGCTGAGGGAGAATAAGAGCCTTGTCTCAAGTCACATAGGGAGTGGGGATTGTGCATAGCAGGAGGTTAGCTCTGCCAGTGGGTCAGCTGGGCATGATCAGCAGAAAATATGAAGTTGGGAACCCATATAATGGAACACAAGTCTTTTTATTTTTCTTTTTAGTCTGTCACCATGAATTTCTGCCCAGAATTTTGTTCCATCTATAGTTTTTACCCCTTGTCTTTGCACACCAGGGTACGTATAGACTTGTAAATGTTTGCAAGTGCATAACCTCCAGAAAGTGAAATATAAATTAGAGCAGGATTATTCTAGTTTGACTCAGTCCTAAGTGATTTTAAAAAAGAAAAAACCTGAAGTCTTCACAGCACATGTCGAAAGTCCATAATAAAGAATAAAAGGAACAAAGTTTTGTGCTATGTCTAGAAGGCCCTGGATAATTCACAAAAAAGAAAATTGCTGAGAGAAGTGCTTAAGAGGGAGGTCACTATGCAGATATTTAAGAAAAGTATTTGTTCTCCAATTGGCTTTCTACTTTATCGACTGTATTAAATAAAATAAGGTAACCAGGTTATTCGATTAGAAGACTTTTGTCAAACTAGTACAGATACTTTTTTTTTATCAGTCAGCAAAAAGCTGTTCTGGGAACCTTTTTCATTAGAACATAAATTTGTTTTCTTTTTTTTTTTTTCTATTTAGTGAGAATACAGAAGCCTCAAACCGGGTGCGGCAGGGAGAAGGTTGTGACAGGATAAGAACGATGGCAAGGGAGGGAACAATAACGCTTGCTCAGTGCGCAGAATTTAGTCCTCCTAAAATCCCCACAAAACAAGCATTCTGAAACCTCTTTTACAAAAGGAGTTGAGAGAAGTTCTGAAACTTGTCACAATGACAAAAAATAATAAGGGATGGAGCTGAGATTTGAACTTAGGTCTTCTGATCCCCAAACCCTAAGCTTTCTAATAAGTCATAGGGAAAATTTCAATGATGGCTAAAGATCCTTGATTTCCCTCCTGAGATGTAAGGAGAAAATTCACCAGTTCTCTAATGACATAAACTGGAGATGTTTTTATGATGTATGCAAACTTTTTTCCAAAAAGGGACAAAAAGCATACTTTTGCCTGTGTAGAAGATAAGGTTTCTATGTCAACCGCTCAGAGCTGTCACTGTAGTATGAAGGCATCCATAGACAAATAGCAAGAAAAACAATGACTATGAAAATAAGGTGTACTAATAAAACTTTGTTTACAAACTCAGGAAGTCAACAATTTGGTCAGTGGACTATGGTCAGCCAAATCATGCTAGCTTGTTGATTGATTGATTGATTGATTGATTGATTAATTGATACTGGGGATTGAACCCAGGGGCACTCTACCGCTGAGATATATCACCAGCCCTGTTTTATTGGTCTTGGACCTGCAATCCTTATCCTCCTGTCTCAGCCTTCCAAGTGCTGGGATTACAAAAGTGTACCACCTGGCTTCATGCTCTAATTTATATGAAAGAAATCAGCAGTGTTTCCTCTAAATCAAGGCTTCCAAATCAAGACAGAAAAATTGCTGAGTAAAATTCCATTGTGTACAAATTCCATAGTTTTGTAATCCATTCATCTGTTAGTGGACATCTTGGCTGATTCCATAGTTTGGCTATGGTGAATTGTGCAGCTATGAACACAGATACACATGCATTAGTTTGGTAGTTTGGTTTTACTCAGCCATTAAAAAAAAAAAACTCAATTACATCATTTTCAGAGAAATGGATGGAACTGGAGGACATAATGCTAAGCAAGATTAGTCAGTCACAAAAAATAAGAAATCGTATGCTTTTCCTAATATGTAAAAAGCTAAGGAGAAATGGGTCATAGGAGGAACTCTAGATTAAAAAGTAAACCCTATAGAGGAGCAAACAAGACAACCTAAATGAGGGGATGGGAGGGAGGAAGAAGGAAATTCTCTAAAACACACAATGTGCTTAAACATATTGAAGTTAATTACTAAGCCAAGCATGGGAAGGAGGGATAGGGAGGGAATGGGATGGGAATTGGGTAGGTACTAAATGGGTGATGTGTACATGTATGTCCACACAAGTTTTTTTTTTACCCCAATATAATGTATGAATATAATGCACCAATAAAAAATTTTTAAAAACACAGAAAAACCAATGCACTGATTTTCTGAGAAGCACTCTTGGCAAATGTAAATCTCAGGCCAGTCTAAGGTCAACCAGATTAGCCTTCTCTTTCTGACACTCAGCCTGAAATTTAAACTATTCTAAAATTTTGGAGGGCACATAAGAGCAAAAGATCACATTAAAACCATAAACAGGGATAAACCCACTGGCAAGAAAATTTAGTACTTCTAAGATCAGCAATAAATATGAATCTCATGTGTGCATTTGTCTGTTTACTTGGACTTTATAAAATTGTTAACCTTCTGGCTTGTTTTCATTTTTAACAAAAAACACTTGTATATTGAAATCAGCCAGCTTATCTTGATTTCACATTCTATCTTCTTTCTATTTGGTGTAGATATGATCCTGGGCCACATACTTAGGATTTTAATAGTTATCCATCAGCTAAGACTTGACTTTAGACACCATGAAAAAGATGCTCTCTCATCTGTTTCTCAAGGATGCTCTTTACCCTGTCCCTCCATGTTCCTTTCCAGCATTTATTATTGTCTGTCTGGATTTTTATCTGATCAATATCCACATTATTTTTGGGCTGGTCTTGGTAGGATAACTCTGAGAACAATAGGTACTACCCAGTAAATGTAATTTTTATAACAAAAACTATGTATCTTTGGTTATGAGATTAACCAAATTAGTAACTGAACCAGTAGTCCCTAAATATTAAGCAGTTCAGTATAACATGATAATATTGCAAACAATTGGAATTTAGATACCAATACTATATTTGAAATGGGAGCATATGCCTATTTTTATACATAATGCCCAAGAGGATACAAGGAAGCCCTAACCTGACTATTTCCTCATTATAAAATAGGAAAACTTGCCCTGACCTTGAACATCCTTTTTCTTTCTTTTCCTTTGGTACTGGGGATTGAAGGAAGAGACATCCTACTTCCAAGCTACACTTCCAGCCTTTTTATTTTTATTTTGAACCAGGGTCTGGCTTAATTGCTGGGGCTGGCGTTATACCTGTGATCTTTCTGTTTGAGCCTCCTAAGTACTGGAATTATAGGCTTGTGCTAGCACATCCATCCTTGAGGATCCATAAGGATCCTTAATAGGACATAGATCTATGTTAAGCCGATTACACCAAAAGGAGGACCTGTGGTCCATTTTGGGGGAAGGGTTAAAGGCTGCAGTCGCTGCTTTGACTAGTAATAATTTACTTTTATTCTTGTTGAGATCCATTGTCTTATTGGCTACTCCAACTGTGATAATATAAAAAAAAACAGCTTCTTGTGGACCTGAATGTTATTTGAATATATTTGCTTATCGATCTGTGTTATGAGAGTAAGTAGCAGAGCCTGTTTAGGTAGGTAAAAGATAACTCTTCTTTGACAAAGGATCCTCATTTTTCCATTTGCTGGAGGGCAGGAGGTAGCAACAGTGTTTGAATACTACCTATTTTTGTGAGGCTAAATATCTATGACAAGGTCTTACTCATCTAGTGATAAAGATCCTTCTTAATTTCACCCTTGGAAATGGAGATAAGATCCCTCATCAAACTAAAGCAAGGCCACTTCCATTAATTGGATGCTCTGTGTTGGTCTTCTTGGCTTGGACTGACCTGCTCTGCCAAGTATGGTTAATGAACTGATACAGTCAATGAAGCAAACAGAATATCTTGATGGGGAAACTGAAAAAATGTAGAGGAAAAAAATTCAACAAGGGATTGGCTATTTATCTGTTTAAAGATTAGTTTAGCATCCTTAATCTCCCTCCTGTGTTGGTTCTGATCTTATATCTAATCATAAACCCATTTTACGTTTCTGTATTTTTTATTTTTATTTTATTTTTGTGGTACTAGGGATGGAACCCAGGGGCTACACTCTCAGACCTATTTTATGTTTTATTCAGAAACAGGGTCTCACTAAGTCGCTGAGAGCCTCACCAAGTAGCTGAAGCTGGCTTCAAACCTGCATGATCCTCCAGTCTCAGCTTCCTAATTACTAGGATTACAAGCGTGCACCACCATGCCCAGATACTTTTCTGTATTTTTTAGATTTGCTTTTCATCATTGATGAAGATCTGGGTAGATTCTTAGCACACATGTTTTGTTCATTATTTGAATGTTGCTGGCCATTTCCTTGAAAGGTGATTGCCTGAGATTCAACATCACATACACCCACTAGAGGAGGAGGAGAGCTTTCCCACTAGACTTTTGAAACAATAATCTTCTGACTTATGAAATGATAATAGGGATGAATCTGGAAGAATTCCAAGTGTGTTTACAATGTGGAGAAAAATGGGACTATATGGATTTTGTGACAGCTTCCTCCTATGAATGGTATTTGACATGTTGCACTAGCTACTCCTGGGATGCTGATGTGGTGGGATCTATAGAGTCCTCTGTTGATAAAGGAATCAAGTGGTTGTCTACTCCATTATCTGATCCCTGAGCAAAACCAGGCTTACTTAAAGTGTGATTCAAATAACTATGGATATCCTATAACCGTACTACTGGCACTGTATGATAAGTTAGAAAAGGAAAACTATAAAAAAGGAGCAGTGTAGTAAGAAATTATTCCCCTTGCTCTGTTTTCAACATTTTCTCTTACTCTTAGTGTTATGCAGTGAATATTTGCAAAACAGAATCTTTGCTCAGGCGATGTCCATCTGCTTCAGCACCTTATTTCCCACCTGAAGCCCTAATCTCCTGACAATGACGTCACAGGCATTTCTGTCTGGAGTCAGTTATAATTAGGGCTTCAGGTGAAAAATCAACAGCAGGAACAGATGGGCCCATAAGAGGCAAATAGACTGTTCATATGCAAATTTCTTCAGTACTAGAAGATTGAAAAACTGGAGAAAATAGGAGTCTCAGACCCCAAATGAGACTTCTGTATGATGTGGAGAGTTTTCTGGAGTCAGATGCCCTCTGTGCAGACCATAAGGGAATACTTCCTTTCTGTTCATAAAGGAGGGAAAGCTGGGGAAAAGCACAGCAACGAGGCCATTACAATTTACAGCTTTTGGCTCTCAGCACAGGGATGTGGGTGGGTGCAGCTCTGCCTAGGCATAAAGAAGTGGGTGTGTGCTTGTTTGCCTCAGAGGGAAGAGCTGCAGCCCAGGTGCTGTCAATCTCGATTAGATCCTTTAAAGAACTTTTGTGTGCGACATAAAATAAAAATGATATAGTAGTGTGAAGTGGGAGGTGGTAATTGTAGATTCTCCTCAATGGGTGCTTTATATTATTGTGACCCTGTATTACTGAAATCATTACATTATGAGTTAAGTAAGTATATACATATGTATGTATGTATGTACGTACGCATGCATGTATATACGTATGGTCCTTTATTTGTCCGTTTGTATGGTTCCAGGAAGCTGGTGGGATAGGTTCAGAATTTGCAGGAATGGGAGATAAGGGAGAGGGATAGAACTTCCCTGAGGCATTTCTGCTCTGTCAGAGCCTACTTGAACTCACCATACACTTATTCAAACATCAACACAAACTGTCATTCCGTTTTTTCTGTAGGTTTAGCAGATTCGATCAGCACACAATGACTCATATTCATCCCTTTCCCTTGATTCCATTTAACATATTGCAATTTCTTCTCCTATAATAGTGAAACTAGTCTTTATCCCCGTTGTTTTCCTCTTTCAATCTACTGTTACAGAGAATTCCCAGAACAATTTTCCTAAAAGGCAGTTTTGGTTATCGCTTTTCTTCCTCAGATTAGATATATTGCTTCCCATAGCACTGAATGAAAATGCAAATGGCAGTATAATCTCTTTGAAAAAGGGTTGAAGGTATCTTTTGAGTCTGAAATAATGCACAGTCTTGGACTCAGCAAATTTGGCCCTAGTTGTCCACAAAGATGTTTGTGACAGTGGTTCAGAAGATACACAGTAGATTGTTCATAGCGGTATTATTCATAATAGCACCAACCTTGGACATACAAATGCTTACAATTAATTGAATGGTTAAAAAAATCTGTGGTATATTTACACAGGGAACTATAGATAAACATGAGAATTTACAATCTATAACTATGCACAGCAATAATAATGTGATAACAAATATTATGTTGGGCAAAACAAATACATTCATACACACACACACACACACACACACACACACACACACACACACACACGGCATTGTGAAGCATTTCTATAATCCTAATACTTGAGAAGCTGAGACAGGAAGATTTTAAGGTTGAGGCAAGCCAGGGCAACTTAGTAAGGTCCTGTTTCTAAACAAAAGGGCTGAGTCTGTAGCTAAGAGGTAGAGTGTGCTTTTGGGTTCAATCTCAAATACTGCATAAATAAATAAATAAATATTAAAAAGAAAGCTAATTTCTGCCTGCTTGGCTACTCATATTGGGAATAAGGTAAGGAATAAGGCAAAAGGAAATCTGAAGGGGTACTGGCACTATTCTGTTCTTTACTGTGGATATTGGTTACATGGGTTAGTTACTTGAGAGCAGAAATCAATGAGGTAAAGAAAAACAACAACAACAAAACACAAAATATCAGCAAAATCTAAAGCTGATTCTCAAAAAATTAAACAAGATAAATAAACCATTAGCCAACCTAACCAAAAGAAAGAGAGAATCAACTTAATTTACTAAGAGACAAAAAAGGTAGTATCACTGTAGACAGCACAGAAATCAAGAGGATCATGATCATACCGGACTACTTTGAAAAACTCTACCCCAATAAAGTAGAAAACCAAGAATAAACTGACAAGTTTATAGACATATATAACCTTCCTTAATTAAATCAAGAGGATATAAAAAATTTAAACTGACCAATAGAAAGCAAAGAGATTGAAACAGCAATTAAAGAGGGTGGAGACTGGGTAAGGGCTAATTGGGTGATGTGTGCACTTATGTCTACACAAGTCTTTTATCCCATTAAGATGTATGACTACAATGCACCAATAAAAATTTTTAAAAAAAGAATATCTAAAAAAAGAGAGACTACCATCAATAAAATTCCAGGCCAGATGGATTCCCAGCCAAATTTTAATACCTTTATAGAAGATCTATTACCAATACATCTCAAAGTATTCTATGAAATAGAAAGAGATGGGATTCTCCCAAACACATTCTATGAAGCCATTATCACAATTAATACAAAAAACAGAACAAAGAAAACGCAAGTAAAAAATTACAGACCGATATTTTTAATGAATTTAAACATGAAACTTCTTAACAAAACACTAGCAATGTGCATTCAAAACCACATCAAGGCCGGGTATGGTGGCACATCCTTGTAATCCACACACTTGGGAGGCGGAGACAGGAGGATCGCACTGGTTCGGAGCCAGCCTCCATGGCTTAAGAGACCCTGTTTCCAAATAAGAAAATATAAAATAGGTCTGGAAGTGTAGCCCGGAGGTAGAAGGGCTTCCAGGAACTCGAGTACCACAAAAAAAAAAAAAAAAAAATCAAGGAAATTATACACCATGACCAAGTCAGGTTCATTCCAGGGATACAAGGCTGCTTGAAAATATTATGTAATTCACCACATAAACAGAACTAAGGACATACATGACATGATCATTTCAATAGATACACAAAGGCATTCAAGAAAATACAACACCCATTCATATTAAAAACAATGCATAAAACCAGAATAAAAGGAACTATGTCAACATCATAAAGGCAATATACAATAATCCCACAGCCAACATCATATTAAACTCTGAAAGTTTCCTTTAAAATGAGGAGGAAGACAAGGATGACCACTATCACCACTTTTTTTCAATATAGTATTTGAGACTATAACCAGAGCAATTAGCCACAAAAGGAAACCAAAAGAGTACACATAGAAAACAAAGAACTGAAATTATGCCTATTTGCAGAAGACATGATCCTATACTTAGAAGGCCCAATAAAATCAACCAAAAGGTTTTTATAATTGATTAACAAGTTCAGCAAAGTGTGTTGATACAAAAATCAGTGTAAAATATCAGACATGTTTCTAAAGGCCAACTATAAATTCACTGGAAAAGAAATATAAAATATTATTCTAAATGGAATATTTAAATTCAATAACCTCAAAATCAATAAAGTACTTAGGAATAAATCTAACCAAGGAAGTAAAAAACCTCTACAATGAAAATTATAAAATACTAAAGAAAGAAATTGAAGCCGGGCATGGTGGCACACACTTGTAATCCCTGCACTTGGGAGGCTGAGACAGGAGGATTGCACAGGTTTGAAGCCCGCTTCAACTACTTAGTGAGGTTCTCAGCAATTTAGTGAGACCCTGCTTCCAAATAAAGTATAAAATAGGTCTGGAAGTATAGCCTGGAAGTAGAAAGGCACCGGGGTTCCACCCTCAGTACCACACACACACACAAAAAAAAAAAAAAAAAAAAAAAGAAAGAAAGAAAAAAAAAAGAAAGAAAAGAAATTGAAGACTTTAGAAGCTCCCATACTCTTGGAGAGGCAAAAAAAATAAGTATAATCAAAACAAAAGTTGTCTACATATTCGATGCAAACCCTATTAAAATTGCATGCCCATTTTTCACAGATATAGAAAAACAGTCTTTAAATTCTTACAGAACAACAGAAGACCCTAAAATACCCAAAATAGTTTCTAGAAATAAGAACTATACAGAGGTCACTATAATACCTGACTTCTAACTATCCTACAGAGTCACAGGAATAAAAAATAGCATGGTATTAGCACAAAATCAGACACATAGACCAATGGAGCAAAGTAGAAGATTCAGAAACAAATCTATACACATACAGCCAATTAATTTTGACAAAGGGTCCAAAACATACACTGAAAAAAAAGATAGGTTCTTCAATAAATGGTGTAGCAAAACTGCTTATCCATGTGTAGAAATATATAAATAAATCCCCCTTTCTCACCCTGCTTAAGAATCAACTCAAGCTGGGCGCAGTGGTGCACGCTTGTAATCCCTGCACTTGGGAGGCAGAGACAGGAGGATCACTCAGGTTCGAAGCCAGCCGCGCACGCGCTGGCTTAGGAGACCCTGTTTCCAAATAAAAATGTAAAAATAGGTCTGGGAGTGTAGCCCAGAGGTAGAAGGGCTTCCAGGAACCCCAGTACCACCAAAAAAAAAAAAAAAAGAATCAACTCAAGATGGATCCAAGACCTGGATCCAAGACCTGGTAATTAGACCAAAGACTTCAAAGTTCCTTGAAGAGGGGATAGGACCAATGCTCCAACATATAGGCATGGTTAAAACCTTCCTCAATAAAAGCCTCAAAGGCATAATAAATTAAAACAAAGATTAATACATGATATTGAATTAAGCTGAAGAGATCCACAAAGTAAAGAAAACTATCAAGAACCTCAAGAGAGAGCATATATAGTGGGAGATCTTTATCAGTTACTCTTCTGACAGAGGACTAATTTCTAAAATATACAGAGAATTCAAGAAACTCACTGCTTTTTTCAGTGTTTTGAAATCGAAGAAGATCTTAGAAGATGGAAAGATCTTCCATGTTCATGGATTGGCAGAATAAATATCATTAAAATGGCCATCCTCCCAAAAGTGATCTACAGATTTAATGCAATGCCCATTAAACTACCAAGATCATTCCTCACAGACATAGAAAAATCAGTCCTTAAATTTATCTGGAATAACAAAAAGGCCAGATTAGCCAAGGTAGTTCTCAGTAACAAAAACCACACATGAGGAATCATAATACCTGACTTTAAACTATACTACAAAGCCATTGTAATAAAAACAGCATGGTACTGGCAAAAGAACAGATATATAGACCAATGGAGCAGAATAGAAGACCCAGAAACAAGCCCACACACTTTCAGCCAATTGATTTTTGACAAAGGGGCCAAAAACATACACTGGAAAAAAGATAGCCTCTTCAACAAATGGTGTTGGCAAAACTGGTTAACCATATGCAGAAAATTGGATGTTAATCCCACTTTTCCACCCTGTACAAAAGTCAACTCACGATGGATCAAAGACTTGGAAATTAAACCAGAGACTTTGAAGCTCCTTGAAGAGGGCATAGGTTCAACACTACAACACATAGGAACAGACAAACATTTCCTCAATAAGACCCCAAAGGCACAACAAATTAAAAGGAGAATCAATACATGGGATTGCATGAAACTGAAGAGCTTCTGTTCAGCAAAGGAAACTATCAAGAACCACAATCGAGAGCCAACAGAATGGGAGAAGATTTTTGCCACCTACCCCTCCGATAGAGGACTAATATCTAGAATATATAGAGAACTCAAGAAACTCAACACTAAGAAAACAAAGCATTCAATAACAAAATGGGCAAATGAACTAAATAGACACTTCACAAAAGAAGAAATTCAAATGGCCAATAAATGCATGAAAAAATGCTCAACATCACTGGCAATCAGAGAGATGCAAATCAAAACTACCCTGAGATTTCACCTAACTCCAACTAGAATGGCAATCATTCAAAACACAAACAACAACAGATGCTGGCGAGGATGTGGAGAAGTGGGAACTCTAAGACATTGTTGGTGGGATTGCAAATTAGTGCAACCACTTTGGAAAACAGTATGGAGAATCCTCAGAAGAATGGGAACACACCTACCATTTGATCCAGCAATACCACTGTTGGGTATCTACCCAAAAGAAAAGAAACCAAACTACCAAACTAATGCATGTGTATCTATGTTCATAGCTGCACAATTCACCATAGCCAAACTATGGAACCAGCCAAGATGTCCATCAACAGATGAATGGATTACAAAACTGTGGGATATGTACACAATGGAATTTTACTCAGCCATAAAAAAAACCTCAATTACATCATTTTCAGGGAAATGGATGGAACTGGAGGACATTATGCTAAGTGAGATTAGTCAGGCACAAAAAATAAGAAATCAGATGCTTTCCCTAATATGTGAGAGTTAGGGAGAAAAGAGGAGCAAACAAGATAACCTAAAGGAAGAGAAAGGAGGGGGGAAGAGGAAAATCTCTAAAACACACAATGTACTTAAACATATCGAAGTCAATCACTAAGCCAAGCAAGGAAGGGAGGGACGGGAAGGGAATGGGGTGGTATTTGGGTAGGGGTTAAATCAGCGATGAGTACATGTTTATACACACAAGTTTTTTACCCCAATAAGTTGTATGAATATAATGCACCAATAAAAAATAAATAAAAAAAAGAAAAAAAAAGAAACTCACTGCTAAGAAAACAAATAATCCAATTAAAATGGGCAAGTAAATTATACACTTTACAAAAGAAATACAAATGGACAATAAATATATGAAAAAATGGCCAATATCATTAGCAATCAGAGAGATACAAATCAAAACTATCCTGAGATTATACTAAACCCAATTAGAATGGCAATATTTAAAAACACAAACAATAATAAATTCTAGTCAGGATATAGAGAAATAGGAAGTCTGAAACATTGTTGGTGGAAATGCAAATTCCTATGGCTTTGTGAAACAGTATGGAGAGTCCTCAGAAGAATGGGAATGAACCTATCATATGACTCAGCTATGACACGTCTGGGTACCTACCCAGAGGAACTAAAACCAGACTACCATAGAAATGAAATGCATATTTATGTTTATAGCAGCAACATTAATAATTGCTAAACTATGGAACGAGCCAAGATGTACACCAATAGATGAAGGTATTATAAAATTAGGGGGTATTCACACGACAGAATTCTACTCAGCCATAAAGAAGAATGAAATTATTTCATTTTCAGGACAAAGGGTGGAACTGGGAAATATTATGCCAAGTCCATTAAGTCAGTCACAAAAAGGAAATGTCAGATGTTTTCCCTCATTTGTGAAAGCTAGAGAGAAATTGGGACACAGGAGGGACTCCAGACAAAGGTGAGAAAACTTTAGTGAAGTTAGAGAGGGGACTTAACTGAGGAAGATGGAAGTGGGAAAGAGGACAAAAAATTCAAAGCCTTAAAGGTAAAAAGTGCAGAAGAAATTTTGCCTCAAGATTGCACCATCAACTTCTGCCTGAGTTCCAAGGCTGCTGCTGAAGTCCCTATGGATTTTAGACTTGCCAGGTCCCATAGTCACCTGAGTCAATTCTTTCAAAGAAATTTCTTCATATATATTGCACTGCTTTGAACAGATATCATGTCCTTTGACCTGGGCAGAGATGTTTGCTTTATACTGGACAAAAACAAACCTACCTTTGTTCCAAAGAAAGATATCATCTTTCTTTGCTTCATTGATAGTCTAGAACAGAGGTAATTACCACCTGTACTTTCAATATTTTCAAAAATATGGGAGATCCACTGAGAATTATTTCCCAGTAGTAACATAGAAGTTAAGTAAAAATATTATAGTAGTAAATTTGAACTGGAACTATTAGTAGAAACTTACAAATGTATTATATATAAATATTTTTCCTGGATTTATTCATTAAAATTTCAGAGAAATGTGACTAAACTAGTATGAATAGCAAGTACAGACTCTGATCTTAAAATCCATTTTCCAATAAAATAATAGGATTTGGGATGAAATGGTGATTCCTGCTTTGAGCCTGAAATATCTTTACATCAGACAATATAGAACATGACAAAGTCCAGTAGGTCAAAGCCAAAGTGTGTGGGAGCCAATATGAACAAACTTCTCTATGCTTTAACAAGGGTAAGAATTTCAAGGGACTCATAGTCTAGATAATTGGTCTGCTTCATAAGATGATAGGAACCCAATTAGTTACCTTGAAAACTGGGTAAATAAAATGATGACATGCTGTTATCCTGCCTTTCTTATTTGAACCCATGGGATCATTACATAGTCAAATAATTGGACACAAGTTACATAACTGATCATAAGCAGAAGCAAGGCTAAATTTTGTTCCTTTCTATTAAGTAAATTTTTATTGGGTTCATTCTTTCTTTTAGGCCTAAGATAAAAGGTCTTCAAAGAAGGCTTTATCATTCTTAATAAACTAATTTCTGTTATGAGAACAAATATCTCTAAAACCTAAATGACTAATAACAAAGATACAGATCTCACTATTAAGAATCAGAATCTCCCCAGCACTTCTGCTTTTTGTCATTATGTGTGATCACAAAATAATGAAGCAGTGACCACCTTAAACATTGTTAGTTGCTTGCGTCAGTAGAAAAGAAAGGTATAGAAACTGTCATTTATACAATACACAATTGAATGCTTTAGGTTGGACTAATACTCCTCATGTCAGCTAATAATTCAGTTAAATGAGCAAACTACTGACACTGTCCCAACCAGCCAAGAAATGGAAAATGAGTATGTGCTTAAATGAGAGGAAAGCTATGACAAATGACTCTAATGTTTTCTGAAATATTTAACTTACCATTTCTACACGTTTCATAATTCTATGTTCACAAAGAGAAAATGCAAATTGTCCATGTACAGTATATCAAGTAGGGAAAACCACAATGGTTTGTGAGCATAGCCATACATTAAAAACTGAGGTTCCCAACCCTTAAAAGAGCCCAAAACGTGCAAGATTTCAAACTATATCAAACAGATGAAAACTGAGAATATCTGGGTACTTTATCATTGACACTGATTCTACAACTCTATATGGTATTTCTCTGAAGAAATTGTACGTGTATGTTCTCTGTCTGGTCCCATGGGCCTTTGAAAGTATAATCATTGTATTGGAGGATACATTGCTTATTGGAAATATCTTTACCCTTTTGGTATTCTAAAAAATAAACTATTTTTAAAAAGGCTGGGCATGGTGGTGCATACTTGCAATGTCAGTACTTGGGAGACTGAGAGAAGATGATTATAGGTTCACAGCCAGCTTCAGAAATGTAGCAAGACTCTCAGAACCCTAGAAAGACTCTGTTTCAAAACAAAATAAGTATATAAAAAAGAACTGGGGTTTGGGGTATTTATATGGAGTTAGAATGCCTCTGGGCTCCATTACCAGTATATTAAAAACAAACAAACAAAACAGCATGCTCTTTTAAAGAAATACTATGAAGTAGATTTTTTTTTGTGAAAGTAGTAATTGACTTTAGAAAAAAAAAAGAAGAAAATTCAGTTGTTAAAATTATTTCTGTTAACAAGTGCTTAAGAAGATGAAAAAGGCAGTTGGACCTCAAGCACCTAAGACTGATTCCTGAAGAAAATTCAACTTGTCCAAGTAATCATAACCCACCTGGATTTATTATGTTTCTCTGTAATCATACAAGCGAGTCACATTGAGAAGGGGCATCACCTGTTTCTCTTTCTCTGTTCTGTTAATGAAAATTTCTTTTAGTCATTCTTATCCCTTCTATTTCCTCTTACTCTACTTTCTATAGAATAAAAAGCATCTGATCATGATAAGTGCAAAACATGTTTATTTTATTTTCTAAATTTCCTAAAATCAGTGCAAATTTAATTTTGTTGCATCAGTATATGTGTTACTACTCTTAGAAGTATTTTCATTTCAACTGATATACTTTCCTTCCTTCCCTTTATTTTCTTTCTTTTTTCTTTCCTGGAGCTGTGAAAACAGCATTATGTTGTTAATACTGGCCTCCTATATTACTGCCCAGGGATGACACTGTGCTACCATATGAGAAATATATCTCATTTTCTTCAACTCCTTCCCCAAAACTGTATGTAGAATATTAGAGGATGTATTTGCGGTAAAGTATTTGCTTAGAAACTGGGAATTTCTATATACACAAAATTGTTGATTCATACTGAATTCTTTCTCTGTATTCAGAGATTCACATATAATTAGATCCCAGAAAGATCTTTTCCTTCCTTCCTTCCTTCCTCCCTTCCTTCCTTCCTTCCTCCCTCCCTTCCTTCCTTCCTTCCTTCCTTCCTTCCTTTCTTCCTTCTTTCCTTCCTTCCTTTCCTCCTTCCAGTACCTTACATGGTACTGGAGATTGAATTAAGGGGTGTTCTACTTCTGTGATATACCCCTGCCCTATTTTATTTTAACGTTTAAACAATGTCTCACTAAGTTACCACTCACTAGCCTTGAACCTGTGATCATCCTGTCTCAGGATCCCAAATACTAGCATTACAGGTGTGTGCAGCCATGCCCAACTCTTATAGATAATTTCTAAGTGCACCTTTATTTTTATATATACAGAAGGCATGTAAACACTGTAAGCAGGTTAACACAGTGCAATCTCCCAGTCCCTTTCTTTTGCCTACCTCTACCTACTAATTCCACAGAGACTGGAGCAGCTGAATGCTGGAAGTCTCTGACTCTCTTTCAGCTTGTTTATTCTCACGATTCTGTCAAGAATGAGAGTCTGTTAGAAGCTTGTGAGCAGGTTTTTCCTTTTGCTGATGAAAGGGGTAGGCCCAGAGGACTGCTTCCCTAAACTTTAACTTTTCACTCTGAATGTTGACCTGAAGCCTGGAGTGAAAACTCCTAGAATTGAGGCAATAAGAAGAGGCCAGGAGAATGGCAGAGCCACTGGCCCCGTAATCACTGGGCTGCAAAAGCAACACTGGAAGATGCTGATGGTTGGGCTCCTTTTTGCAAGAGAGAATAACCTTCTATCTGATAAAGATGTTGGTGCTTACATTTTTCTGTTTCTCACAGCCAAAGTATTCCTCCAGGACATTGTGTTCCAAAGGGGTAAAAGGATTTAACTGAAAGTCATGCAGCCAAGTTATTTGCAGAATGAGAATTGGAATCCAAGAATAGAGACTCCCAACTTAATGTTCCTTCTACAATACGGCTCCTCAGGAGAGGACATTTTGCTGCAACTGCAAGTGAAAATGGGTTAAGCTGATTCATGAGCCTCTGTCTTAACTTGAATTGTGGTCAGAAAAAGTTAGGAAATACTTAAGAAGAAAACATGAGAACATTTAAACACCTAGCATTTAACACTGCCAACAGCTCCATGATGGACAACTGTTAGATTCTATTCTTTCTATATCTCAATATCTACAGTTGTTAAATTGTTCATAACAAGCTGGGCATGAGAGTGTATGCTTGTAATCCCAGCATTTGGGATGCTGAGATCGACTGGAGGATTCAGGTTCAAGGACAGCCTCAGCGACTTAGTGAGACCCTTTGCAACTCAATGAGACCCTGTTTCAAAAAAAAACAGGGGGTGTAGCTCAGATGGAGATAGACCTGGGTTTCATCTCCATTACCACACACACACACACACACACACACACACACACACACACACACACAGACACACATACAAAATGTTCATAACATTGACTTAAAAAGAAAAGGAGGCCTGGCGTGGTGGCGCACGCTTGTAATCTCTGCTCTTGGGAGGTAAAGACAGGAGGATCACGCTGGTTTGAAGCCAGACTTGCTGGCTTAAGAGACCCTGTTTCTAAATAAAAAATATAAAAATAGGTCTGGGAGTATAACCCTGAGGTAGAAGGGTTTCCAGGAACCCCAGTACCAAGAAAGAAAGAAAGAAAGAAAGAAAGAAAGAAAGAAAGAAAGAAAGAAAGAAAGAAAGAAAGAAAGAAAGAGAGAGAGAGAGAGAAAGAAAGAAAGAAAGAAAGGAAAGGAGGCTGGGCGTGGTGGCACATGGTTGTAATTCCAGCACTTGGGAGGCTGAGACAGGAGGATCCCAGAAGTTCGAAGCCAGCCTCAGCCTCAGCTACTTGGTGAGGCTTTCAGCAACTTAGTGAGACCCTATTTCCAAATGAAATATAAAATAGGTCTGGGAGTGTAGCCCAGGGATAGAAAGTCCCTGGGTTCCACTCCCAATACCACAAAAAAAAAAAAAAAAAAAAAAAAAGGAGTTGCCAGTCCCGGTCATGCACACCTGTAATCTTAGTACTTGGAATCCTGAGGCAGGTGGATCACAGATTCAAGGACAGCCTCAGCAATTTAGCAAAAATCTCAGCAACTTTTTGGGGACCCTGTTTCAAAATAAAAATAAAATAAAATGTGGCTGGAGGTATAACTTGGAAATAAAATGCCCCTGGGTTCAATTTCTAGTATCAGAAAGAAGAAGAAGAAGAAGAAGGAGGAGGAGGAGGAGGAGGAGGAGGAGGAGGAGGAGGAGGAGGAGGAGGAGGAGGCGGCGGCAGCTTTGGATTGGCATCTAAATTCTCTGCCTGCTATCTGGGTTTCAGAGAAAGAGAGAGAAAAAAAATAATGCTACTTAAACACATAAGTTCACTGACTTCTAAGACAATGCTCCAATTCCTCTCCATATTACAAGACCTGGTTTATCAAAGGGTCTGATAGGCTACTGTAAAAACAGAACTCAAATTCAATCTCTTCTGTTTATGGTAAGACAAAATGAGAGGAAAATCACTCTACATAAGTAAATATGAATTAATTCCATTTAGAAGCTGTCATAGATGAGGTGATTCTGAGAGACTCTTAGTGAGAAAACTGTAGATGCCTGAGCAATACCTCTTCAGGTTTTGCCTTATGGAATAGAAGACAGAAAAAAAGGTCTTGAGAAGAGAATAACGTAAAGCTTTGTAGCAGCATTGGTGTCCACTGTTGTGTTCCATTTATAACTTACCTTATTCAGTTCTGAGAAACTGCTTCTCATATCTTACTTGTACATTTAGCATTTAGAAGTGTTTTCAAACACACATACACACACATCCTCAAAGTGCTGGTACAATGAAGACTGAGAAGCCTGTTGACAGAGCCTCTAAACATCTCAGAACCTAAAAGCCACTTATTTCAGAATTTAAGGCTGGAGCCAAGTCATAGGATATGAAGAAATACTAAGCATTTCCCCAAATGTATTAAAGGATAGTGAATCCCCAGGGAGGAAGAAGAGGAGGAGTGGTGGGAGGCTGGGGTCCAAGTGGCATATGGGTGGCTCTGTCCATTCAGACATCTCTGGCCTTACAGCCTTTGTTTTATTTTATTTTATTATTATTATTATTGTGCTGGATATTGAGCCCGGGGACATTGTACCTTTGAGCTCTACCCATAGCCTGTTAGTTTATTTTAAAACAGGGTGTTGCTAAATTTCTGAGGGTCTCACTAAGTTGCTGAGGCTGGCCTGACCTTGACTGAACCTGAAACCCTCTTGTCTCAGCCTCACAAAGTACTGGGATTACAGGTATATACAACCGTGTCTGGCTTAGATTTTGTTTAAAATTAAAAGGGATATCATTAATGACTTCCAGGGCCCCTTATGTGTATAAAGCTCTGTAAACTTTTCTTTTTTGAACAGCTACCCTGTTTCATCTGATGACCAGCAGTGAAAAATCCCCAAAGTCTAGTAGGCATTTTAAGAACCTGAGAATCCAGTTCAGAGATGAATGCAGAAGTAGGTATAATCCAGGAAGCCAAACCATAGCTCAAAGTTCAGAACCTCTTATCAAAAGGGAGGCAAGAATCAGTCTATGAAACTATAAATAAAAGGATCACACCTAGGAAACAAAATTAATGCAATAATTGGTCAGAAACCCAAGCCAGGGTCTTAATGACAGCACCGGGCAGCAGATGCAAATGGATATTAATTTAAGCCTCTCTGAAATGTCTCCCTGGCCATTTAATAGCCTCTCCGGGGAGAGGTTGTGCATCGGCTAAAGTGAAAGAAGACCAAATGAAAGAGGAAAACACTGCAGGGAAAAGTAAATGATATAAGTCAATCTCTTTCATCTTCAGGAAGGTGCCACTGAAGGAATCAAAAAGCAATGCATTTGTATACACATATATGCTTTCCACATCTATAAAAACGTCCATGTGTCTCAAAGGGAAGGTGTAGGCTGTCCTAGCACCTTGAGTTATGAGGAAACAGGAGCAGATGTACAGCAAGTTAATGGTCTGGTCTTGCTGCCTGCTTTGTCCTCTCTCTTGAAGTCAGATTCTATGGAATATTTAGCATAATATATAGCAAAGACTCTCTGCCCTCCAGTATGTCCGCAGAAAGGGGATATTTACAATGGAATGTCAGGGGGTATGGGGTCCTATGGAGCAGAACTACTGCAGTCAATCCATTATTTACAACTCCAACAAAAGGGTCCGTTGTCCCCTCATGGCTTCTCAACTGTTCTGCTAATAGAACAGTTCCAGGAAGACCTCAGCAGAGACTTCCCAAATGAACTGCTACCCCTGAGTGTCCACGTTGACCTTACATAGATAAAGTAATTTTTAACATGACATAATTTTAGGACCCTCCAAAGACCCTTGGATCAAAAATCTCTGCTACTGCTTGACTCTGATGCCTAAAATTATTCTGTAGAATTATATCACTTTGAGTTAACATATTGTTCCCTGTTCAATAGCAAATGTATTTCAAGTTAGTATAATCTATTAATATCTTAGTGAAAATTTACCAGATCTTATCTAATTTTAAATTACAAAAACTTCTTAATTGGGCAGGTGCACAGTGATTCTGTAGAACAGAGGTTAGCTAAGTCTGTCCCACAGATAAATCTGGTCCATCTATTTGTGTGCAGAAAGTCTGATTGGAAAGCAGACACATTTTATTGTTTACATATTGTATATGACAGAGTTGAATATTTGCCATCTGTTTCTTTACAGAAAAATTTTGCCAAAACTTTGCTATACGACAACCTTCTCAAGAGGAAACTGAGGTGCAGAAAGGTAAAGAAACTTGATCACAAACACAGGAGTTATTCCTGGTAGAGATAAATCTTGATCAGGTCTCTGAAGTTCCGCTTATTATCCCTAATATTCTATTACATCTCTTCAAATTGTCTATGACATCACAGAGGTTTTAGAATGAAGAAAGGCTGGAAGGATTCTCCCATCAATGAAGCAAATAAACATGCCTGTGGTCTGTAGACTCTGTGTGTCAGTTCGTTCATTCAGAGGGGTGTAAATTTTACAAGTGGACACTGTTGGTAGATTATGCATTTTCCCTGCAATGTAATCAAGGGTTTGGGATAGTAAATAATAACTATATATCAAATTGGAAAGTCATTTATTGGAAAAAAAGCTTTTCTTAAAGGTTAACCTTGGTTCTCTAATTAGGGCTCATATAATTAGAAAGACTCTTCTGCTATAATATATGTAATGTGTGAGAACATGTATTTTAAGGTACTGAACTTGTTTTAAAAATTACCTGAAATCAAATTAAATACACAATCTTAATAGGTAAGAATGAGTAAAACTGAGACCAAGACCGCAGGGTCTCCTGGACAATACAGTTACCCTAGGGACTGAACAGAACCACAGTATCCTAAAATCACAATGAGTGAACTCCAACTTATTTTAACTTACTGGTTCCTTGATCCCTTCTGCGTGGCTCATCATCATTGAACTTTTGGTTTGTATCCAGTTGGAGTCAGGGATAAATAACCCATTGATTAGTTCACACACACATACATTCTACACTTATATACATATTGTTAGTGGAACATCCTCTTGCTCTGAAAACAAATTTCTCTACTTACAGCTTTTTAAACAGTTTTCCCTCCTTATTTTTCTGTTTACTATTTGTGATGTGAACAAATATCATGGACATCAGCTCAGAATTTTAGAGTTCTGAATCTTGATCTCGTACTAGCCCTAGAGGATAATAATTTAAATATTAACAGGAAAGCCCCAAATTTTATACAATAAAGTTAAAGAAACACTACTAGAACCTAAAAGATTAGGTCAAATTCTATAAGGTAAACCATAAATACTTGAAGTTCAATAATCACATTTCAATCAAATAAGCATAAAATTATGCAGTCGTGAAAAGAGCTAATATTCAAAGCAACATCTACTAAGTGCTAACTCTTTTCAATGGATACCTGGAGAGGTACTGAGAACACAGAAAATAGGAGAGCTCCAGGCCTAAAATAAAACAAAAAAACAACAAAAATACACTGAAACCATTTAATTATAGAATCAAATGTATACACAATTCACGGTGATATAGAGGTATAGAGAAATGCTGTAGGATTACAGGTCTTGTTTGGACAAAATCATCACTGTAGAGGTACTCTCTGAGGCCAGGATAGAAAACCCGATGAACGGTTTTCTGGGTAGATAGCTTTGGACCAGCATGAGGAAGAAACCAACACTGAGACGCCCAGTCACAAAAGGACACGCTATGCACAGAAAGCTACAGTAGGCAGGTTCGGAAATGATCTTCACTGAGCTCTGCTTTCTAGCATCTGTGCCTCTGTTTAATCCCCTCCCCTTGAAGATGGAGAGGTCTAGTATTTGTATTTTCTTTTTACAAATGCAACAAGGCAAAAATAATGGATGTGACTTTCTGAGTTAGGTTAAAAATAGGACTGTGCCTTCTGTCTTGCTAGCATTCTCAACTGCTGATGAACCAAACCATCATGGTGCGAGATGAACTCAACAAAGCTGTCTCTGCAGAAATGAGCTGCAAGTGGCTTCCGGCCAATGGCTCATGAGGAGCTCAGGCCTCCGCCAACAACCCACAAGAAAGAGAACACTGCAATGACCACATGAGTGAACGTGGAAGAAGTGGGTCCTTCCAAATTGGGTTTTGTAATGATATGGCCTTGTGAGCGACTGGCAGCCAGAGAACACAGCCAGGCCTCATTTAGACTCCAGGCTTACAGAAACTTAGTATATTACCATTTTAATTTGCTAAATTTGGGGATATGTAAGTGTAATAAGCTAATTATTGTTCCCAAGTAATGGCAGACGTAGGAAGGATAAGGCTACATCCCAAGATAGACACCAAAAGGCTTAAGAGGCAAAGACCAGATTTTTATACCTAGAGAGGGAGTGGCCATTCTGATACTATAAACTCAGCCCAGGGATACTGACTCTGGACTTGGAGACTTCAGAACCATGAGAAAATTTATTAATTTTGTTTAAGTCACTGAGTCACTAGTGCTTTATCTCAGCAGCCACCGGACTCTAACACAATAACTAATATAGAAGATTTGACAAGTTTAGTGTAGATGTTGTATAGGATACATTGGAAGGTTTTTACACAGATGATTTTAGGAAGCCAGGTCAGAGCCAGAATATTAAAAACTTGGTGATGCTAAATAAATAATCTGTAGTTTGTCTAGTAAGTTACAGACAGCCAGTTCTGGGGGTGGGTTGAGGAAAAACACCTTTCCCTTGGCAGAAAGTAGATTGCAAAGATGATTTCAAAGATCACTCTGATGGCATTGTGGAACTTGGATAGATTGGGTTAGGATGGAAGCCCTCAAGATCCAGAAAATTAGTGTAGCAGATTAAGTAAGAAATAATAGGAACCTGACCTAAGGGATTCAATTCATAGAAGATATTTTCTACAAGAGGATGGTGAAGAGAAAATTAAAGGTAGGATGAGCCAGCTATGGCGGTGCATGCCTGTAATCTCAGTACTTGGGAGGCTGAGATAGGAGAACTATAGGTTTGAGGACAGCCTCAGCAACTTAGCACAACCTCCAGCAACTTGGCATGACCTTGTCTCAATATAAAAACATTTGCTCATCTATGGTTTGGGGAAGGGAGAAGAGGGACATTCCCTAATGTACCTGATATACATCCATAATCACATCAAAGTCAATCACTAAGCCAAACATGAGAAGGAGAGGGTGGGGAGGGAACGGAGTAGGAATAGGGAAAGGGTTAAATAAGTGATGTGTGCATGTATGCATCTACCATCTTGTACTCCATTAAGATTTATGACCACGATGCACCAATAAAAAATAAAAAATGAAATAAAATAAACCCAGAAAATATATAAAAAATAAAATATGGCTGGGGGTGTAGCCCAGAGGCAAAACGCCCCTGGAATCAATTACTATCCTTCTCCCCCAGTAAATCTAGGATATATGGTAGTGCGGTGGGATGTGAGAACACTGAGTAGCCAGCAGCAAAGGCATCTGGAATCCCCAAGCATTGCATACACAGATGATCCCATCACAGTCCTGAGTCAAGGGCCAAGGCTCTAGACCTTGTTCTTTGTCTTAAGAAAAGAGTAGAGGTTATTTCCATAGACCACAGTTGGGAACACTGACTTCTGCCTGTGAGTAGGATGTACAAGTCAGTGCAACATTTTTCTACAAGGTCTACAGGAAACCGAGAGCATGCTGGCAATGCAAGAATCCTGTAAAAATGACCTAGTAGAGTGAAGCCCCAGGATGAATGGACTTGTACTCGGGCTGCAGGTGGAGTGGGATGGGTCAGACAGCCTGTCTGTGCAGCTTGGCCTTTCTCAATCTCACACTCAGTTTTTAATCCCATAACTTGGAACTAATAAAATCAGAGTGTGAGTGTGAGGAAAAACAAATGTATTACCCAAGGAGAAATTGGGTAATGCATTTAAAAATAAAATTTAAACTCAGAATAAGAGTTACCAGTAACAGATAAATCCCAGAAGAATATGATATACTATGATAAACTGTAAAATATCAACTCATTCTTTCTTCATCTGAATTTTTTTTTTTTTTTAGTGCTGGGAATTGAGCCCAGGGGAACTCTACTTTCTCCGAGATATACTACTGGCTCTATTTTATATTTTTGGAACAGGGGTTCTCTTTAAGTTGTAGAGTGTCCTTATTAAGTTTCTGAGGCTGGCCACAAACCTGCGATCCTCCTGTCTCAGCCTCCCAAGTACTGGGATTACAAGTATGTACCACCATGTCCAGTTTAAATCTTTTCTTGATTATCAAATTACCTAGTACAGAACCAGAGGTTACTAGGTAGATGTGTATAACCTGATAAGCTATTCATGACAAAGGATAATATGTTCAAAGATCTTATTTCCTTATAGGTACACCTAGTTGCAGTAACAAAAATAGTCACAAATTGTTGTATGTAAATTATATTTTTGCAAGATAAATCTAATAAAATAAACAAAGGTTAGTATCAATATTTACCTGAATTTATTGTTTTATTACTTTTTGTGTACTTTTATTAGCTTATTGTAATTACGTATCATAGTGAAATTCAAAGTGATACATTCTTACATGCTCACATCATATGGTGTTAATTGTTCTTCTAAAAGTTGTGCTCACCCTTTGGCTTATCTTTTAAAACAGTAACAACATGCTTCTGGAAAAGGCTAAAACATGACTTGTAACTATGTATAAATGAACATCTTGATACATTTCTCTAATTTAAGAATTTAATTGTAGAAAGAAGCTTAGGTAATTTTTAATAAATTATTCACCCCATTGATCTAATACTTGATTTCAAATATTTATTTAAATAATAATAGCAGCAAATCTTTGCATATATTTCTTTTTAACTGATGGTGCTTACATAAAACCATAGTTCATTTTTTCTCACAGTACTAGGGACTAAAGTCAAAGGCATTCTACCTACAAGCTATATCACTAGCCCTATTTATTTTCATTTGAAATAGGGTTTCACAACGTTTCAAAGGGCCTCACAAATAGGTAAGGCTGGTCAAGAACCTGTAATTCACCTGTCTTGACCTCCAAAGTACTGGGCTTACAAGCATGTGCCACCACATCCAGCTTATAATTCTTAACTCTGTATAGTACTATCACAACTAATTTTTTTTTTCTAAAGAGGGTTTTGTTTTTGTTTTTGTTTTTGTTTTCTTGTACTGGGAATGGAACCCAGGGACCTTCTACCTCTGGGCTACACTTCCAGACTTATTTTATTTTTTATTTGGAAACAGGGTCTCTTAAACCAGCTGAGGTTGGCTTCGAACCTGCGTGATCCTCCTGTCTCAGCCTCCCAAGCGCGGGGATTACAAGCGTGCGCCACCACGGCCGGCTTCTAAAGAGGGTTTGAACTGAGGAAGGCTTGTTCAACAAATGCTGTGTGCATGTATGTTAGATTTCCCTGAATTTCATCGTGATGTATGATTACAATGCACCAATAAAAAATAAAATAAATGAGATTTTCCAAAAGACTGTGTGGATAGGAAAAATAGCATTAATGGATGAAGGTTTCAGTTTTTGGCTCATTTGGGAAAACTATTAATCCTCAGAGATGCCCCAAATTTAATGGATTGTTTAACAGTGTAAGGGCCTAGGAGGGATCACATATAGGCTAAATGATCCTACTCCTTGAAAAAGATGCTAGAAGACGATCCTAGTAAACTTGGCCAACAGTCTGATGGACTGTTAAGATGAAGTTTATAGCTTGAATATATTATGCACATTATGAATCAATGCCTATTTTTAATGATCAACTATAAATATATATTACTAATTTATGTACTTCCACAGAAGTATTACATCCCACATTTCAGTCTCTTTTGACTAAAAAGCATGGGCAAAACTAGAAGAAAAGAGGGAAAGAGGAAAAGAGAAAGGCATAAAACTAGAAATAGAAAACCTTCCCATTTATATTATGTCCCACCTCATTCCTGGGATTTATCTCTCTTTATATTCCACTTCACAAATTCTAGTCAAACAATAATTACAAATACTATTTGGAAAATTAATAAAGAAGATGTTCACAAGGTGATAATCAATGCCGAGAAGCTACTCAACAGGGAGATTTTTACGTTAAACTGTCTTGAACATCAGACTATTATTACCCCAGTATAGTTCAAACACCAATAAAAGAAAGAAATGAATCTATGCCTTCAAGGGACATTGACATTTTCACAGGAGAAAGAATGAGACGTCAGTGCCTTTTTTGCTTACTAGCTTCCTCTTGTCGACTTTTGATCATGTCGCCAGTGGAAATGTTTTAATCTCACAGTGTTTTAGATGGTTCACTCAGTAAGGCAGGCATGAGCGAAGAGCTTCTAAGAAGAATTAATGAAAACAGGAGGTCCCTGAGGGCAGTAAATGCCGGGAGACATCTTCAAGACACTGTCCAAATGGGGGAAACAAAAATCTCATACTCTATAGGTTTCTTATGCAGGATTACATAAATTGTCTACACCCTCTGTTATGAGGCTTGTTTTGATGCATCTGGTGCATTCGGGAAGACAGGATGAACACAAGTGGAAACAGCATGATAAACAGACCCCATGAGACTTAGCCAAAGCGACCAACAAGGGCTAGCATCCCTTACTCCTTTACACCTCCAACTGAACACTCATCTGTCTGAGGACCAAGAAATCTGGAAGAAAATGCCAGTCTGGTTCCTGCCCCCAAATCAGGGTGAGCCAGAAAATAAGCACATGCGTCTATGCTATGGTGTTGGAAAGACCTCGAGTACCCAGAACGAATGAGGCTTCACTCCCAGCTTTGACATCCTGAGCAAACTTATCCTATGGTCCACCCTAACCCAACATTACACAGAAAAGGGAAGTCTGAGAAACATAGTTCAAATTTGGCTATGCTGACATTTCAGAACATCAGCATCACAGAACCTAGGGTTTTGTGTTTTCTCTGTTTGTTTCTTCTCATCCTCTTTCTTCTTCTCCTTCTTCTTCTTTTCTTTTTATTCTTATTCTTCTCGTGTTACTTCTCCTTCCTCCATCTCTAGCAATTGCTGCCTGATGCAGGCCTGTGGGGGGTTGGGTTCTACTTGAGCTTCAAAGAACCATAAGTAAGCAGTACTGTTGATTATTCTTTTTTTTTCTTTTGTGCTATTGGAGATTGAATCTAAAGGCATTTTACTCCTAAGTTATACTCAGAGACATTTTATTAATTTTTATTTTTTATTGGTGCATTGTGGTCAGACATCTTAATGGAGTACAAGATGGTAGAGGCATACATGCCCACATCACTCATTTAGCCCTTCCCCAATTCCAACCCTAATCTTACTCCAGTCTCCCTCCTTCTCATGTTTGGCTCAGTGATTGACTCTGATATGTTTGTGAATGTACATCATGCACATTAGGAAATTTCCCCCTTCTCCTCTCCCTTCCCCTCAGTTAAGTTACCTTATTTGCTCCTCTATGGTTTCTCCTTCTTCATCTAGAGTTCCTCCTATGACCTTTTTTCTCCCTAGCTTCCTCATATTAGGGAGAGTATCCTATTTTTTTCACTTTTTGTGACTGACTAATCTCACTTAGCATAATATCCTCCAGTTTCATCCATTTCCTTGTAAATGATGTAATTTTATTATTTTTATGGCTGAATAAAATTCCATTGTGTACATATCTCATAATTTTGTAATCCATTCATCTGTTGATGGACAGCTTGACTGGTTCCATAGTGTTGCAATTGTGAATAGTGTGGCTATGAACATAAATAGGCATACATTAGTTTAATAGTTTGGTTTCCATTCTTTCGCATTTTAATTTTGAAATACCACCTCACTAATTTGGTGAGGCTGGCCTTGAACCCATATCTTTCTGTCTCAACCTCCTAAGGACTGAAATTACAGGCATGTGCCATTACATCCAGCACTCATCATTATTTATTTTTAATTTTTACATGTTTTTATTGGTGCATTGTGGTCTCATATCATGATGTAGTTAAAAGTGAAAAAATTTCTTTAAAAATTAGAAAAGAAATGCCAGGCATGGTGGCACAAGCTTGTAATCCCCGTACTTGGGAGGCTGAGACAGGAGGATCATGCAGGTACAAAGCCAGCCTCAGCTTGTTTAAGAGACTGTTTCCAAATAAAATATAAAATAGGTCTGAGAGTGTAGCCTGGAGGTAGAAGGCCCCTGGGTTCTATCCCCAGTTCCTCTAAAAAATAAAAAAATTACAAATGAAAGCCAGGCATGGTGGCCCATACTTGTAATGTCAGTACTTGAGAGGCTGAAAGAGGAAGATCACAGGTTGGTGACTAGTCTCAATAGCTTAGCAAGGTCCTCTGCAATGTAGTGAGACCCCAACTGAAAATGAAAAAAAAAAAATAAAGCTGGAGTGTAGCTCAGAGGTAGAATATTCCTGGGTTCAATCCCTAGTGTCATCAATAAATAAATATTAGAAATGAAACTCATTCGTTTTCAGCTCATAAAGAAAATTTTTAATTTTAAAATAATTTAAAAACTGATAATTCCAAGAGGGAAAATTTAATAAAAATATACCAAGACCACATGCAACAATGCAATTTTAACAACTTTAAAAAATTATATGCTTTCCTCCAATTTTTTTCTATTCCCTCTTTAAAAGGGATTATTTTCTCTATTTTCATACTACTGTGTATAACATTTTACCAAATAAATGCAATGACTTTCTTTGTGCCATTACTATAACACTTGTTTTTATTTCTTCTCTTTTCCACTGCTTTTCTTTTTTCCTTTGGGAATAAAAGTGCACATAAACTTTTCTCTGTCCCTTAATTGATGGGACAATATCATTTTTTCCATCTCAACTACTAATTTATTTTTCTCATTATTATATAATTTGGGCCTGTTTTATCAAATCTAAGACTATTCTTATTTTGTCCTGCCTTTGTCAACGAAGATAGATAGGGAAAAGGGGGCATGCTCACCTTGAAGTTGGAATAGGTCAGGCAAAAGTGAACAAGGTATATGAATCCAGCTTTTATATCAGCATTAGTATCAAGTTGTTGAGTTACACCTGAGCACACACCTAGGTGATCTTTAATGCTTTAAAATTTTTAAGCTTCTGAACTTTCCAAATTAAATATACATACATACATACATACATACATACATACATACATACATACATATATATATATATATATATATATATGGTATGCTTTTTAACCTTGAAACACTAGGCTTTTACACAAAGAAAAGATTTTTAGGCATCTTAAAATATATTCTCTTGCCTTCTTTTTCCTAGAAGAAATTTGATGAAAGAGCTTATTCTAAAAAAAAAAATACAACAAGGAAATAAGACTATTTGGTCAAATTTTTTTAGCCTTGAGAAATAGTATTATGAATTCTATCAAGATCAATTTGATGGCCATTACACTACCCTGGTGAATATATACATAAAGAGAGGAAAGACTTTTCTCACCCAAATATCCCAGTCATTAAGTACAAATTATGATACTCTGAAATGAAAATAATTTGGTTGGTGGGGGGCCAGAAGGGAGTAAAAGGGAATAGTAATTTTGTAAAATAAGCTTATTTTCTGGTCTGTGAAAAGGCTTTTTCTGTGTTTGCTTGTTTCTGAATTTAGTCCTCACAGCAGCTAGTGGAGATCATAGGTGGTTTTATGGAGACAGCAGCATCCTCCCTGGCAGGTTTGTATAACACACCTGTGTGGCTCCTGCTATGCTCACACTAGTTCATGTAAGGTGACACAAGGTGAGAACCTCTGTGGAGACCAGCTGGCAGGCACAGGGTGTAAAGAAGCTCTGGTAATCAGTACAAACCACCTCGTATAGGTACCATTGCTCCAGTTGCCAGAACTTGGTGGCTGACCACTTTCCATTGAGTTCCTACATGACTTTAGACAAAAAATGTCACCTCCATCTCATTCCAGGTTGTATTCCCTCCAATAGGGAAACAGTTCTCCAGTACCTGGTGCACATGAGGTGAGAAAATTAGGACCCCGCCCCCTCAGCTCCAAAGTAGAAAAGTTCCCAGGTGCTCCCCTGTCTGCAGAGCTCCAATGGCTATCCAAACTCATCGGAGAGCTGAGTTCTGGCCACTTTAGAGTTCAACCTCTCCTTATGTTGAATCCTACATGCTCCACTTCCCTATAAATATTGACCTCAAGAGAATTTTCCACAAATTGCCTGTGTGTAAACAATCATCTCAGAGTTGATTCCTGAGGGACTGTACTGTAGATAGTGTTATATGCCTTTTCAATCTTGCCTGGGCTGTAACATCATTCCCTGCATGGACAGCACTTAGTTACTCCCTCCTCCCCAAAGATGGAGAACGTTATATGAATGGAGACTGTATTTTATCACTAATATTAAATTCTATACATGATTCTAATAATGGCTACTGAATTACTCAATGGCATAATATTCAATATTTGAAGCTCAGTGTTTTCTAATATCTCCTATTCTTAAACTCATGTTGTATGGCTTGTGATTGATTATTGAGCAAAAAGATTCCTAATGACTATTAAGAAGGAACAGACAAGGTATGGGCGAACTTTGATAGTCCTGGTGATAGATACTATATTAGCCAATTATATTTGCCCTTCTCTTTCAGGAGGACTATGATATGTGTCTGCTCAAATATAGTAATACTTAAATAGCAAAAAAATGAGTTGAAGTTGCAACATGAATAGAAATGTGAATAAAATTGCAAGGCTTAAGAAGAGGTGCTACAGGGGACAGCTCTCTGCACACAGCGTAGCATCCCCTGGATGTGACCCAGCCTCAGCTGTGTTTGCTCTTGGTCCTGGTCATTTATGCTGTAACATATTTCACACATCAAGAAATTTGTAAGGACCAGAATGAGAGGGCTGGAAAGTTGGACTTCATTCTATTCTAGAATTTCCCAGAACAGTTTTTCTCTACTTCTGTAGAAAGAAAGCACAGGCAACTAAGACCTAGACTCTGGCTAGAGAATCACTTGATAAGCCTGTTTATGGGAAATTTCTTTTGGAATCCACTCTAGAATATATCCATTTTACATGAAAATAACTTAAAATGTTAAATAGCTTGATAACTTCCTTTCCAAATTCAAACACAATTAGCACTTCATGGATACACTTTCTGTGGCTTTAAGACCATAAATAACAAGACTGTGATCTCAGATTGAGAAATGCAAACCCGGGTGAGGCAATGTGGCCACTAAGGCTGATTGAAAGATGAATTAATATGAATATTTAGCATCTATAGGGGCTTGCATGAGATACATTTTTTCCCTGAGGACTACAAGTACTATTCTATAGTAACATAGGAATGATGTTTGTGAGTTGTTCCTAGGTTAAATACGAAGATGTTAAATTTAGTTGAGTTTAGGTAAAAAGGAATAGCTTATCACATCCACATGTATGTCCTATGGGTGTTTTTTTTTTTCTCTAAAATGGATTTGGTTAGTAATAGTACTTTTTCAGATAATGAAATTGGGAGCAGGTATATGCATAGGTGGAAGAGGGTGTCGTACTTGGGAGAGTAAGACAGGAGGATTGCAGGTTCAAGGACAGCTACGGCAACTTAGTGAGACCCTGTCTCAAAAAAAAAAAAAAGGTCTGGGGTGTAACTCAATGGTAGGGTGCCCTGGATTTAATTCCTAGTACTCTCTATACAAAAAAATAGAATAAAATTAAGACATTTGGAGATTGTTTTTCTATTCCTCTCCATTTTCTCTATGTTACATTGTTTTCCAAATTGCTGTTGCCTCTGCCTGGGTGCTTCATGTATTCCTCCTTCACTGGCCTTTACTTTGTCTACCTTTACACACACATACACACACACACGTTGGCACAGTGGTTGAGTAGGAAAAGCAGTAGTCTACAAAAAAAAAATAGGGAAAACAAATCCACCCCAACCTCTTGTGTAATATCTTACAGGGTAACATCAACATTTAAATTGGTGCTTCCTATTATCTTCTGAGGAGGGCTTGATGAAAAAATTTCCTTGTAATACAGAATTAATAAGAAAGGGATAAAAAGACACAGTTGAAAAAGGCATAATCAAAAGCAAGAGAGAAAAATGTGGGGAAAATGAGCCTTTCAGTTTTATACCTACAATATAAACTAAGGCTGGTGGGGGCTCCATTTACAGTGATGAATGTTAAAATCTCTGGCAAAGATTATTAATGTCCTGGAAACATCATACTGATCTGAGATGTGCCCAAGTTTCCACGTCCAAGATTTGTGTGGGAGTCACCTCTCACTTCAATCCATCTGTTACTCCATAAATAATTGATGATGGTTAGAAAATGACATTGGTCAAGTCTCTGGCTCACTCTGAATCTCATCTTTGAAATGATGGCTCTGGGCAGTATGATCTATGAGGTCCCTTTAACGCTAACATCCTAAAATTCTATTATTTTTATAACATAGTTGGTACAAGCATATACCTCTCCAAAGTTCTCATTCTGGGTTCATTTTCTACACTACGTACAGTTCCTTCTTAGGCTCTGTGGAATTCCCTCAGGCAGTGATGGATGAAGATGGCAGGGAGAAGGGATGATGTTCATCTTACTCTGTCTGCATCTGACTGTGACTGATGGGGAAACACAGGTTGCTCCAGATCTGATGATGTGAAGGTAGGAATAGTGTGGCCTCTATTAGTTAGTGATAATAGTGGATGGTCTGCAATCTGTTCAAACCTGTCCAAACACTACACAAAGTGAGTCGCCACTTGTTCCACACAGTAATCAAGGCAATGGTTAACATTCCAGAGAGTAAGCCAGATGCTGCCCTGGTGGTGAATACCGAAAATATGCTCAATTTTAAAAAATACAAGATTTCAAAGAGTAAAGTAAATATAAAATGTCATCCTCTTAAATAAATTCTTCCAGTTATATGATGCCAAGAATGTCTAATAATAATTTAACCTCTCTTAGAATATCACTTGAAAATTATTCCTGGTTCTCCCTGGATATATTTCTCTTGATGAGTTTGTCTTAGTTCATTGGTCTGGGTGAATCAAAAGTTTGTTTTTGAGTTTTTCCAAGTTCTTATATAAATGAAAAATGTTTCAAGGTCTCATTTTGAAAGAATGAGAATGATTCTGTAGAATGAAGAACAAGGCACATTTTAATGGAAATGTTAAGTATTTTTTACATTATAAACAAAGCTTGTTTGTACAGAATGTTCCTTCCTTCCTTCCTTCCTTCCTTCCTTCCTTCTTCTTCTTTCCTTGGAATTGAACCAAGAAACTCTCTACCACTGAGCTATATCCCCATCCCTTCTTATTTTTATTTCTTATTTTGGGACAAGGTATCACAAAATTGTCAAGGTCAATGCTAACCTTGAATTGTGATCCTCTTGCCTCAACATCTCCAGTATCTGGGACTACAAGCTATTTTGTTTATAATTTAAAATTACTGTATTTATTTATGGAGGGCAGTGGTATATTATGATATGAAGGTATATTGTAGAATGATTAAATCAGACAAGTTAATATATATCTATCATTTGACATACATTTTTCATTAGGGTAAAAATATTTAGAATACTATAGTGATATTTGCCTATCCATGTTTTTAGCAGCACAATTTACAATGGCCATATTATAGAACCAACTTAGGTGTGCACCAACAGATGAATGAATAAACACAAATGTGGTATAAACACACAATGAGATTTTATTCAGCCATAAAAAAGAACAAATTCATGTCATTTGCAAGAAAATTGATGGAACTAGAACTTATTATGCTAAGTGACATCAGCCAGTCTAAGGAAGTCAAGGGTAATATGGTTTTTTCTCCTATGTGAAATCTAGAACAAAACTAGTAAGCAAATGAGACTTCAGTCCAACGAGGAAAGAAAAGAGTAAAATAGTGGAAAAGGATTGGAGAAGGAAGTGGAGAGGTAAAAACAAGAATTGAGGAAGGGAATACTTCAAATAAGATTACATCCATTCAATGTTTCATTACCAATCTCACATGTCTTGGGAAGGGAAAGGGAGCAATGGGTACAGGTATACAGAGGGAGCTACACCAAATGATAATGTGATGTTTACATCACTTTGAATTTCGTTTGATGTCTAATTACATTGCACCAATAGATATATAAAATTATTATTATATTTTTTATGATACTGGGGTTCCTGGAAACCCTTCTACCTTTAGGCTACACTCCCAGACCTTTTTTAAATATTTTTCTTTGGAAACAGGGTCTCTTAAGCCAGTGTGGCTGGCTTCAAACCTTCACGATCCTCCTGTCTCTGCCTCCCAAGTGCAGGGATTACAAGTGTACACCACCACGCCCGGGTTTAAAATTATTTTAAATCCACTATTTTGAAAACTTTGAAGTAGACAATATTATTAAACATATATTAATTATAGACACCATGCTGTGCATATTGTCTTGCAAATTGTGACTAATATCTCCCCTTTCCTTATCCTCTTTTCCTTGCTACCTGACACCCTCTGGAAAACACCATTCTATTCTCTACTCGGAGAAGTTTGACCCTTTAGCTTCCACATAAAAATGAATCATGTGGTATTTGTTTAGCTGTGCCTGGCCTATTTTACTTAGCACAATGTCTTCCGGGTTTCTCTATGTTGTTGAAAATGACAGAAAAATTAAAGCTATGTGTTTACTTTCATGTTTTTCTTCAGCTTTCACTAGAGACTTTGATAGGTCATAAAATCATTTTCATTTAATTCTAAATAATGTCTTTCTTTTTTATGCTTTTATTGGCACATTTTAGTCTCACATCATAATGTAAATCATGTAGACAATGGCATGCATGCACACACTCCTGGTGTCCCAGCCTCCCCATTTTCTTCCCTTTCAATACAGAGTACACAGACTGACTGTGGTATACATCCACATGTTTACACATAGTCTGTGGTAGTATTTCCTTTAACTGTAATTGTGATGATTCAGACTCCTTTGTTCCTAGAAGCAAAATTTTCAGATTTGCTTAAGCCTCATTCATTATTTGCTTTAGAAATATTTACCTTGTTTTAAATTGTACTACCTGAGCTTTTACTTTCTTTTTTTTTTCTTTTTTTTTTCTTTTTTTTATTGGTGCACTGTATTCATACATCATAGTAGGATACATACTTTTGTAGACATACATGCACACTTTTCCCAGTCAGCCCCCACCCAATCCCCACCCCATTCTCTCCCTATCCCTCCCTCCCATGCTTGGCTTAGTAGTTGACATCTAGTATTATGGCAATTTATCTAAAATTAAAAATGATAATCTCACATAACAGTTTCATTTGTCTGATACCAAGCTTTTGATGACTTAAAGATAACATTTCAATATTTCTTTTTGCTTTCTTTCTTACCAGAGAATATTTTTTTCTATTTTTTAGGTGAAACTATCATATATTTATGTATTTATTTTTCAGAAAAAAATCTATCCTAATATGGAATATGGAGTCATGGTACCCAAAACGATCTGGAAAAAGAACAAAGCAAGAAGATATATATTTTCTGATTTCAAACCATATAAAGCTACAATAATTGAAACAGTGTAGTACTGTTCTAAAGGCAGATATATAAACCATTGGAGTTAAATAAAAGCCTAGAGCTAAATACTTCCCTATATTGTCAAGTTATTTTTGACAAGGTTTCCACGAACATTTGGTGGTGGAAATGATAATCTTTTAACTAAATATTGTTAAAAAATAATAATTACATGGAAAAGAATAAAATTGGACCCTTACCTAATCCCATATACAAATATTAACTCAAAATAGATAATAGACCTAAATATAAATCTTAAGACTATAAACTTTTAGGAGAAAATCTGGGTCATAAAACCTCACAACATTGAAATTGGCAGTGATTTCTTGGTTATGATTTCAATGGCATAGGCAACAGAGGAGTATACAGACTCCCTAAAAAAAAAAATTGTATATCCAAAGACAATGTAAACAGAGTTAACAGTTACTAATAGAATGGGATAAAATATTTCCAATTGCTATATCTGAAGGTATATTAATATTCCAACTAGAAATCCTAAAAATTAACAACAATAAAGGCAAACAATACCATTTAGAGATAGGTAAAAGACTAACATAAATAATGAATCTCCACAGATAACCAATCTTAGTTGTCTGTTGGATGGAAAATCTTGTTTCTCTGGTTCTGGTGTGTGTTACCTATTTCTTCTTTGTAGTTAATCTCTTTGAGAATTTTCTCTAGTGCTGGTTTTGAAGACATAAATTCCTTCAGTTTCTGTTTTTCATGGAAGCTTCTTATTTTTCCATCTAATTTGATAGAAAGTTTTGCTGGGTAGGATATTTGGCTGGAAGTTGTTTTCTTTCAGAGTTTGGAATATGTTACTCCAAGCCCTTCTGGCTCTCATAACTTGGTTTGGGAAGTCTGGAGTGATTCTAATTGGTTTGCCTCTGAATGTCACTTGGCCCTTTGTTTTTGTTGCCTTTAAGATTCTCTGCTTGGCTTCCACATTGGTCATTTTGACAATTATGTGGCGTGGGGATCCTCTTCTCCGATCCTGTCTAAAGGGAGTTCTATAAGTTTCCTGGACCTTTGTATTAACCTCTTGCTCTATGTTTGGAAAAATTTTCTGCTATTACTTCTTTGAAGAGATTGTTGATCCCTTTGGTTTCACTTTCTTTTCCCTCCTCTATTCCAATTATTCTTAGGTTAGCTCTCTTAAAATGGGCCCATATTTTTTCAATATCAGATTCCTGCTGTCGGATATTTTTTTCTAGATTAGAAACTATGAGTTCATTTTTGGATTTCTCATCTTCTAAGAGCGAGATTCTGTTCTCCATGTGTTCTAATCGGTTGTTTGTGCTTTGAATTGAGACCTTTACTTCATTAATTGCATCCTTTATCTCTTTTTGGCTCTCTCTGAGTTCTTTTCGAAGCACCTCTATTATTTCTACAGTTATTTTCCTGATTTGATCTTCTAGAAATCTCTGATTTTCTGTTTTATCGGGTTCTGATGTTGTGGGGTTGTGGGCATTAATTGCTCCAGTATTATTCCTCTTTCCCATGATTTCCGATGTTTGTGCCTTCTCTGGGTTCTTCCCTTGGGTCACTATGACTTCCCTTAAGGTGTTCTGGATCTCGAGTCAGTAGTATCTCGGACCCCACTACTCCTTTACTGGGTTTTATCACAGAGTCTCCGACCCAGAGAGTCGATAGAGGCTGCTTTAGACTGTGGGGGGTGCCAGGTTGCACGTTCTCCTATGGTGTGATATCTCTGCCACCGCCCCTCCCCCACTGGGTCAAGTCCCAGGGAGTACAGTACTGGGATTTCTCCGCTGTGGCCCGCAATTTGACTCACTGTTCTTGAGTACGCAGATGTAGCTGTACTGGCCTCGCTGAATTCGGTGCTGCTGCCGCCGGTGGCAATATGGTGCCACTGCTACGCCCTCGGCTATGGGGCTTGCGTTTTTCTTCTTGATTTTGATTTCTACTCTGAATCCCTGCAGCGTGTGCTGAGCTCGGCCACTGGGAGCTTTAGATGCTCTCTGCGCGGAGAATCCCGCCTGGCTGTTCCGCAGTGGCTCACCTCGGTTTGCTGTAGCCGTCCGTGAATTCGCCGGTGCCTCCGGCAGTATGGCGCTGCTGCCGCGTCTGCCACGTCCTCCGGCGCGAGGCCGGTGGATCTCCTCTGTGGCTCTGTTCTCAGTCCGCTTTCTCTCTGGAGCCTGGTGATTTTTTGTTTCACTGGTGATGGTGTTTTCTGGCTATGAAAGGCGCTGATTTTGTGGTAATGGAGATTTGTTGTTAGCGGGGCTCTTAAGCCCCGCTTTTCTCGGTCGCCATCTTCCCGGAAGTCCTCTTTTACTTTCTATTAGTACTTAATTGTTGTATATATTTTGGAGAATATATATTGGAGAAAAATTTGTATCAAAAAACTTTACCAAGTTATCTTAAATAGACATCACATGTGATTGTTTAACAAATGGATTATTCACTAACTTAAGGGTAGTTTATGTTCATGAAGATATTGATATAGCATCAGCATGATAATAATAATATTTTATTTTCTAAATGTTTTATAAATACTAACTTATGGCATTATCATAACAGTTCAGTATTTTTTATTATTAAAATCACTTTGCAGAAGAAACTAAATCAGAAAAAAATAAAACATGCCCTAAATTTTGTAGTTAGTGAAATCAGTCTGCCCATAAGAAATGTGGTTCAACAATGCATATTCTTATGCACATATTCCAAAATATCACAACAAATGTTACTTATGTATAATTATAATGCACCAGTAATTCTTTTAAAGAATACATATCCTTGTCATTTTTCTAAATTGCTCAACACATATTTTTTTAAATACGTTAGTATATTGGTCTCCTTGGGCTGTTAAAGTATCACAAAATGAGATAGCTAAACAACCAAAATTTATTATCTCATAGTTCAGGATGATGGGAATAAAAAAAAATCCATGTCAGAGTCATGTTCTCTCTGAAGTTCTGGGAATAGTCTGTCCCATGTCATTTTCTTAGTTTCTGATGTTTACTGGAAACTCTAGGTATCCCCATCCTTCAGTTACATAATTCCATTCCCAGATTCCATCTTCAACAGCCTTCTACTGTCTAGTACATCCTATTCTCTTCTCTACTTCAGTCTTAACTGGAACTCATCTTTGTCAAGTATGATCACATCTTCACTTGATTGTATCTACAAAAACCCAATTCCCCAAGTACTGGGGTTTAATATTTTAATATTCATAGACCTATCTTTGGAGGACACAATTTAATGCATAATACTGAGAATGATGTAGGAAAAAAATCTACTCACATTTTTTTAAAAATCACTTTTGAGTGGCAAACACTTTAGTGCTTAGTCAGATTGCCTTGGGTTTACATTCATACTTCATAATTTGCCAGCCATGTGAGTGATATAAATTACTATGTTTTCCTAAGCTTTAAATTTCCTTTTATGTAAACTCACAATGATAATAATATCTACCCTAAGGAGTTGCTGAAAGATGAAATTGCAAAAACACATGTTTTTAGAAGAAAGAGGTAAGATACTTTATGGTAATTATTCCAGAAGAGAAATGGATATAGCACAGGAAAAAGGTAAAAGCAGAGCATCTAATACTTTAGTATTATTTTATTTGTTTACTCATTTATTATAAATAAATAAGAGAATTTTAAGCCTTGTGCTTATTGGGTCGCAAATTTTAAGATGGTAAATATCAGGCAGAGTTTTTTTCTGTGCTTGTCTATACCTTAACATGTTTAATTATTAAAGAGAAAAATTAAAAATATATAATAAGAATATTATTGCATTAATAGCCCATCAACCCAAATTTTTCTTCATTTTTAATTTGTTGATTTAAAATACCACTTTTTTTTTTTGGTGGTACTGGGGTTCCTGGAAGCCCTTCTATCTCCAGGCTACACTCCCAGACCTATTTTATATTTTTGAAATAGGGTCTCTTATGCCAGCACGGCTGACTTCGAACCTGCGCAATCCTCCTGTCTCAGTCTCCCAAGCACAGGAATTACAAGCGTGTGCCACCACGCCCGGCTAAAATACCAATGTTTAAGAATTATTTTAAATTTTGACAGCAATAAATGTTAAGGATTATAATTTCAATACTGAAAGTAAAAATACATTTCTTTTTTTCTAATATTTGCACATTTATAATACTCCCTATATGTGGTATAGTTAAAATTAAAAGTATTTTGTATTTTTCCATAAATAATAATAGATATAAACATGTATATAAATATCCCTTTTATACAAATGGAACTATAAATATAACTTGGCCATATTTTAAAATAAAACATAAAGAGACCTGCTCATTGTAGAGATTATACTGTATTTCATTATGTGAGTATATTATAACTTATCTAAACCTAATATTAACTAATATTTCAGTTGATTCTAGTTTTCTTAAATTGTAAATAGTGATGAGGTGAATACCTTTGTATATATGCCTTCTATTATCCCTGGGAGAACATCACAAGGGCTAAATTAATGGATACACACATTCATTTTTACTTTCTTTGATAAACTAAGCATTAATTGCCAGATCATGAGGGTATCGCTTACCTTGCTGAGTAACTTGGATGGGAAAAGGAGAAAATTTTAAAAAATACTTTTGCATTTCTTTCAAGTGACTCCAAAATAAATACTATAGGTTAAGTGTCCCTTATCTGAAATGCTTTGGACTAGAAGTGTTCAGATTTTTGAGCATATATATTTTGTGGCTGTGAGGATTTAGGGGGAGAGAAGTATTTGTATAGACAATGGTTGAACACTGATACCTCAAAAATTTCAGATTTGGGGCATTTTGGATTTTGAGTTTTCAGATGAGGGGTGTATATCCTATATGAACTTTTAAGTACCTATCCTGTTCTAGACTTTCTACTTAGATTTCTTACCTCCACCTCTGCAGTCATTATTAATTTCAGCATTGTGTGAATGACAATGCTATGAGAAAGAATGGTGAGGAAAATTGGATGACATGAAACAAGTATGGTGCCCTGTAGGTCTCATTTCAGAGCGCTTGTATTTCCCATTACCTGGGACTGATTCTCAGGGCAGCTCTTGGAGAAACAAAGGCAACCAGGGAAGTGAATTTCTGTCAGGCTCACCTGAATTCCTATTCTTCTAATCTCTATAAACATAGAAACAAGCTTCATTTAATCTCTTCCTCTGAAGGTATGGCATAATTCCAGACTCTAGGTCCCTTTCTATCCCTAGAAAGGGATATAAGGAGCCTTCTGGTTGAGTACAAAATCAGCTTTTGCTCAATGAGATATCTTCTGAGAAAGGGCCGATTCAATTTCCTTTCCACATTGCTGGAGTCCCTTCAGTGTTGGTTCTTATTTCCCCAGTTACTGGTTTCCTGACTAGATCATCAGTCCACTCAGTCTTGCCTGGAGCCCCATTTCCTAAAGACAAGATTTCTTGTTAGCAAATTGGTTTTATGTTTAGCCAATTACACACACCTGGTCCAGCCTAATTTCCCTCCCCAGTACATTGTGCTCCTCCTGACCTACAATCTATAGCAGTGAATTTAGATTTAGGTTGTCTATTGGCTAAATTAATAAACCAAGTGTTTTAATGGAATGATATTCATTCAGGCCCAGTTACTAGGTGATGGATCTGAATTTCAATACTGGACATTCTGTTTCCTCATTATGTGGCCCCTCGTTTATTTTTTTTTTTCTCTTTAGGATTTGTTAAAAAGTAAAATGAATGATTCCAACTCCTTGTTTTTAAAACAAATGACTATGAAATAAAAGAAATGACTTTGAAATAAAGGTCACTTGTACAGCAGGAATATTAGACATGAATGAAGATAAGTTCCTGTCCCTTGAGGACTTCTATAGACTCTTAGCTTATATAGTGGTAGGTGCTGTTCATCAGTCCAGCCAGCCAGGAGGTAGCTCTCAAATTTCTATATAGAAGCTTACAGATGGGAGGAGGGAAGGGGCTCATCTTGAAACTCATAGAAACCATTTCTTATATTTTAAGTAAAAGTTATATAAATAAGAGTTTCCTAAACATTCCTCTAATCATATTTTGCCTATGATTAAGAAAAGGTCAATAATATCACTACTAATGCTATCTTTACAATGAATATTTTTAGAGAATAGAATTTAGGCAAGTTCAAGCAGTGGGCTCCAGCACTTCCTTGGAAGAATATGAGGACTAACATCTGTTCCCTGAGAAATGCAGCCAAGGTATGCTGCATGCTTCAGCAGCACTTATTCTGTAGCAAGGTGGTGCACGGAAAGCTGCATTATATGACCCTGTTATGGTTCAGATACAAAATGACCCCAGAATATACACACAGTGAAATTCTACTCATCCATTAAAAAGAACAAAATAATGACACTTGCAGAGATGGACTGAAAAATATTATGCTAAGCGAGAATAGTAAGTCACAATATGTTAAAGGTCAGGTGTTCTTCCTCATATACAGAAGCTACAGAGAAATTGAAACAAAGGAGGGACTCCGGACAAAGGAAGAGAAGCAGTGGAGTGAGGAAGGGGACCTGACTGGGAGAGGAGAGGGGAAGATTTGAAGAGGGAACCTCAATGGACATGATGTATATACACAAAGTTATCAAGGTCACTTTGATGAGCTTTGGAAGGTGGAGGAGAGGGAGTGGGATGGGAACTGGGGGAGGGCTCAATAAGTACCGTGTTCGTGTATGCTGGTATCACCCTGAACTTCATCAAGTTGTATGATTACAATGCATCAATAAGAAATGTCCCCCAGAGACCTTTATGTGTTGGACAGTGCAGCCAGTTTCAGAGGTAGACCATGGCTAACAAAGGTAAACACTGCAGGTGTAGGCACTGGGGACTGGATCTGTCTCTGATATCTCCCTCCTCCTCTCTTCTTTCTTTCCCTCTTTCTCTTCTTCCCTCTTTCCTTCACTTCCTTTCTCTCTGCTTCCTCATTGCAATGGATTAAGAATGGCTTATCCTCCATCTGGCAATATCCACAACCTGCTACTGGACCATGCTTCCTGGAAGCCAGCCAATCACAGACTGACCTCTGAAACCATGAGCTCCAAATAAACCTTTTTTTTTTCTAAGTTGTGCTGATCAGGTGTTTTGGTTACAGTGACATAAAAGCTGTCACAAACCAATCCAAATTACTTCAAGATTTCTTTGCTTTATTCAGATATACAATTTTGGAAGGCCCATTAGCCTGTCTTTCAAAATAACACCTGGACTGACATTCAATACTCTTGAGATAAGTAAGGAAAAAGTGAAGAAATCAGTATTTTCTAGATGCTAAGTAGGAAAAGAAAGTACAAAATTGGCTGGTCTAATATGCAACAATAATTGTCACAACTTACCATAGAAAGCAAGAAGGTAAAAAGATTAAAAAAAAAAAAAACAGAGCCCAACAAGCATAATACATAACAATTCTTTGTTGTTGTTATTGTTGCTGTTATTATTATTGTTGTTGTTGTTGTTGTTGTGACTTGGGATTGAACCCAAGAGCATTTTAACTCTGAGCTACACTTCAAGCTTTTTAAATTTTATTTTGTTTGGAAACAGGACCTTGCTAAGTTGCTGAGGGTATTGCTAAGTTCCTGATGATATCCCAGAACCTGCAATCTTGTTTTAGCCTGTCAAGTACAGGGATTATAGCTAGGCCATCACACCTAACTATGTATTTCTTTATATGGTCTTTTCCCAATCTCTTTGGGTTGAAAATTGCTCTTTCCCTGATTAATAATAAAAGAAATATTTATATAGCATTTAAGTCTATAAGCTGGAACTATTGCTAGAGTTTTATGTATAATAAATAATTTATTCCTCACAAGAACCTGCTAATAAGTAGTTATTCTACTTATATAATTTATTTAAAAGAAATAAAAGCACAGAAAGAATAAATATCTTGGTTAAAGTTATACCGCTGTAAGTTGCAGGGCCAGGAATTAAACATAAATAATCTAGACCCAAAGCTTCATATTTGCCTAATACAATCTGCTGGATCTCAGTCAAAAGTCAGGTTATAATAGATGATGCTGAAACCAGGTGTGATGGCACATGCTTATAATCCCGGTACCTGGGAGGCTGAGAGAGAAGGATCACAGGTTTGAGACCAACCTCAGCTACTTAGTGAGGCCCTCCAAAACTTAGTGAGATCTGGTTTCAAAATATACAATGAAACATAAGGCTAGGGAGTAGCTCAGAAGTAGAATGCCCCTGGGTTCAATTCCCAGTACCACATACACACAAAAAAAGGAATATATGATGTTGGTTTTCTGCGAGTGTGCATTTATCAATATGATAAACATGTTTTTTTTTATATACTGGCAGTTGAATCCAGAGGCATTCTACCTTTGAACTCTACCCCCAGGCCTATTTTGTTTTGAAATATGGTATGTCTCAGTAGCTTTCTGAGGCTAGTCTGAAGTCTGAGATCTTCCTGTCTCAGTCTCCAAAGTACTGGGATTATATGCATGAATGTGCCATCATGCCTGGCTTATTCTAATCACTTGAATTGAGTTTTCCTTCAATCAAAAAGGGAAATCAAGTAAGTATACTATATCAATAACAGAGTGAAGACAACAGTAGTTGTTGGCAAGGTGCTCTTGGTAAGATGACCATTGTGTATAAGGATCAATTTCCCTAAATTTCTCTTTTGGTGAGGTGTAACATAGGTCATACTGTATTGCAAGCTACAAGAGAAATGTTTTGAAAATGTGACGAGATACTGAGACATCTTTTTTCAATCTCCATGAACTTATAAAGTTTCTCTGGGTCTTTTCAAAATTATAAAGTTTCACAATTATAAAGTTTCTCTGGGTCTTTTCATAATTGATTTCTAACATCATTCCATTATGGTCTAAAAAGATTATGCAAGGGGTTATGTCACAGTTTTTTACTTTGTTAGTGCTTGCTTTGTGGCCTAGGATGTGTCTATTTGGAGAACATTCTGCAAGCAGCTGAAAAAAATGTGTATTCTGTTGTGTTTGGGTGGAATATTCTGTATGTGTCTATAGGTCCATTAGGTTTATGATATTCCTTAGGTCTGAGGCATCTTTACTAATCTTTTGTCTAGAATATTGATCTAGTGGCGTGAGAGAATTGTTGAAGTTTCACAATATTATTGTATTGGGATCTATGTGAGACTTAATCTCAGGAAGAGTTTGTTTTATTAAAGCAGTTGCCCCTATGTTTGGGGTATAAAGGTTAACTATTATTATATCTTCCTGTTGGATTTTTTTTTTACCAGTAAAAAAAAAAAAGACCTGCTTTGTCTCTTCTGATAAATTTAATCTTAACGTCTACTTTGTCTTTTGCAAGAATTGATATCCTTGCTTGTCTTTGAAGTACATTAGAATGAATTACCTTGCTCCAGCCCTTTACCTTTAGTTTGTATGTATCTTTACTTGTAAGGTATGTTTCTTAAAGAGAGCATTTAGAAGGATTGTGATATTTAAACTATTTTGTGACAATATATCATTTTATTGGGTAATTGAGACCATTGATATTCAGCATGATTATTGAAGATGATTTTCAATTTCTAATATTTTGAGTTATAGCTTGTTTGAGGTAGTGTTTGTCTTTCTTTGCTTAGTTGTTCATTTGATGGAGATCATCTTTTCTCTGATTCTGCCACTTATTTTTTATTTCTTCTTTGTGATTTATCTTTTTGAATATTTTCTGTAGTGCTGGTTTGGATAACAAATTCTTTCAGCTGTTTGTCTTGGAAGACTTTTATTTCCCTGTCAGGTTTGAAAAATATCTTTGCTGAGTAGAGTAATCTTGGCTTGAAGTTGTTTTCTTTCAGCATCTGGAATATGTCATTCCAGGCCCTCCTGGATGTCATGACTTGGTTTGAAAAATCTGGAGTGATTCTTATTGGTTTGCTTCTGAATGTCACTTGATCTTTTTCTCTTGTTGCTCTTATATTCTCTTGGCCTCTACATTACACAATTTGATTTTTATGTGGCATGATGAGCTTTTTCTCTGATCTTATCTAATGGGGATTCTATGTTTTCTATACATTGTATCAACCACATTTTTTTATGTTTGGGAAATTTCTGACATTATTTCTCTGAAAAGATTTTTGAATATTTTGTTTTCAGCTTTTATACCTTGTTTGATGCCTATCATTATTAGTTTTGCTCTTTTAAAGTAGGCCCAGATCTCTTGAATGTCCAAAGTATGGTATCAAATTGATTTTTCTAAGTTATATAAGATGCATTCATTTTTGGAGTGGTTGTTTTCTAAAAGTGAGTTCTGTTTTTCATGTGTTCTAGTCAACTGTTGATGATTTATATCCAAGTCTTTAATTCAATTATTGCATCCTTCACTTCCTTTAGAGATTCCTTTTGATTCCTATCAAGGTATTCAATTTTTTATTAATTTTATCTTTCATTTTTTAAGCTAATTATAAATTCTTTTTAGACATTCTATATTATTTCTATTATTAAAATTATGAGTTTTCAGCTGAGCATGGTGGTGTATGCTTGTAATACCAATACTTGGGAGGCTGAAACAGGAGAATCTGGGTTTGCAGCCAGCCTCAGCTACTTAGTGAGGCCTGCTGCAACTTAGTGAAACCTGCTTCAAAATAAAAAACAGTGTGAAGGAGTGTATCTCGGCTGGAGAATGCCTGTGAGTTCAATCCCCAGCATCACACACACACACACACAAAAAAAAAAAAAAAAAAAAAAAAATTTTGAATTCTCCTCTGGCATTCTCTACAATTCTGTATTGGTGAGTTGTATTGTGAGATTGTGGGGACTTGTTTCCTTGCTATTCTTTTTTTCTCATGATTTCAGATTTCTTAGGTTTATATCTTTGTTGATGTTGATGTCTCTCTCTCTGTGCATTTCCTATGTCTAATATCTCTGTATACAGTATCTTATTCCACAGTTAGATAATTACTTTCAGCATGCTTTAAAAGGGAATAGCCTCTATGTGTGGGTATTTGCAGATTTCTTTTGAGGATTTATCACTCTTTAATGCTACTTTGAGGCCTATGTCCCATGTTACCCCACAGTTGTTCTGCCTGTAGATTGGGAGTACTGGGTTGCAGCTATTCCTGTGCTATGTCTACCCACAATAATGGTAGTGTTGATAGATTCCAGGTGTTAAAGTCTGAAATCTATGAACCTCCATAATAGGGAGTACTCTTTGAGGTATGGGCAGAGAAGTTTGTATGTTTTTAAATTTCAATGTGTGAGGTGCTGGGTGGCTCTGCCTGTCAAATGCGACTAGTTTATCCTTAGATTCTGCTAATCCTTCCTGTTGGTTCTCCTACCTGTTCCAACCTCAGCAGTAGGGAGTCAGCTAGTATATGCAAAGGCAAATAATATTGCAATCAATAGTTAATAGTGAGGAGGAAGAGGCTAGAGTATAGGATGCAAGAAGAGTGTAAAGTAGAAAATAGAATCAAGTATAATATGAGTTTAAGTAAAACTAGATAATATATAGTAAAGATAAGAGGCTGAAAAAATAAAGGAAAATTCTCGTAGGCACTGGAGAATATTTAGGTATAGTGATAGGAAATAGATTTAATTTGAGGCACTGACAAACAGATTTACTAGGGGTCCAGCAGACAAAACAACATAATCTCTCCCATGTACATACAGAAGAAGAGAAGAAGATAAAAGAGAAAAAGATAAAAATAAAAAATGAAAAGGAATCTTAAAAATTGCTTAATCAAATATTCTTGTTGGAAAAGAGTAGATTTTCCTTATGTCTTTGTTGTTTGCCAGTTGTTGTTGTTTTGATGTTTTTGAGATTGTTTATTTTTCTTGGTTTGAGGCTTGTTTAGAAGAGATGTAAAAACTTTTCCAAAGTTCTGGTTCAAGCCTGCTAGCCTGCCCTCTCTGTTTCTTACTTTGCTAAGGATGCAGATTAGGGAGGAGGTTCAGGGAGGGGCTGGCCCCTGCTGGTTGCCAGAAGGAAGCTCTTCTAGGCTGGGGGTTGGGTGTGTGGCTCAGGATACTTACCTCACATTTACTAGAGTTGTAGGCATGATGCCTTACACTGAAAAAGAGAAACAAAGAAAAGGAGAGAAGGAAAGGGAAAAGAGAAATAGCATGCAAAAGAATAAAAAATAGCTGGGCGTGGTGGTGCACACTTGTAATCCCAGCATTTGAGAGGCTGAGACTGGAGGATTGCAGTTCGCAGACAGCCTCAGCTACTTAGTGAGGCCTCTGCAACTTAGTGAGACCCTGTTTCAAAATAAATAATAACAAATAGGGCAGGAGGTGTAGCTCGGAGGTCAAATGCCTCTGGGTTCCATCCCCAGACTCACAAAAAAAGAATAAAAAATAACCTATAAATACACAAGAATAGAGCATCGGCAAAAACAACAACAACAAATAAATGAAACATACAGAACAAAAAGAAAGGAAAAAATGAAAACAATAAGAAACTCTTGCACTTGGCTTCTGCAGCCCTTTGGGATCTGCAAGGATACTTTTGGCCAATTAAGGTCTACTTATTGCAGTAGCTTCTTGGTCACATTTCAAGTGTTCTTACTTGCTCAGAAACCTATTTGTAGATCTAATGCTATGGTCTCCCATAGTGAGAACCTGGCCCAGTGCCTCTGTCTGTGCAGGCACCAAATCCTGGGCATCTGGTGCAGGGTCCACCCCAAGGCTAACGTGGGACTTCACAGTCTCCTTCGAGAAAGCTGAGTTAATCTGTATTTCTCAAACCTAGTGTATTCCACAAAGTTTTGTGTACGGTTTGCGGCCACAGCCTGCATGAATTCCCACTCTCGTTTTTGGTCTCTTTTCAGTTACCCTTTGATATAACTATACTCACATCCCCAGGGTTCTTGTACCTACCTCGGCCGTGGGGTACATGCTCAAATGGGGTTGGGAGAGATGGAGCCATGAATGTGTTTATCATTCTCTGTCCTGTCCTTATGGGGCTGTGTGATTGTCTGGCTGGTGACCTCCATATCTGGGAAGTAGATCTCAGGTTGGTGATTATAAGACTTTTTGGTTTTCCAAAGTTCCCACTGGAAGCAGGGCAAGGTCTGTGATGTGTGGTTTAGTTCATAATGCAGTGCTATTGTTCTCCCAACTTAATTTTGTTGTTTTGTTTATTTCGGCCTGGGTGTTTAAAGGTGGCCTCATAAGTATTATTGAGTTTCTTTGTCTTTGATTTTCACCTCCCATAAAGTTAGTCTGTGATGTGAATTACTGCTTAATTTGCGTAGCCCCTAAATGAGTAAGAGATAGGCTCATCTAAGGGTCCTTACTCTGTCAACATCTTCCTCTTCCCTCACTATATACTAATAAAATAGTTTTTAAAAATGAAAGAATGTTTGTGTATCTCCAAAGTTATTATAAATCTGCAGTAGATTCTGATAGACTACAACATAAGGTAAATCCTAGAGAAATCACCAAGAAAAAAACCAATAGCAAAGCAATTATTAAAGAAAATTAAGGACCGGGTGTGGTGGCTCACGCTTGTAATCCCCGTGCTTGGGAGGCGGAGTCAGGAGGATCGTGCAGGTTTGAAGCCAGCTGCACTGGCTTAAGAGACCCTGTTTCCAAATTTAAAAATATATATAAAAATAGGTCTGGGAGTGTAGCCCGGAGGTAGAAGGGCTTCCAGGAACTCCAGTACCACCAAAAAATAACAAAATAAATTAAAGAAAGAAAGAAAGAAAGAAAGAAAGAAAGAAAGAAAGAAAGAAAGAAAGAAAGAAAAGTATTATAATAAAATATCTTCACTTGCTACAAGTGAAAACAGCAAAGGGGTAACTGACAAACCAAAAACAAAAGGCAGGTATGGTGGTACACACCTGTGATTCCAATATTTACTTGTCTGGCATAGGAGTATCACAGATTTAAGGCCAGTGTGCAGTAATTGAGCAAGGCCCGGCTTTATTAAAAAGAACAGAGGGTTTAACTCAGAGGTAGAAGAACCCTTGGATCAATCCCCAGAGCCATACACACATGCTTACACATACAAACTCCTGAGCTGATTGTGGTGGTACATGCCTAAAATACTAGTACTTAGGAAACTGAGAAAGGAGGATTGCAAGTTCAAGGCCAGCCTCAGGAACTTAGTGAGATTCCATTTCTAAATATATATATATATATATATATATATATATATATATATTTTTTTTTTTTTTTTTTTTTTTTTTAAAGGTTGGAGGTATAGTTCAGAGGTAGAATGCCCTGGGTCCAATCCCAGTACCATACACAAACAAAATCATGAGACAGACAGTGGTAGAAATTGCGCCATTCTTGCTCTATGACAGGGTTGTAGCTGGGAAGAGAATTCTGCATGGCTGGAAGAATCTGGCAAAACTGAAGCCATTATCCTTCTTGATTTTAGTTAAAATAAGGATAATATTAATGAAATTTGAAAATTGCTTTGAATGGGGATTGCTGTTTTGTAATAATTTGAAAATTGATGTGAATATGACTGGAAAATGCCCTAAGATTTGTGCTGAGAATAGCACTAAGAAAAATATGACTACGGGAGAACTTTCAAGAAGCTACATAGAAAAGAGCTCTTTGCTCCGCTGCTTACAATACCTAACTCACTTCAAGTTTTAGCCATGAAAGGAAAAGTTAAGTTTAGGCAAATTATACGTACTGTGCAAGGCCCTCCATATGTTGCTTATAAGTTAGGAGGTCGACTGTGACATCCCCCTCGGGGGGCTAGCGCTAATCAGAATACTTTTCCACCTCCAACCAATCCTCCACTTTCCTATACAGGATTGTGTGATGAATGGAAAGCACAGAGTTAATATTACTGGAAAATGGCTTGACATTAGGACTCTGCCATTCCTACAGAGGGTTGGGCAGGCAGGGACCTCCTTGGTGCATGCTCACTAAAGCACAAGAGTTCTTTTGGTAAACAACTTAAAATGTGTTATAGAAAATTAGGTGCAGGCATTATAAGTTAGAGAAATAGAATAAATTCAATGTGGGTTTGGTGGTTGGGCCAGAATAAGTTAACAGACTACCTAGTGGTCAAAATAGCAGATAATATTAGCATTTAATTTTAAAAGTAGAGACAGTAAGTCTAATATTTAGTAGTTTAAGTAAAGGATAGGATAAGTTCAGTTAAAGTTTATATGTGTGATGTAGAGTAGTAGTAAATTTTGTAGGTCAATTCATTATAAATTAATAAAAAACAAACAAACAAACCAGGAAACCAGGTGGCTTTGAGGTGTGCCTGCTATGTAGAATTCAGGTTAATAAAAAAAAAAAAAAACTAAATAAAAAAATGCACATGTAATGTGGTTTTAAAAAAATTCAATGAAAAACAAAATATGTATGATATGGCTTCCTGTAATTTGTTAGATTCATGTATAAATAAAATATATTCTAAGGCATAGGCAGAGATGCCTTCCCCCTGCTACTAAGCACAGCGTCTCTCATTCTTCAGTTTTGCCAGCCCTACATCTCTTTCAAAATCCCTGGACTGGCCAAGGCTGGAACCCAGCAAGATAGGAATTAAAAAATAAAATATCAAATAAAAATGTAACCATATTTATAATTATATTAAATCTGAATGAATTAACCAGTCCCTTATAACTGCAGAGACTGTATGAAGAAAAAAATCACTTAAATGTATGTTATCTATGGCAGATAACTCTAGATTCAAAGAAATAAAAGCATTGAAAGTAAAATTTAAAATTAAAATATAAGAAAGCTGGAGTAGATATACTAATAAACACAATAGACTTTAGGCAAAAATACTGAGAAACATTTTAAATAATAAAAAAGTTCATTTATCAGAAAGATCTAAAAGTTATAAAGACATGTGAGCCAGGAGCCCCAAATTTTATGAAGCAAAAACTGTCCCAACTTGAAGAGAAAATTAAATGATGAAAAATAATTGAGAGCCAGGTATGGTGGTGCACGCTTATAATCCCAAGGTTTGGGAGGCTGAGACAGGAAGATTGTGGTTTGCAGACAGATTCAGCTATTTAGTGGGGCCCTATGCAACTCAATGAGACCCTGTTTCAAAATAAAGAATAGAAAAATTAGGACTGGAGGTGTAACTCAGAGATAGAATGCCCTTGGTTTCCATCCCTAGTACCACAAAAAAGTTGAATATTTAATGCTTAAAAGAAACTAACAAACAGAATAATAAGACTAAAAATACATAGAAAATAGATTTGTACATTATATCCCAACTAGATTTTCTGGCATCTATAGAATGTGTACTCTGATAGCTAGGACCACAACAACAAAATACACATTTCTTTCATGTACACTTAGAGCATTCTACAGGATAAACTCTATTCTAGACCATAAAATAAGCTTCATTAGATTTTAAACTTAAAGTATATAAAATGGTTTCTCTAATCACAAAGGCATAATGTTAAAATCAATATAAGTAAGAAATTTAGGAAAGATATGGAAATCAATTCTTAAATAAGCAATGAATCAGATAAAATAAATTAGAAAATATTTTAGGAGTTAAACATGGTGTCACACAATTGTAATCCTAGTACTTAGGAGGCTAAGGCAGGTTCAAGGACAGCCTCAGCAAACTAGCAAGACTGTCAGCAGATATCCAGATTCTATTCCAAAATGAGAAATAAAAAGGGACTGGAGGGATAGCTTGGTAGTAGAAGGCCCCTGGATTTAATGCTTAGTACCACAATATAAGTTTTTGAGAGAAGTTACAAGAATAAAACATGCAAATCTATGCATGCAGCTAAAGCAGTGATTAGAGAAAAATTTATAGCTATGAACTCATACTTCAAAACCCCAATTTTCCTTTTTTAAAAATTTCCTAGCTGGGCATGGTGGTGCACGTTTGTAATCCCCGCACTTGGGAGGCGGAGACAGGAGGATCGCACAGGTTTGAAGCCAGCCTTGCTGGCTTAAGAGATCCTGTTTACAAATAAAATATAAAAAATAGGGCTGGGAGTGTAGCCTAGAGGTAGAAGGGTTCCATCCCCAGCACCACCAAAAACAAAAAAACAACAAAAAAAATCTTATCAGTGCATCATAGTCAAACATCTTAATAAGGTACAAGATGGTGGAGGTATAGATACACACGTCAATCATTTAGCCTTTCCCCAATTCCCACCTCATCCCCTCCTCCTACTTCCTTCTCATGTTTGGCTTACTGATTGACTTGATATATTTGTGAATGTATATCATGTATATTAGGAAATTTCCCTCTTCCCCTTCCTATCCTGCTCAGTTAGGTCATCTTATTTGCTTATCTATGGTTTCTCTTTCCTCTTCTAGACACATTTTCTTGCTCATTTCCACATATTAGGAAGAACATCCATTAAATCTGTAATTTTTCTAACTTTAAAAATCAATACACTAGCCTTTATTTGTTAGCTGTAAATAAAAAATGAATGCTACAGCTGAAAGAAAGAAAAAAGAAAGGAGGAAGTGAGGGAGGAAGGAAGGAAAAGAGGAAGGAAGGAAGGAAGGAAGGAAGGAAGGAAGGAAGGAAGATTAGAGAACTTAATAAAATAAAGGAAAAAATCCATAGAGAAAATGATTTATACCAACTAGTAGTTCTATGAAAATTTCAACAAAATTGATATATATTTAGCTGAACACACACACAAAAATAGATTATAATAGCCCAAGCAAAGAATAAAAAGGAAGCAATTATATAATAAGGTAATACTATGAATAACTATGAACCAAAATATTAGATGGCTCAGATAAAGTGAACAAACTCTTAAAAATATATACACAAAGAAAACCTAATTTAAGGAAAAACATAAAATGTAAAAGTATATCTATATGTAAAGACATTGAATTAGTAATCCCAACCAGTATTCTCAAAGAAAAACTCTGACCAAGATAACTTTATAGATGAATTCTACAACACATTTAAATAATAACTAATATCAAGTATTCTAAAATGTGTCACAAGCTCTTTAAAAATGGAAGGAAAGAAACTACTACTCATTTCAATCTATGAGGCCATTTTATCTTCATACTGAATCCAGACAAGAACATCCCCAAAAAACTACAGACCAATGTATTTTAAGAATATGAAAACAAAAATTATCAACAAAACACTAGTAAACTGAACTTAACATTATGTAGAAAGGATAACAGTGAGAAAATGGGATCGTCCCAAAAATGGGATCATCCCAGAAATACAAGGTTCATTTAATGTCTGAAAACCATCATAATCATGGAATTACACGCAAAAATTGCATGGCTATCTCAATAGATGCAGAAAAAGTATTGACAAAATATAAAAACTTTATATGATAAAAGAGACAAACTATAGAAAAGGGCATATCTTCAACCTGATAAAAGTATCTAATCCACAGTTAGCTTTGGGTTTCACATTATAGTGAATAGTGAGAGATAGCCTAAAAATATCAAACTAAGAAACATATGTCTGTTCTTTTCTATATTCTATATTGTGGTATAGGTTCTAGTAATGATAATTAAAAATTTAAAAAAGATAGAAAATGTCTCTATAATAGATTATTTTCCATCTAAAAATTTTTGAAGAATTAGCTAAATAACTTATCAAATAAAAGTTTCAGTAAAATTTACAAGGTACAATGTTAACACACATCATCAATTATATTTCTTTCTTTTTCTTTTGTGGTACTGGGGTTCCTAGAAGCCCTTTTACCTCTGGGCTATACTCTCAGACCTATTTTATACTTTTTATTTGGAAACAGGGTCTTTTAAACCAGCAAGGCTGGCTTCAAATCTGCGCGATCCTCTTGTCTCTACCACCCAAGTGCGGGGATTACAAGCATGCGCCACCACGCCCGGCTCATCAATTATATTTCTATGTAAAATTAACTGTATTTTCACACACAAGAAATGAACAATCTGAAATTATAACTAAGACAATAATTTTATTTACAATCACATAAGCAGAATAAAATGCTTAGAAATGAGTTTAAGATGAAAGAGCGTAGGTTATACTGAAAACCAAAAATCAACACTTAGTTTTTGTTTTATATTTTTTAAATTTTTTATTGGTGTATTGTAGTCATACATCTTAATGAAGTACATGCACACATCACTCAATTAGCCCTTACCCAATTCCTGCCCCATTCACTGTCCCTCCCTCCTTCTCATGTTTGGCTTAGTGATTAAAATTGGTGTTTCTTAATGTACATCCTGGAAATTAAAGAACTTTTCTCTTTTCTCCTACCATCCCCTCAGTTAGGGTACCTTATTTGCTCATCTATAGAATTTCCTTCTTCATTTAGATTTCCTCATATGACCCATTTTCTTCCTAGCGTTCACGTATTAGGGAGAGCATACAATTTCTTATTTTTTTGTGACCTAATCTCACTTAGTGTAATGATCTCCAGTACCATCCATTTCCCTGTAAATGACATAATAGTGTTTTTCTTTATGGTTGAATAAAATTCCATTGTGTACATATCTCCTAGTTTGTAATCCAATCATCTGTTGATGGACATCTTGGCTGGTTCCATAGTTTGGCGATCTTGAATTGCGCAGCTATGAACATTGATACACATGCATTAGTTTGGTAGTTTGGTTTCCTTTGTTTTGGGTAGATATCCAGAAGTGGTATTGCTGGATCATATGGTAAGTTCATTCCCAGAATAGCCAAAGTAGCTCTCAGAAAAAAAAAAAAAAAAAAAAAAAAAACATGCAGGAGGAATCACAATGCCTGATTTTAAATGATACTACAAAGCTGTAGTAATAAAAACAGCATGATATATAGGCCAATGTAGCAGCATAAAACGTTCAGAAACATTCACACACAGCCAAGTGATTTTTTATGAAGGGGCCAAAAACATATACTGGTTAAAAAGAAAAGAAAAAAAGATAGCCTGTTCAACAAATGGTATTGGCAAAACTGTTTAACCATATGCAAAAAAATGGAAATAAATCCCACTTTCTCATCTTGCACAAGAGTCAACTCAAGATGGGGCAAGGGCTTGAAAATTAGACCACACACTTTGAAGTTCTTTGAAGAGGGCATAGGTAAAACACTACAACACATAGACACAGGTAAAAAACTTTCTCAACAAGCCTTAAAGGCACAAGAAACTAAGCCGGGCATGGTGGCACACACTTGTAATCCCAGTACTTGGGAGGCTGAGACAGGAGGATTGCACAGGTTCAAAGCCAGCCTCAGCCACTTAGTGATGCTCTCAGCAAGTTAGTGAGACCCTGTTTCCAAATAAAATATAAAATAGGTCTGGGAGTATAGCCCGGAGGTAGAAAAGCCCCTGGGTTCCACCCCAATCCCCCCCCACCAAAAAAAGGCATAAGAAACTAAAAGGCAGGTCAATAGTGGGATGCATTAAACTGAAAAGCTTCTGTACAGCAAAGGAAACTATCAAGAACCTCAATCAAGAGGCAACAGAATGGGAGAAGATTTTAAAACTTAGTTTTAAAACACCCAAATAAATGATGATTCATCCATATTAATGGATAAGAGACTTTGTATTTTAAGATGGCAGAACTTCCCAAATTGATCTATGTAGTTCATGCAAACCTTACTAAAATCCCATGATTTTGTTCTTGTTTCTTTGTTTTGTTTTGTTTTGTTTTGTTTTGTTTTAGAGAGATTTCAACAAGTTGATTCCAAAATATCATATAGAAATTTAAAGGATCATGCAGAAGAGCTGAAGTAAACTTGCAAAAAAATTATTGTTGAAGAACTGACTACTTTTTTATTTTTGAAACTTGCTCTCATGCTATTAATCACAACATTGTGCTACTGAAAAAAAGGTAGACATAGAACCCAATAAAATAGAATTAATCTTTCAGAAAAAAAAAACTCTTACACTTGTGGTAAATTGATCATTGATCTGGGTAACAGGGCAATTCAATGAGAAAATAATAACTTCTTCAGTAAACAGGGATAGTGCAGCTGAATATTCATATACATAAAATAAATTAGGAAATTTGGGCTTCCATCTTATACATTAGAAAAATTGACTTAAGATGGATCATAGACTTGGTATATAAGAGGTTCAAATACAAAAGTCTTAGAAGAAAATGTAGCAGGAATTAATGACCACAAGTTAGGCAGTAATTTGCTAGAGAGTACACCAAAAGAACAAACAAAAAAAGAAATAATAGGCAAATTTGACTTGATCAATATTGAAAAATGTTGTGCTTCAAGAGAGACCACTAAGAAAGTATTCAGATGACCCAGAGGATGCAGAAGATACTTGCAGTTGATATGTTTGATAAGAAACTATAATCTAGAATATGGAGAGGCAATCCCAATACTTGAGAGGCTGATAAAAGGAAGATCACAGGTTTGAGTACAGCCTCAGCAAGTAGTGAGACTCTCATCAACCTAGGGAGACCTTGATTTGAGATAAATAAAATAGAGCTAGGGGTGTAGCTGGAAGGTAGAATGCCTTTGGGTTTAATCACTAGTACCACAAAAAATAGAATATATAAAGAACTCTTACAATTCATAATAAAGACAGTTTCATGAAAATTGTCAATAATTTCTAATATACATTTCTCTTAAAGAAAATAGGCAAATGGCCATAAGAAGAGGAGTTTATTACTATCAGGAAACTGTACCCAAAAGGCATAAAAATACCACTTTATACATACATGTTGCAACGACAAGATAGACATTAACAAACTCTGGTGAGTATACTTACAGGAATATAAAACTGTTCCACCACTTTGTTAAATAGCTAAGGGGTTTCTCAAAAGTTTATACAAAGGGTTACTAAATGACAAAGCAACTCTACTTAGGATATATCCAAGATAAGTGAGCATCTACCCATACAAACCAGTACGTGAACCAATATATGCTACAGCACATGACTCTGGAAGAGAGCGTGCTATTGGAAAGCAGTCATATAAGGCTACATACTGTATGATTCTATTTTTATGAAATCCTCAGAATAGGAAAATTCATAGAGAAACAAAGGAAACAAAGGAGACTATTGGTTTTCCAAGACTTGGAGGACAAAGGAAATAAAAACTGACTGTAAATGTATGTAAAGATTCTTTAGGGAATGATGAAAATGTTCTTTTTTTAACAATTTTTTTAATTGAACATAAATAGTATACATTTAAACTATATTTGGTGCCCTCTCCCCCCGCCCCCATTTTCCCTTCCCCCCTCCCACCAATGGTTGTCCAGGTTAACCATGTCTTATTCATAATTTTACACATGTTCAGATGTAGACCCTCATTAATCAAGATCAGCCTTCCTCCTCTCCTATCTTTCCATTCAAACTTCTGGTATTTCCCCTCCATTATCTGGAGTCCCACTGGTATCCTTTGTGTTTCCTAGTTTGGGCATATTAGAGGAAACATATGTACCTTCTCCTTCTGTGCTTGGCTGATCTCACTTAACATAATGTTCTCTAGGGCTTTCCATCTTCTTGCAAATGATATAATTTTGTTCTTCTTTATGGCTGAATAGAATTCCATTGTGTGTATTTCCCACAGTTTTGCTATCCATTCATCTGTTGATGGTGGTCTGGGTTGGTTCCATATTTTGGCTATTACAAATTGTGCTGCTATGAACATAGGTATGCATATGTTGCTGTATTTCTCTGAATTCAACCCCTTTGGAAAGAAACCCAGGAGTGGTAGAGCTGGATTATATGGTGGATCTATTCCCACCTTTCTTAGGAATCTCCACACAGATCTCCATAGTTCTTAAATTAATTATATCAGGGGTCACCACAATAGCTATACTAAAATCATAGACTTGTACCCTTTCAATAAAAATGAGTGAACTGTGCGGTATGTGAATTTTATCTCAATAAATATCTAAGAAAATAAGTAAATAGATGGACATAGAGTGCATGCCTGTAATCCCAGTCATTGGGAGGCTGAGACAGGAGGATCGCAAGTTCAAGACCAGCCTCAGTAACTTAGTGAGACTCTCAGCAACCTAATGAGAACTTTCAAAACAACAACAAAAAAGTAAAAAAGAGCTTGAGGTGTATCTCAGAGGTAGAATGTCCCTGGGTTTAATCCCAAGTACTTAAAATAAATAAATGAATAAATATATGTCGAAAGGCTCAGATCATTCTTGCTCCATCTGAACTGACTATGGCCTATTTACACTGACACAAATTTGCAAACCATCTCCTAATTCTGATTCTATTCTCACATTGCCCCATAATAATTTTGGGTGTTTGGAGACATTTTTAAGTGTGTGAGCATTGCTTGGTGATGTGGGGGCTTCTTCATCTCAGAGCCATCCAGTTCCTTCAACTTCCTTCCATCTGCTTTTGCAGAACTGCTGATATCATGCAGGTCTTGCTGATTGTGTTTTGTCTCTGCCCAATTGGATGGTCTTATGGAAATCTCTTGTCTTCTGTATTTTTGTAAACATTTCCTGGAAGATTTTTGGTTATGTCAACTAAATTAGTCTCCTGTTTTCTGTGATCAGATACATGAGCTTTCAAAAACCCCCCTGCTCTCCACTATTCCTGAGTTTTTGAGAATAGATTATGCCAAAAAGAAAAAAATCTCTATGGCTGTGCTAGACTTCAAGTACACCTTCAAGTACACCTTTGGTTCCAGTGGGTTTTTTTGTTTGTTTGTTTGTTTTTATTTTGTTTTCTGGGAGTGAGGGAGTACTGGGAATTGAACCCAGTACTCTACATCTGAGCTTCACCCGCAGCCCTTTTTTTTTTTTAAATAGCAGTTCTCTAAGTTGTGGAGTGTCTTGCTACGTTGCTGAGACTGGCCTCAGACCTGCAACCCTCCTATCTCAGCCTTCCAAGCACTGGAATTACAGGCTCATGCCACCATGCTCAGTTGGTACCAATCTTTTAAAGGCAGAACATAGGCTGACAAACTGCTCAACTCAAGGCAAGTACATTCTCCAACTCAGTATTTGATGAAGCCAAACAAGGAAAGAGAAAGACCTCAGAAAGTTGAATAAAGGGCTAGAGAAAACAATTGGCTGGAAGCCCTCACAGGCCACAATAAGAAATACTCTCTAGTTCTAGCAAAGCACAATGGCGGTATGTGGAAAGTACAGTTTAAAATTGCGGTGGATGAGTAACTCTTGTCTCTGTTCACCTTTTTCCCAGATGGAAGACTTTATGGGGTTTATCTTGTCCCTGTTCTATGGCTCTATTTTACACACATGGGAAAGTAATTGATATTATTAGTTAAGACAAGTCTGACCCAAAGAGAGCCGTATCTGATGGAGACTGCTGCAGATCCCTCGTCCTGAATGAAGAGAAATCTCTTGGAAATAATGAACTTCAAACTCAGTGTTATAACTAGATGAGACTTTTGTTCTGTTCTCTTATTATGGCCGTAGTGTGTTTTCATTAAAAAAAAAAGAAGAGTAACCACATATTTGGTGACAATAAAAATCAACTATGGTAGTCCTGAAAGCTATTCACTATTATGTTTTTCATTTTTTGAGAAGTGGTGGTCATCAGGACACATTTTATTCTTTTTTTAAACAGTTCATTTTTTATTTGTTTTTATTGGTGCATTGTATTCATTCATCTTAATGGGGTAAAAGATGGTAGATGTATACATGAACACATGACTCATTTAGCCCTTCCCCAATCCCACCCCATTCCCTCTTCCCTCCCTAATTCTCATGTTTGACTTAGTGATCGACTTTGATGTGTTTGTGAATGTACATCATGTACATTAGGGAAGTTCCCTCTTCCCCCTCCCATCCCCTTCAGTTAAATTGCTTTATTTGCTCATCTAGAGATTCTACCTCTTTGTCTAGAGTTCCTCCTATGACTCATTTTCTCCCTAGCTTCCACATATTAGGAAGAGCATCCAATTTCTTTATGTGACTGACTAATCTCACTTAGCATAATGTTCTCCAGTTCTATCCATTTTCCTGTAAATGACATAATTTTGTTCTTCTTTATGCCTGAGTAAAATTCCATTGTGTAAAAATCCCATAATTTTGTGATACATTCTTCTGTTGAAGGATATCTTGGCTGGTTCTGTAATTTGGCAATGGTGAATTGTGTGGCTATGAACATAGATATGCATGCACTTGTTTGATAGTTTGTTTTCCATTCTTTTGGGTAGATTCCCAGAAGTGATATTACAGGATAATATGGTAGATTTGTTACCCTTCTTCTGAGGAGCCTCCATACTGTTTTCCAAAGTGGTGACACTAATTTGCATTCTTACCAACAGTGTATTTTAGAGTTCCCACTTCTCCATATCCTCGCCCACATTTGTTGTTGTTTGTGTTTTTAATGATTGCCATTCTAGTTGGAGTTAGGTAAAATCTCAAGGTAGTTTTGAATTGCATCTCCGTGATTACTAATGATTTTGGACATTTTTTCATATATTTATTATCCATTTGCATTTCTTCTTTTGTGAAAGTTTTGTAAGATGCTAAAATTAGGAGAAACTCCAGGATATATAGTAACTCATTATAATCTCTCAATTATTCTAAAAATATTTTAACATGTATTCATCAGAGTTCTTTCTCCACTCTGACTACACGATGGGATTGTATTTCCCCTGCTTCATAAAATAATATATGGTCAATGTGATGTGATTTGCTTTGGCTGACAAATGATGAAGGAAAGTGATACAGATCATGCCTGTCCCAGCGGAAGCTTTGATAGTCATTGCCCAATTCACCACACCTACTTTTTCTTTTCAACAATTATGTGTCAAAGTGAGCCTCCAGATGGAGCCTGGGTTCTTGAGTGATGACCGTGAGCAAATTCCCCTGCCTCTCTGAAGTGAACATACAGCATAATCAGGGAATAAACTTTCCTTTTTTTAAATTCACTGAGGTTTGGGCAAATCCTTGTGTTTTTAACCACTACAGAATTACCTAATGTCTAAAGCAAACACTGCTTCAGAGACTTATTGTGAGAACAAAACTTGAAATATACATAAGAAAATTTAGGACATGCATGGACATATAGCATGGTATTAGTTGTAGCACTGTTGTAATTATTGTAGCCACCAAAATAAAAATCCTGAAATATTCAGCAAACTGGCCTCTGGTTAGCCTTTCCAGGTCTTCTTTAGACTGGAAAATTTTATTTTTTTCTTAATATATGTATATAAAAGTACTTCAGGACCAGATTCTTCATCTCTATTATGTATTTGGCTCCTCTCAAAAGATGGAATACTTTTTTAGCTTAGTTTTTAAGTTAAATTTTGTATTATCTGCTGGCAGAGGTGAAATGCAACCTGGGAGCTGATTTACTAGCATTCCAAATCCACCCACAAGCCTCCTATAAGATGATTGGGGACCAGGACACATTTATGTTCTCTTAAGCTTTAAGTAAAATTATTTCCATTCAAGGTCTGTGTTTGTGATCACATTTACTTGCATTTGAATCTGTTTATTATGAATAACATATCCTTAATATACACTCTAATCTTTTGCTCCCTAATTTTCTCACTATTAGATTGATGAAATGCTATGTACCTCCTAAGGGCATTCTAAAATTCAGTGTTCTTAAGAGTGGAAATGACTAACAAAGTAGTAGTGAAAAGTCAGCAAATGTTATATTCATCCTTTTATTCCTACCTTGTACATAGCCTATAGAACTGACTGATGACCTCTTTCAATCCCTTTCCTCTCTTCCTAACCTCTCTCCTTATGGTCACCTCCTTATGATATGAGCTACTTTAGAAACGGGAAGGCAGATAGATGCAGAAGACTGCTTCCCTTGGGCTCTGCCCCATCCGTTCCTCTTAGTGGTTCAGTGCCATCAGGAAAGTTAACCATCTATTTTTGCTGTTTTTTTTTTTTTCACTAGTAAATTGAAGGGCACCCTAGAAAAATGTTTCATGATTTCAAATGTAAAGAAACACAACAAACATATAAATTCATCCCCTGGTATTTTCAGGAGATGGGTTCCAGGACCTTTAGCCATTACCAAAATTCCTCATATAAAATGGATCAGTATTTGTGAACAATGTATGCACAGCCTCTCATAGGCTTTAAGTAAACTCTAACTTACTTATCATACTTAATACAAGGTAAGTGTTACATAAATAGTTGTTATTCTATATTGTTTAAGGTAAAAATAATAAAAGAACATCACTGCATGTTCATTGAAGACCAAATTCTCTTTTTTTGGAATATTTTGAATCGAAGATTGATTAAATCTTTCATAGAGAACTCATGGATATGGAGGGTCAAGTGTATGGTATAGTTTTATTTTTATTCTTTTCACTTTCTGCAATTTCGCCATTTTCTCTTCTTATCAGTGTTTCTATAATTTCTGACCATTCTGTCATCATCCCCCCCGCCACGTAAAACATGTTCTTTAACAGATGTGAGGCCCTGTTTAAAGAAACATTTAATTTTCCTAAAAATTTATTGTATCATCATTGTTCTATAAACTGGGCATGGTAACTTGTTACTCTGCACTTATACTTAGAAAAATCCTAAACATAAAAAACTAAGGGTAGCCTGACTTGGTGGCTCATGCTTGTAATCCCAGTACTTGGAAACCTGAGACAGGAGAATCCAGGTTCACAGACAACTACTTAGTAAGGCCCTCTGCAACTTAGTGAGACCCTGTTTCAAAATAAAGAATAAAAAACACTGCTAGGGGTGCCGCTTGGAGGTCAAATGCCCCTGAATTCAACCCTCAGCACCGTTAAAAAAAAAAAAAAAAACTAAGGAAAAATGTTTAGTACATAAGCAACCTTAATTGTGAAAAACTTTGAGAGCCAGGAATATGTATGTAAAAATTCACAGCAACAATATCCTGAAGTGATCACATAGAAACAAGTCAAATGGTTATCTGTGGATGAATGGATGAGCAAAATATGATTTATTCATATAATGGAATATTATTCATTTATAAAAGGAACAAGTTACCAATATATGCTATGCTTTGAGTAGACTTGAAAAATATTATGCTAAGGGAAAGTAGCCAAACACAAAAACCTACGTAATTTATGATTCCCTTTGCATAAAATATCTAGCACATCTAGCACAGGCAAACCCGAAAGGAAAGAAAATAGATTAGTAGTTGTCTGTGTTTGAGGACAGAAATAGGCATTGACTACCAATAAATATGAGAGATCTTTTGGGATGATAAAAATATTCTAAACTGATTTGAGCTTGTGATTGCGCAAGTCTGTAAGTTTTCTAAGAATCATTGAATTACAAACTGGAAATCGTTTAATTTTATGACACGTGTTATAAGCATAGAGAGAGAGGGAGGGGGGGGGAGAGGAGAGAATGGAAGAGAGAAGGGAGAGAGAAGAGAGAGAATATGACTATAGAGAATACAGACCAGCTCAATGAATGTTCATGCAAAGCCTGGCGCTGGCTCAGCACGGCAGCTAGCTGAGGTAACACAGCTGTGTGGCGCTGCTCTACTTTCTTGATTTGGGCTCTGAGTCACTTCCACTCCATCCAGACACAGAAGATTCATAGCATTTCCGACAACATGCTTTGTTTTTTCACCTGTTGGACAGCAGGGAGCGACAGATGCGGACTCATTCTCTCTTTGAATGGACTAATCAACATTGATGATTAGCAATTATACTGCATTAGGTTCCCAACTTCGTTCTTAAATATATAGTTGCTCTAATCTCATTTACATCTAGGAGGCAGATCTTTACCAGAGACTTCCTTTCAATCACAGAAGACTTGGGATGATAAAAATATTCTAAACCGGTTTGAGCAACTGAACACAAAGGATAGTGCAAGGTGGGCAAGATCACCAGGAAGGATTTACAGACAACGTTGATCTAACGAAGGAGAGGCCATGCTCATAAGTTGAAATGTATGTCATCTGGTGAATATAAGCAATTCTGTTTCTCAGCTCCTGCCCCACCAACTTTGGTTTGGGTAACAGGCCCTTTGTAGGCCATCTGAGTTTATTTTTTCCAAAGATAATAGATATAAACCAGGGCTCCGGGTTATGCTAACTGCACGGGCTGAAAGTATAGAAATGTTTACAATGACATGTGAAACACTGAAAGTTCCCAGGAGATGAGATCTTGGAATTATAGTCACCTGAAAAGGGAGCTACCAGAGCCCTATGGCCAAGAGCAGAAGAAAGACCCACAACCTCCTTATTGCAATCGTGAATGGGTAAGAACAATATTTCCTGAAGGCCATTAGAAACCATATGACCACTTCAAAGATGAAAGCGCATGATGTCTCCCTTCTGTTAAGGATTGCATGTTTTGTGGAGTGCAGTGCTGTCTGGGTACCAGAGCAGAAAGGATTTCTGGAATAAAAGTACTGCATTCAAGTGTGGTTTGATGTTCCCTTCCAGTAGAATTCTTGGTGCTTTCATGTACATCTCTAGAGCAAAAGGTAAAGCTTAGACCATTACGTGGCTTGTAAATGATGCTGGAGTACAAATCTCACTAGCTCATCGTGAAAACACTAAATGGTCAGAGGGAAGGTTTTGTTAAGATCATTTGCTAGTTAAGTAAACAGAAACTGAAATCGATTAGTACATTCTCCCAAGAAGTAGAAAATCAAGAAGATGAATCCAGATCTCCTGACTTCAAGTACATTCCAAGTAAATGTTTTTATGTGACACACCCTAGTGGGAGACATCAAGCAGTCAGCTCACCAGCCTGGGCCACTCCCATCAGAGTATACTTGATTGTATGTTTTGCCTTTTATTTGTTTTTTTGCTTCATGCATTTTGGGATCAAAGGCAGATTCATGGAAAGCCACACGCTGTTTGTGCCTAGCCATCTATATCACAGAATAATAAAGACTCTGAACATAAAAGCATGAGATATAAAGTTCTTTGGGCCCAGGGTCTATATTGCACGGGTGGGGGGACAGTGCAACAAGGAGCCCCTGGCATATAAGAACAACCCATTGCTAGTCTCAGAGGTCAACCAAAATGGCAACTGATTCACTCAGACTTCCTCCAAAGCCCAACACAGTCTTTTCATCTAAAACCAAGGAGCTCATGAGCTCTGGAGAAACAGAAGATTAAACGTGAAGGGTCATATGTTTTTACTCAGATGTGAAAGCTAGAGAGAAACTGAGAGACAAAGAGAACTTCAGATAAATGAGGGAAGACACTAGAAGAAGGGAGGAGAAAGGCAGGGAGAAGAGAGGGGAGAAAGGAGGATGAGAATTACTAATGTAACCCTTTGTTTATACATGAAGTTATCTTTATTAACCTAAATGATACCTATGGGTAGTGGGGAAGTGAGGAGGGCCCCAGAGGAAAACAGACAACAAATGTTGTGTACATGTATGTTTCTGTCACTCTAAAACTCACTATGAGATATAATTGCAATGCACCAATTAAAAAAAAGTTTTTATGGAATAAAATAAAATAGACAATTTCATTATAGACTCCAAGTTAGTATTCTATTTTATTCTATGACTATTAACCTAAGTTTGAATAATTGCATATAATGTCTTTTAAGACAGAGCCTCAAGTGGAGTGATTCATTCACTTACTCTAGAAATTACAAGTACAAATTCTTAGTGAGAACCTCAAGAGAAAGTCAGGACTTTTTACCAAGCGGAGCTAGGGTTAAGTAGAATGCTAAACAAACATGCATTCATTAAAAAGTCAAATATAACAAAGCAAAATTAATCTTTAGAAATATTTGCAGAAATGCTGCCAAAAGTAATATTGGACATAGTGTCACCTTTGAACAAAATTAGAGCTTGCAAAACCATTTTCTAATCTTAAAATCTTAATTGATGTGCACTCGAAAGAACTGCATCTCAGCAAGGTTTAGCCCCTTATAAACACTCAGAAACTGCACTGCTCCATGGGTTTGACTCCCTTAAACTCTCTCCAGCTTCCACTCAATAAAATATTAGGCAGAATTGTTGGTTTTTATTTTCTGTGATTCTTCCTTTATCTATTGAAGCCAGCTTTTGCCTTCTGAAAACCTCTTCTGCATATACAGTACCACTAACTGTCAGCTTTATGAATGAAATAGAACCCCGCCTAGTGTTGCACACCTAGAATTCCAGTGCTTGAGGAAACTGAGATAGAAAGATTCCAGGTTGGAGGTCAGTGAGACACTGTTTCAAAATAAAAATATAATATAATGGGGGGTAGTTCAGAGGTAGAATACCCCCAGGCTCAATCTTCAGTAACAGAGAGAGAGAGAGAGAGAGAGAGAGAGAGAGAGAGAGAGAGAGAGAGAGAAGAGAGAGAGAGAGAGAATGAATAAGTGGAATTATTGGAAAAAGGGGTATCCAGAAAAGAAATATTATTTTATATGTCATAGTGTCACAAACCAAAAATGAATAAATATCTTCTAATCTATAGAATAACAGGTGGCCCTGGATACTCCAAGGTATGTTCTAGTTCTCAAGTTCAAAAATGTATGATTGAAAATAAACATTGGCTCCATCAAGAGACATCATTCCTTGGGCTTAATAAGAAATACTAACCAGAATTCGCATTTTACCATGGGACTTAGGTTAAAACAGAAGTTACTACACTGTCTCTGTACTGCCAGTAATCTTAATTTTTTTCAGTCACTAGCAAGTCTCCAATTGAAATCTTATTTTTTTCCACAGTAGTAAATTCAAGTGTTGCCTGAATTCACTTATTTGTTATCAGAACTAAGAGTTCATTATGCCTAGGCCAAAATGAAAGTTCTCTTTGATATTTTATACACACCTTGCTAGATGCAAAATCTTGACAGAGAAAAAAGGGAAAGTAAAAACTAAAGAAAAGGATAGGGAGAGCACTCTACCTCCAAAAGAGTATAGAATGCAGTATTTTTGTCACTATATAAATAATGATTTGTACATTGATCTTGCTTTGATGTTGCACTGATTAGAATCAAAGCTTTTCTGGCAACAGCAAAATCAAGTTTTGTGAGCATCTGTTTCAACCATCAGCTATATTAATTGACAGGAAAAGAAAATATCTAGGGAAAAATGCACATATCTGTTTTTAATAGGACCAGGCCTAATATATCTCTTGATCCTATCAGATATCAAGTGGAATTAGTCATGTAATTAAAATAGTTGACACTTGAATGACATTTGCTCTGCACTGAGCCCTGTTCTAAGTGCTTTAAATATACTAAGCCTATGAATCCATGACATCAACATAACTTGTATTTTACTCATGAAAAATACTTAGAGCTTTAGTGACTGTACTGGGTCAAATAGTGTCCCCTCAAAATTCATGTCTACCCAGAATTTGAATATAACCTTTGGAAATAGGGTGTTTGCTAGGGTAAATAGTTAGGAGATGTCATAATGGATTAGAGTGGGTCATGAATTCATTATCACTGCTATAGATAGAAGAGAAGGAAATTTTGAGAAAGAGACAAGAGTGAAAGGGACATGTTTACAAGCCAAGGATTACCGGGGATTTGCAGACATCATCAAATGCTACATAATGGTCAAGAACAGAGCCTTCTTTAGCAACTTCAGAGGGAACATGGCCCTTCTGAAATTTTAATTTTAGACTTCTGGCCACTAGTCTATGAAATAATGATATTCTGCTATTCTAACTACCTATTAGGCACCAAACCATAAGACAGTAATGTTCTATCATCCTAAAACACCTAGTTTTTCATAATTTGCTACATAAGGCATAGGAAATTAATAAAGTGATATTCCCTAATGTCTGTTTACCTACAATTAGAACTCAATGAAAGGACACAAGCTTAGCCACCCTTTACAATATCCCATAAGTCACTGGCAGGGGATTGGCATCGGCAATGACAAAAAACAAAGAGTTGTGGTTTTAATAAACTGGCCTCATGCTCTTACTTTAGGTAGAGTTAAGATTAATCAGAGGGAGCCCAGTATATTTTTCTGACAACTGCTACTACTGCCTTAACCTATGTTCCACAGCAAGCTCTTCATCTATGAAATAGTGTATATATGCTTACTTCATTGAACTTTTATGAGAATTTATGGAATTAATGCATCAATAATGTTTATAGGATAGGCTGGCATGTATTCAGTGCTTAATAACTGATTTTGATTATCATTATTGTAGATATCATCATCATAATTATTGTCATCATCACTATTAGAAATAATAAATTCCACTTGCTTCAAGAGATACCTGGGATTGTACTTTTTTATGCTTTTTTTTTTTCTGTGTTGCCTTGGGTAAATTATTCAACCTCTCTGAGACCCTTGGTCTTAGTCATTAAGATATGAATGTACCCTATATCAGAATATCATAGAATCACTTTGATTCTAATATTTACATACATTATTAATATTATAAATATTCAACCATATAAATAAATATTATAGTCATTACTACCATGCATAGTTATCATAGTTATTATCATAAATGACTTTCATGTACAGTAATCTTTTTTTCCCTTTTTTCAGTATTGAGGATGGAACCCAGGGGCATTCTACCTCCAAGCTACACCCCCAGCCCTATTTCTAAATTTTGAAACAGGGTTTCACTAAGTTGCAAAGGGCCTTACTAAGTAGCTTACTAAGTGGCTGTCTGCGAACCATGATCCTCCTGTCTCAGCCTCCCAAATGCTGGGATTACAAGTGTGTGCCACCATGCCCGGCTCTACAGTAATCTTTTCAGTCAAGAAATGTCGTTACTTCTTCAACCTGGATCATTGCAACAGTTATTCAAACATTTTCCTTTTGTTTTACTTTCAGTGATACCAACGGAGTTTTGATTGCTTGTTTTTAAAGAATAAACCTGTCTTTTCAATAGCCTGAATCTATATCAAAAGTAAAAATAAACATTTCCATAAAATAAGCATTCTTCTCCAGACATTTGAACATATATTGAAGCAAGACAAATCTCCGTGAAAATGAATATTGAAATGTCTTCTGAGATGGTAATGAGATGGGTGGGCTAATGAGAAATCATTTTTCCATGCCTTGTGAAATATGGGTTTAATATTATTTCCCAATTTTTCTTAGCACTAATGCCATCCTATCCTTTTACCTTCTTATGCTAATGTACCCTTATGGATTAGTTCTTTTATTTATTTTTAATTTTATATATACATTTGGATAAATGGCTATGTAGGAGATGAGATGAATGGTTAATGAGAGGAGTTGTTGCTGATAACCAGGAGGAGTAACACCTTTCATCTCTGTCAGGGATAGAAGGCAATTTTGCTGTAGGAGTGACATTATAATGAACACCAAAATGAGATTTCCATTTTATCTCCTCTCCAACTCTCTCCCTCCCCTCCCCATTCTGTATTGCTATGTTAATGCCTATCTCCATTGTACAAAGAAATAGTCTTCCTTAATCCCACTTTGTGATGTAAAGAATCTTACAAATAAAACTTGATTACAATTAGGGAAGAAAGTCTATTGATGCTGATGCTGAATTCCCCAAAATTCTGAAAGATTCTCAGCACCACCTGTGGGTATGCTGGAAGGCTTATACCTTAGGAAGCCAAGAGGATCATGCCACCACTACTTCTCTAATGTGGAAATTATTGTTTTGCTATTTCTAGATAAAGATTAGCAAGGACAGACTCAGAAGAATGTCACAGCTTAGGCTTTGGCATCACACGCAGCTCTGGATTACCTTCTCTTCATCTTTGTCCTGGCCTACCTCTTGTCACAGGTTGGTGTCTCTGGAAATACAAGCCAACATGGAGTGTTGCAGCAGGATATTATTAGAGATAAATACATATTTTTTAAAAATGTGAGAGCAGAGGGGAAAATTGAACTTGAATGTAGCCAACCTTCCCATCTAGACGTTCCAGAACAAGTGTTATTCTTCAGAAAGACTGGCATCAAGCACAAATGGCCAAGCCTTATCCCTTGCTGCTCTTAGTCACAAGAAGCAATGGCATGGGTTGAAAGAGCTCTCAGCCACAGAGGCAGATGCTGACCAGGCTAATAGCTGGAGGCTGACTGCTTGATTTGATCCCCAGGATGGACTATCTGGTCCTTTTTAGAAAGGGACAGCTGGGCATAGTTGAGCACACCTGTAACCCCAGTCCTCAGGAGACTGAGAGAGTAGATAGACCCTCAGCAATGTAGTGGAACCTTGTTTAAAAGTAAAAAATAAAAGGGGATAGGGGTGTAACTCAAGATTTTAATGCCCCTGGGCTTGGCTCCTAGTACAAAAAAGAAAGAAGAAAGGAAGGAAGAAAAGAGAAAGAAAAAAGGAAGTAACTCTGGGAGGAGCAAATATATGTCCAGCAGACCACCCAGTAAAAATCCTTCTTTCTGGGAAAAGGTGTAGAACAAAAATTAAATCTTTTTTCTCTGAGCCATAAGATCCTGATTTCATTATTATGTGTGTATGTGTGGCAGATCGAGGCAATTATGCTTTCAAGCATCTCTCAGCCAGTAAACTGTGAGGCCTGCTTTCTGTTAGATCAATTTTCATGAAATACCTCTGTCATACCACTTTGAGGCTAAAAACCCTCCACAACTTTCATCTGTCAAATTCCTTGGCTGGGCTTGCTCTCAGGGAGAGATCTCTGGGAGAAAGGATTATTTTCCTCACTATTCCAAGACATTATTCCACTACAGGCAAATACTCTTATATCCCCCAAGCATGGTTTTGGTGTCACTGCTTCTAAACCGCTGCACTCTGGGATGCTCTTGCATTATTCCCTTTATCAAAATCTTTAATTACCTATTGTTTTCAATGAGATATATTTTCCTCTGAGAAAAGTTTATCATTGTATCGTGTACCTTCAGCTTTCTGTGAACTCTTCAAAGAGTATTAACATTGACTTATTTCATATACATATATATATATATACATATATATATATATATATATTTCTACATAAAATTCTACATCTGGTGGTCAGTAGATAAATCTCCACTCAATGTACCTTATAGCCTTTTGCAGTGACTCAATAATGATGCAGAAAATGAGCCAAAACCAGGCTTTAGGAAAGCATGGTACCTCCTTTGGCCAAATATTTTCATTTTCTTTATTGGGAAGGTAAATTATATTTCCCTCAATAATTTTCAGATCAAATATTTAGTGATTAAATGCAGAGCAATGGATGGATGATATGTCAACCTCATGGCAGACTAAAACTATAATTTCTAGGAGAAAAAGATCCAGAGACAGACACGGTACCTGTTTGTAATCTCAGTACTTGGGCATCTGAGACAGGAGGATTACAAATTCAAGGACAGCATCAACAAGTACTGAGACTCTCATTACCTAGTGAGACCCTGTTTAAAAAAAAAATAGGGTTAGGGTGTAGCTCAGAGGTATAATGCCCCTGGGTTCAATCCCCAGTGTCACAAAAATAAAGAGAAAGAAATCCAGGAACAGGCATTATCTAGGCTAGCCATTAAGTCATTGAAGAATACACAGCCTTCGACGCTGGGCCCAGTGAGGCTGGCATTGGAGCCTGCCGTGAGGCAAGGCATTTGAAATGGTGGAGGCAGTGGCAATGCCAGTGGCCAGTACTCAGGGGAGGCAGACATCTGATACATTACACCTGGAACCATTGAAATAATAACCACAGAGACAGTGATCGGAACCTGCTGAGGGGTTAGGCGGGCGCCGGGGCCAGTGGCAGATATCGGAGCTTGCTGTGAGGCAAGGCCACTACTGAGGCCTCTGTGGCCGGGATTGGAGCCTGCCGAGGGGTTAGACCGATGCTGGGGCCAGTGAGGCCAGCATTGGAGCCTGCCGTGAGGCAAGGCTGGTGCTCGGGCCTCCGAGGTCGGGTCCAGAACCTGCTGAGGGGTTAGGCCGGTGCTGGGGCCAGCGAGGCCGGCATCGGAGCCTGCCGTGAGGCAAGGCCGGTACTGGGGCCTCCGAGGCCAGGATAAGAGCCTGCTGAGGGGTTAGGCCGGTGCTGGGGT